>NC_054482.1:12161802-12482052 GCF_017639515.1 Carcharodon carcharias | reverse complement strand
TTTACACTGGATATAATAGAACTTCAAATTGACATCAAATTTACTTTTATATTTTAGTTTTAGGAAAGAGAGCATACTGCTCCCCAAGCTCTCTTAACATTAAAAAAATAACCTATTAAAAGGGAATAACACAGCTCACATGCAGCCAACAGTGCAAATTGGATCTTCTGGTCAAAAAAAAAATGCTTGCTTAAAAAAAAAAATGAAAAGTCTGAATGATGCAAGACAAAACCGAAAAGGCATAAATCATAAGCTAAGGAAAACGTGAACTAAACAAAATCTGAGGAAATGTTTTTCCAAAGTTGGTACTAACTGCCACCTAGTGTTGTGAGTATTAAATCATTACAGCTCAAAATGATTCTCCATTCAGCACGAAGAAAGAATAGGAGTTTAACATAAGTTAAACAAAGAGAAACTCAGTAACAAGGGACTCTGCATGGTATTGATGATTTTTCCTATCCACAGCAGTCTTATGAATAATGTTCAATGCATGCACAAGAATTGTTTACACTCTAAATAAATGGGCGAGCAAGTTACAAAAGGGATGACAAAAGACACAATTGGGTCAAAATATTTAGCCGACAGGTTCTCCCAATGGCTGAGAGGGTAAAAAGGACTGAAGGTATATTAAATCATAATGATAATAACCGTTATATACCCTGGTGTATTAAACCATACATATCAGGGAGGTCCCAGGAGTGGGCAAGGCTCTGCTGCCCAAAACGCACACAGTCAAATAACTGTCGATACTCAGTAACTAGGCTCAGAAGTAATAAATGGCAACATGACAAAGGTATTGTATAAACCATCCCAAAGCATGAGCCCCTGCCTAGAGGAGGAAGAGAAAAAAAATGTATAAAGACAATTTTATATACAAGAAAACTTACCTTGAAAACTGAAAAATATCAAATACAAATTTTTCCAATTTGATTCCATTAGGACTGTCTGGTTTAATTTGCTGCCCGTGATCATCAATGTAAGGAATTTTCTTCTGGGCAACATGGTGTCGCAATTTAGGTTCATAGTCTCTGACAGAAAAAAACAAAAACTTCAACTCATTCAGCAGCGTTGAAACAGTCAAACACTTACATAATGGATTCTGAAGGCAATTATATTTTGTAGAATAAACCCAAATGCATTAACTTACTTAACAATGTTCTTTAAGAACTGTAGTGTAAAGAAGTGGTTGCACATGTTCCCTGCATTGAATGTTAGACGTCCATCAGCATTCCTTCTCTGTGCAGTAACTAGGGTGATCTCACTGTATTCCACAACTTGATACAGACCATTTACTTTACATACGACACCAACAGCCTCAGTTGGATTTGTCTTTTCTACTACCTGAATTTAAACAAAAAATATCACAAGAACCTAGTATTCAAAGCTATAATATTTCATAGCTACAGGAATCAAGATGAATAACTCTAGAAATTTAGCCAAGATTGCACAACCACAAAATTCCCCCTTTAAGCATCCTCATTACCTAATATTATATAAATTGAGAGTAAAGTTTGAAGTTTGTATTTATTTTGGCAAGACCAATGAAACAGTGAAATTCTTGGAGAACGTATATAAAAACACTGGGATACAATGTGAATACTTAGCCTGAATTAAAATATCCATCAGTACAATCACAGCAGGAAACATGATCAAAATGTTTTGAGTTCTTTCCTTTTGCAAGTAAAACTTTAAAATATTTCTTTGAGTGATATTCTTGTGATGATTTCCCCACTAATGCTGAGAGATACTAAGGATTGATTCACCCACTGAAACAGAGCATTGCAGGGCCTAAAATGGGAGTGCTGCATTTATTGCCCTGTCCTCTCACTTTATCCCATATGCTGCTATTTTTTTCCCCTCTGAGATGGTATTCATTAGTTATGAAAATAAAGGTTCTAACGCATCAATTGCAATTCTGGAGGTACAAATGGACATAGCATGTGCTGGGCACACTCCGCCCATTTGGGCCAGTTGGTAAGCAGTGCTATTGGCAGCTTTTAAAATGATTGCTGCAGCCTGTGCACAAAGTGGTCCAAGCTATTTTTTTTTTACTGGAGCTAGGAGAACCAGGAGTGTGGTTCAAAGTCATTGAGCCCTGTCTGTTTGTTCATACCCCCCAACAACTGTCTCTCCTCCCTTGCCACCCACCTTCTGTTGATCAGCTCAGCATGGGAGCCAATCAGTTATCCATTCCCCAGAACTGTCAGGCTGCAGAAGGGCACCACAGCTTGCAAACAGGATAAAAATTAATCCAGAGCCTCCCAATGTTTCAAGGAACTAGAGTTAAAAAGGAGCAGGTATGCTCAACCCCATTCTCCTTAGGTATTTAAATTCAGCCACATTGGCAGAACAAAAACTGTGCAGCTAATAACCTCTGACTTCTAAAAGATGCACCCTGTATCAAAATCAGACCAGTTACTCAGTGCAGAAAGGAAATATTGAAAGGAAAGCAAAGAAAGTAATGTTTACTATTTATCGAGAAACATAAAACCTAAGCTATGAGTGATCTGATTGCATAAATCCATGAATTGGCATCATAAATCACATCAGGAAGCATAAAAAAGCTGAAAATGCAGGATTATGTTCAAATTTCAAAATACTTGCATATATTTTAAGTTGCATTCATTATGAGAAAATGGAATAGAATGAATGGCTACAGCATATAAGGAGGCCATTTGGCCTATCAAACTTTTGCTGGCTCTCTGCAGGGACAATTTAGTCACCCACTGACCTGCCTTTGCCCCATAGACTTGCAATTTTTTCCCCCTTAATATTTATATTGGATTCCCTTTTGAAAGCCTCAATTGCATCCTCCTCCACTACCCTTTCAGGCAGTACACTCCAGTTTGCAACCACTCACTGCCTAAAAAAAAATTCTCTCTCATGTTGCCTTTGGTTCTTATGCCTATCACTTTAGAGCAATGTCCTCTGGTTCTCAACCCTTCAAAAAAAAAAAGACCATTATGCCTGCATAATACGTCCACAGATTTATAAAAGGTAGACATTCTAATTTTTGAAAGAACAGAATGAAAGGACAATTTATACTAACCCAAAATGGAGTTCAAAAAGTCAGATGACTTGTGTGTTTTGAACAGACACAGGGTCAGAAATGTCTGGACATACTTCTGGAAAGTTACATAAAATGTAAATGCCACCCTAGGTGTTGATGATCGCCCCTCTCATTTCAATTGAAGAGACTTAAAGTAACAAGAGTTGTTAGGCTTGCTGGCCCCATGAAGATGGAATTACAAATAAAGACACTCAGAGGCTGTTCACAACTGGAATGTTAATGGAATTAATTAGTGGGGTGGGGGGGGGGGGTTCAATTGAAGGGAAGTTTAAAAAAAATCAAAAAGAAGTGAGAGAGCAGAGGTGCAGGGTAGTGAAAAGGCGATTGATAATCAAAGTGTGACAGGAAGGGGCAGAAAATATAAGCAGAAAAGTGCAGCAGAAATCAGAATGGGCAATATGGTAAAAAGTCAAAGCTTAACGCTCTTTATCTGAATGCATGCAGCATTTGTAACAAGATAGATGAGTTGACGGCACAAATAGAAATAAATTAATATGACTTGATAGTTACTACAGAGACGTAGTTGCAGGATAACCAAGACTGGGAACTCAATATGCAAAGCTATTTAACGTTCCAGAAAAATAGGCAAAAAGGAAAAGGACGTGCGATAGCTTTGTTAATAAAGGAAGGTATCAGTGTGGCAGTGAGTAGTGATATAGCTGCAATAGATCGTGATGTAGAGTCAGTTTGGGTGGAAATGAGGAATAGCAAGGGGAGTCGTCTACAGGCCCCCCCGAAGAGTTGCCTCACTGTTGGACAAAGTATAAAGGAGAGTATCCAATCAAAAACTAAGGCATACAAAGTGTCAAAAACTGGTGGTAGGCCAGAGGATTGGGAATTTTTTTAGGAACCAGCAGCGGGTGATTAAAAAGCTAATAAAGAGGGAGAAAATTGATTATGAAAATAAATTGGCAAGAAATATAAAAACAAACAGCAAGAGCTTCTACGGGTATATAAAAAGAGTGGCTAAAGTGACTGTGGCACCGGACCCTTGGAGGATTGATAATGGGGAACAGGGAAATGGCAGATAATTTAATAAATTTCATAATATTTTGCATTGGTCTTCACAGTGGAGGACAACATAAACATCCCAAAGGTATCAGATAAGCGAGGAACTAATGGGAGGAAAGATCTTGTAAAAAGTCTCTATCACAAAGGACAAAGTATTTGACAAACTAATGGGACTAAAGACAGACAAGTGACCAGGACCTAATGGCCTGCATCCAAGGATTTTAAAGGAAGTGGCTGCAGAGATAGTGGAGGCATTGGTCAAAATATTCCAGAACTCACTGGATTCCTGGACGGTCCCAGTGGATTGGAAAACCGCTAATATGGCGCCCTGTTCAAGAAGGGAGACAAAAAGCAGGAAACTATAGGCTAGTCAGCCTAACATCTGTCGTTGGGAAAATGATAGAGTCCTTGTTAAAGAATAAAATAGCAGGGCATTTAGAAAAGCTCAACGCAATCAAACGCATGGTATTGTGAAAGGGAAATCATATTTGCCAAATTTGCCAGAGTGCGTTGAGGATATAACAAGCAGGGTTGATAAAGGAGAATCGGTAAATGTAAAGTATTTGGATTTCCAGAAGGCATTCAATAAGGTGCCACATAAAGGGTTATTGCACAAGATAGGAGCTCACAGTATTGGGGGTATGGATTGAGAATTGGTTAACACACAGAAGACAGGGTCGGGATTAATGGGTCTTTTTCAGGTTGGAAAGACGTAACTCGTGGAGTGCCACAAGGATTAGTCTTAGGGCCTCAATTACTTACTACCTATATTAATGACTTAGAGGAAGGGGTGCAGAGTGTAATGCATCCAAATTTGCTGACGATACAAAAATAGGTGGGAGGGCATGTTGTGATGAGGATATAAAGAATCTGCAAGGGGATATAGATAGGTTGAGTGAGTAGGCAAAAACTTGGCAGATGGAGTTTAATGTAGGAAAAGTGTGAGGTCATGCACTTTGATAGGAAGAATCAAATTATTCATTAGAGTTTAGAAGAATGAAGGGTGATCTTATTGAAACATACAAGATTCTGAGGAGGATTGACAGGATAGATGTTGAGAAGATGTTTCCACTCATGGGGGAAATCTTGAACTAGGGGACATGTTTACAGAATAAGGGGACACTCATTTAAAACTGAGATGTGAAGGAATTTCTTCTCTCAGAGGATGCTGAATGTCTGGAATTCTCTACCCCAGAGAGATGTGGAGGCTAGATCACTGAAAGTATTTAAAGAGGAGCTAAATCGTTTTACCTGCAAGATTATATTTTTTTGCTACAGAAGTTCGATCGATTCAACTGGAAAACAGAAACCTGAATTTGCTTGGAGTGAACCATTGTGAATTCATCACCAGAAATCTTTGACCTTTAGTTTTTTCTTCAGGAAACCAAAAGAAAATTCTCAGGCCTGCAATGTTTCCAACCAGAGAGTGCACCTCTTAACACCAACAGGTGGTGTCATCAGATACCAGTTGTTGCTAAATCATCTTACCCGGCCAAGAACAATGTTGCGTATCATTTTTTTTTCCCCTTATACAGAAATGTCCTTTCCATTCACATCCCATCTAGGTACCAATTCTAATTTTATTTTTGCATCCAGTATTTAAAACACACTAGAGTCATAGAGAATGAAAGGAAGCCATTAGGCCCATCGTTCCTGTTCCACTTCTTGTGAAAGAGCAATCAAATTAGTCCTATTCACCTGCTCCTTTTTCCCATAGCCCCATGATTTTTACTTATTCTCTTCAGCTTCCATCAGGCTCCTTTACTAATTATTTTAAATTGTGTCCTCAGATTACAGACCGTCCTACCAGTGGAAACATTTTCTCCTTAACCTTCTCCATTTTAAGGAGAACAATTCCAGCTCTCTACTCTTTCTTCAAAACCGAAGCCCCACAATCCTCATAATTCTGGTAAATCTCACTTTACATTCTGTCGAAGGCCTTGACTTCCTCCATAGTGTGATGCCCAAAATTGAATACAATATTATAGTTGAGGCCTAACAAGCGATTAACAAAGATTTATTTACACAGTTAAAATTGGGCCACATGCCTCTACACCATGGACTCGTAAGCTTTAACATTCATCCACATCTGTGTTTGTATTGGTGGGCAGCAACTTATATAATATGGGATGGAATTTCCAGCCCAGCCCACTGCCTGGGTTGTCCTGTCTCACTGAAAGTCAATGGACTTTTGGCTGGGCCGCTGAATCTCCCGCAGCGGGTCCCACCAGGACAGGGCCAGAAAATCCCAGCCAATTAATTTATTGGAGAGAAAATCATCAGAATAAGATAGATAAGAAAAAGAACTTGCATTTATATGGCACATTTCATGATCCCAGGTCAACCCAAAGTGTTCAACCGCTAATTAAGCATCAATGAAGAGCAGTCACTATTTTAACATAGGAAATACACCAGCCAATTTTCTGCACAGCAAGATCTCACAAATTGCAAAACAAATGTCTTGATTAATAGCTTAATGTGTTCCTTGAGGGATAAATCTTGACCAGAACAGCAGAACAAGTCCCCTGCTCTCAATGCTGCGAGATCTTTTAGGTCTACCCAAGAGGGTAGACATCTCATCTGAGTAAGTTATAAACTGGATCATACAGTAAGTTCAGGGTGCCAAAAGAAATTGAGTACAATATTAAAATATACCTTGGCTCCACAGTCAGCTTGCTGCTTCACACAGAAGCCAATGAATGTTGGATCTGCAACTTTAACAAGAATATTGTCCACACAGTACACATGAATAAAACCAATGCCCCGTTTTTCCATATCCTCCACAATCTTCTGATTTCGAAGTGCTCGATAAAGACCACCATTCCCATCTGTGAAACAGAATATTTTATATTCATCACAGTTCTTGGAATGTATACAGTACAATGGCAAGCATCAAATTCTGTATATTTTGAATTTGAAGTTTGGTTAAATTTCCAAAAAGTGGATAAAAACTAACACTACAAATGAAAAAGCAACAATAAAAGCAAAAAACTGCGGATGCTGGAAATCCAAAACAAAAACAGAAACAGAAATACCTGGAAAAACTCAGCAGGTCTGGCAGCATCGGCGGAGAAGAGCCACAGTTGGCGTTTTGAGTTCTCATGACCCTTCAACAGAGGTCTGTTCTGTTGAAGGGTCATGAGGACTCGAAATGTCAACTGTGCTCTTCTCCGCCGATGCTGCCAGACCTGCTGAGTTTTTCCAGGTATTTCTGTTTCTGTTTTTGAAATGAAAAAGCAAAGTTGTTGCAAAATGGCTGGTAAGCAAGGCTGCAGCGCCACCCAGTGACTACTGGTGGTGTTGCAAGAACATGCAGTTCTGTAAGCTCAGTTGCAAATAGTAATATGAGAACCAAGAGTTTGCTAAGCTTTAAAGGTAATGATATAAATCGTAACAAAATTCTCATCCTCATATTATTGGAAAATAATAGTTCTGTCAAACGATTATGACAGACACTTCAAAATGATCGAAGTTTACAAATTTATACTATACCAAAATAACATGGCTACAAAGGGATCCCACTGAGCCAGTAATACTCGGATCCATATGTCAAACAGACTTGAGAAGATAATCAAGTGATCTGGCATTTTCAAAAAGATAATATTTCCATTACTTATCTTGCAGAATTATGAGTAGACAAAGCTAAGGCAGATGGAGCTTAGGGAAGTGAGGTCATTTTCTTCACAACCAGGACAAACAACTGGAAATAATTTCTTAATGGTAAGAGATTAGGATCTGTGAAGCAGCAAATGAATTTAGGTGCCCATGTACACAAATTATTGAAAGTTTATGAAATGGTATAAAAAGTAATCAAAAAGGCTAATGGATTTTGGCCTTTACTCGAGCAACTGGAATACAAAACTGAAGCAGTAAAATGAGGGAGTGCTTTTTTGCATACACAACAAAAAAAAACATGGAAACCTCGGGCTCTCTCCCCCAAAACTCTACGGAGGCTAAGTCAATTGCAGTTTTTAAACAGGGAGATTTTCATTAGGTAAGATTATCAAGGGGTATGGAGTAAAGGAAGATAAATACCACTGAGGTACAGATCAGCTATGATCTAACTGAATGGCAGAAAAGGCTCAATGGCAAAATGGTCTACTCCTGTCTTACTATTTACTTACCAGGACAATTTTAATTTCTACCATAAAGTATTCTTATAATGTTCAATGATCTTATAATGTTCAATGATGTTTGTATTTTGATTAAAAAGTAAATAAAAGCTGCCATTAGTTGTATTTTGATCTGTGACTTCAGAAATTGCTCAACATCTCGGTGTAATCTTGTGGAAGATGAAATACATTAATAAGCAAACACCTGGATTCATTTTGGATGAGTGCAGGAGGACAGCTATAACCAGGCATGCATTCATTATCTACACCCAGGCTGCTAGTTGTAATATCGAACTTTTGCATGCAATTCTCCCTAAAGCTTTTAAACCAACCTGGTGCCATTGAAATTTTGCTTTTTCCTTCAAGGATGGCTTTCCCATCAAAAGTCATAGCTGGCAACATTCCCTGTTGGAAAAAGATGACATTTCCTTTCTGTAAGCCAAAGTAGCTATTTTTAGCAAAAAATTCTTCCGTAGATTCCATTGTCCGACCACTAGTCATGATATACCTAAGAAATTTTAAAAAAGGCAAATAAAATAAAAATTTTAAAGTCTGATCTATTGGTTCAATTAAAAAAACTGTTTTTAGGACTATTAAAATTATTCAGAAATGTGTCTAGGAGCATCAGCATATTATAATGTCGATATGAAAATAATAAGCATTAAGAGTAATATTTGACTATTCAATCACAATGCCCTTACACAGAATTAAGAAGGTCATGCCCATTAAGTATGTCTAATCAAGTAGAGAAAGAAAATTGTTACATTCTAAGGGACTTTTCACAAGATAAATCTTACAAAAATCAGCTTCATTTTAAAATTCAGTTTAAATCCAATAAAAAGGCTGCTTGTATAGAAGCAAAATCTCTGTAGAAAGGTCTACAGCATATAGCATATTTGTGGATTCAGAATAAAACACAATTAACTCTCAGCAACTCGCCAAGGATCCTCCGACAGCACCTTCTAAACCCTGTGACCTCTACCACACAGGACAAGGGCAACAGGTGCTTGGGAACATCACTATCTACGAGCTGCACCCCACGTCGCAAAAATTAGAATTTAGTCTCATGTTCCTTTTTTACCTTTCAAAGACAAGGAGGTTATATGACAGCCCATGATAAGTCTACTGGCTGAAATAAACTGAAGACAGCTCTCTACTTGATCTTCAAGTAAATTATTTACAGAGAAAATAAAGGCATCTTCAGACATTGGGACCCAGTGCTCACTTGCATGAGCAGTATCAAAAACGGAAGCCAAAAAATATTTAAAACAAAATAAAAATCCCCAAAACGGGAGTGACATTTTCTAATCCAGAATCACTCACATACACTAACATATACTTTGTTCCCAATAAGATCTACAGTAATTATATAATGTGACCATGAATTAAAGCAAAGAGTTCATTTTGAAAAGAAGTTGAATAGTCACCTCTCTTAATTAATCCCATTTCAAATAAAGGATAGGGTAAGACCTATTTTTACGAAAGTGTATCCAAAGTTTTGCAAGGGACCCACATGTTCTTTCTTTCTCCTCCCTATCCTTGGAGACATACAATTGTCGTTTCCATATTTTGGCATGTAAGCAAATTATAACTTGAAATTGATTTTATCCAGCTGAAGCAACATTGTGACAAGCAAAAAAGCTATGACTGAATCAATTATGACAAACTGAATTCAATCTACATCCAATTCAGAGATCACTTTAATTGTGCAGGTGAAAAGAATGCACTATTAGCTCAAAATCTGCTGTATAGAGTTAAAATCACACTGGAGTAAAAATACTAAACTGGATAGACATACTGACCATGGAATAGTGCATTTGTGACCAAACTGCGCTGAAGCCAACTCCTGAAGTTTCAGAATACGTTCGGCTTGAATTTGAAAGAGAGTTTTTCTTGATAGTAAACCAACATTGTACATTCCTTTAGGATAGGTTACTCCAAGGCGTGTTCCCTGTCCACCAGCTAAAAGCAATACAGCTACTTTGTTTTCAGAGATTTGAAGAAGACCTGAGGAAAAACAAAAGATCAGAAAGTAGATTTAGGTACCACTTGTTCTTTTTTCCCATACACACTGGCTCCTATTATGAACTTTAAACAAAGTCTACAGAAATAAGTGCTGATACAGGTTCGAAACAAAAATAACTCTGATTATGAAAAGGTACATCAAACCAACAAAAGGAAAAAAAATTGGAGCGTGACAGAACAAGGGGGAACCAAAAAGTGTTTTTTTTTTAAAAAAAGTAAAACTTTTGGTTATTGCAAACTAAAAAAAAGTTTTGAGAAAGAATTATGAATAGCAGGCATAGTGACTGAAATATAATGAAAGGAATAAAGAATAAACAGAAATCAAGTGTCAGAGAATGAGGAAATTATTCAGTTAGGTACAGTAAAGGTTGTGGAAGGCTTGGGAGTTTTGACCCCAAGTGGGGAAATGGCCTTTTCTCCAATTTTTCTAAGCTTCAGCCTGTCAGGAAAGAAGCAACCACATCCTTCCTGAGGTTAACACTAAAATGGCAGTTGGGCCCAAATGGTATCATCAGGATCCAATCTTAAAAAGTCTATCATTTTTCGGCAGGTGTTCTTGATACCTGAAATTGAAAATTGCAGTTGGCAGATTGGTACAGGAGGCCAGGGCAAATCTCCCACTCAATTTCAATGCCCCTATTCAAAGTGTGTGGGGGCTGTTGAAATTCCCGCTAATATTTTTCAGGCGCTTTAGCTTCTGGTTAGCTGCAAGTACAATAAACGTGAGCACTGTGCAATCACAGCCAACTGCAAAATCCGTCCATGTTATCATATTCAGGACTGATGCAAGACAGGTTGTTGGAATGCATTTCTAACAGTGTTATTTGCCAGTGGTAGCACACACGATGACTAGAAGGAAGACCAAGGATGGAGTTCTGAAGCACACCAGAGGTGGTGATGCTGGCATTAAGGAAGAAACCTTTGAAAAGTGTTGTAGTGACTTTGCTGATTAACAGAATCACAAAGTAGTTGTTCTGCACCAATGAACTGCAGAGGTAATGCAGGGAAACTGGAGTGGTTAACAGTTAAAGTTGTAAAAATATAAAGGAGAACAAGTATAATGAGGAAAGCATGGTTAATTTGGAATACACTCCCCACAAGAGATAAAAGCTCAAACCCAAAACAAATTCAAGGAGATCTAATTAGGAAAGATGAAGAAAAGTGTTATTCTTTGCAATAAACACCTAAATAAGATCACCATCCAATCTTCTACAATCAAGTCACCTAGTTTATGCACCCTGTCTTTGTAATTTAACTGTTTCATTCCTACTTTCATTCTGGTGAATCTGCACTTAGCATTCTCCAAGGTCACAAGGTGCAGTGCCCAAAACAAAACACAGTAGTGTAAACAGAGTTAAGCCAGAGCTTTACAGAATGTCCAAACGTTTGTACTGCAGCCACCTTAAGATAAAGACCAACATTCCACAGTTTTAACTACTTGTTGTACCTGTGAAATTGTATAAATTGAGGTGCCCTTACAAAAGGTACTAGCAACATGCCTGACAGGAGTGCACGACACATTCCACAAACCAGGCCAGCCAACTTTTAACACAAATATGTATGGCTCATTAACCAGCAAGCCTTTCTTTGCCTTGGTGACACAGTATATGAGTCATATTCGACTGGAACATCAATTTTGGTTCTCTTTCCTCATGCTACCATACCTGCTGAGTATTTCCAGCATTTTTTGTTTTTATTTCTGGTTCCTAAATTGCAGGGGCTGGAGTCTCATTCAGTAAAAGAAGTGCCATTTGCTTTTAGAGTAAGAGTCTAGGGTTGACTAATGGAGTTTGACTTGCATTCTGGACTTCTGTTCCATTACGTTTGAGGTTAGTAGTGCAGAACAGCTCCCCCACCCCCCCACCCCGCCTTCCTGCTGGTTCCTTTATTGCTTCCCTTCCCCCAACCAAAAAAGTTTCTGATTTCAACAAGACCGAAAGAAGAAAATCAGTATCTGGTAAAGTAGCACCATTGACTGTAACAGCAGCAAAAGCATGGCATGTGCACCAGCGAACAAGTTTTTATTTTATGAAAGTATTACGCATGTCTATCTAGCATTTTTCAACTCAAACTTACTACTGAAAGGAAACTTCATGAGCTGCTACAGCATTTGAACAGAGCTACTACATTTAATGTGTCTAGCCCCATTTGTAATAGGAAATAAGGCTTGTAGCCAACAAGTTTTCTTATAGTATTAGCTGGTTTTCTGGTGGAGCTCTTCCAGGGATAATTCTGTTCTTCAGTAAACTGCTGTGAATTTGTTCCTCATTGGACAGTTTTTAATGTTGTAAATAGCTGCTGCATTCTAACTTGGAGGAAAGGAAATAGTGCTGGTTTAAATTGTAACTACATTTAAAAAATTATGTTCATTCACATGCAAGAACTTTTCATCACTTTTATGTAAGAGTTATATAATTACTGGGCTTTATTAATTTACAACTCTTAGGCTGTTAGTAATTTTCATTGCTTTATAATTTGAAGACTGCAAAATAAACTTGTAACCGAAAAATAGGAGCTACACCAACTCATGTATTTTCCTTAAGGTTCTCCGTGTACAATTTCCCACTTTTACAAAGACAGAGGAGCATGGCTCAGCAGCTGGCAAAATACACAGACATCCTAAGTCTTTGTGCTCCCCTGTAAAGATGCTATACCAGCTATTGCTATGACCTTGCCCCTAGATTAAATTGTGCCAGGTAAAATGTATTACAGTACGGTATATCAAATCTGGCTGTCCAAAAATCAGAGTTGTCCAAAAACTGGACATTTTTAGAATATGCCATGCACCGATTTTGAGTAAAATAGAAACAAACTTAGCTGGATAATTTGGCTACGGGCTGCATTGACAAGGTGTGGCGCTGGACTAGTTATCCCTTTCACTGGTTTTTGCACCAATCATTTTTTTAAATATACATTTGTTAATTGGATGTTGGCATCACCAGCTATGCCAGCATTTATGCCCTTCCCTAATTGCTAATGAGAAGTGGTAGTGAGCTGCCTTCTTGAAACGCTGCAGTCCATGTGTTGTCAGAACACCCAGCGCTGTTAGGGAGGCAGTTCCAGGGTTTTGACCCAGCAGCAGTGAAGGAACAGCGGTATAGTTCCAAGTCAGAATGGTGTGTGGCTTGGAGGGGAACTTGCAGGTAGTGATGTTCCTATGCACCTGCTGCCCATATCCTTCTAGATGGTAAAGGCTGCAGATTTGGAAAGTGCTGTCGAAGGAGCCTTGGTGAGTTTCTACACTGCATCCTATAGGTGGATGCCACTGCTGCCAGTGTGTGTGGGTGGTGGAGGAAGTGAATATTTATTGTGGTGGATGGGGTGCCAATCAAGCAGGCTGCTATGCCCTGGATGATATCAAGCTTCTTGAGTGATGCACTCATCCAAGCAAGTGGAGAGTTATTCCATCACACTCTTGACTTGTGCCTTGTAGATGGACAGGCTTTAGGTAGTCAGGAGGAGTTACTCTCTGCAGAATTCCCAGTCTCTAACCTGCTCTTGTAGCCAATAAGGTTGATCCAGTTCAATTTCTGGTCAATGGTAACCCCCAGGATGTTGGTATTCCCACACTATGAGCAACCCTCGACTCCACCCAACCTGGCTTGACCTTAACTGCCCATGGCCCGACCTGAAATCCGGCAAGACCTGAGTCCTGAAGCTGCTGGTTTTGAGGCACTGTACCTGTATGAATTTAGCAATGTATGAGTTTCGGTTTAATTCTGATTTGGTAGCTCTATCTTTCATTCCAGTCACAAGAAATAACCTGGCTAATAGCTTGCAGTGCAAGTCAGAATCTTGCGACAGGTCTATTCGAATACAATGTTGAGAGTTAAGAATTACAGGCTGGAGACTGTGTTGAATAATTAATTACATATCATGACTCAACTTATACTGTCAAAATAATTTCACCATTAATGCTGTCTGCCATGATTGTGTACGTCAGCCAGTAACTTATGGGAAAGAGAAATTCTATCAGTTGCAAACCGATGGGCAATTTGTGCTGCTACTCTGCTGTTAGCCTCACAAAAGGCAGTTGGCCTACAATTACCACTGAAGCTTCATGGAATTCCGGTATTTGCGCATCATTTGTCAATTAAACTCTCCACAATAAGGGCTGCTTTCAAACCTCCAGAAAAAGCTCAGGTGGCTCAAGTGATCGCCACCACACAGGAGTGAGGAATGGGCCGGACCTGCGTCCCTACAGCAACACCGAGAGTGCCTCACACCTGATGCACCAGGTTCTTAGCCGTAATGAAGAGGTAGCATCGTTCCCACATGCCCAGTTTTCTTTTCACCATAGCCACTCACTCCTTCCAGTTTCTAGAGCATGCTCTGGTCCCTTCGAACCATATCCCCAGCGCCTTCAAGCAGTCTGACCTGACAGTGAAGGGGATAAAGGATCGGTCGGCCCAGTTCCCAAGGAACATGGCTTCGGTCTTGCCACAATTTACATTTGCTCCTGAAGCCAGTTCGAACTGGTCGTAGATATTGATCAGTCTGCGCACTGACAGCGGATCTGAACAGAAGGCGGTGACATCATCCTTGTACAGGGAGGCTTTGACCCGAATGCCTCCGCTGCCTAGGATCATCTTTCCTCTTATGCCCGGATCCTTCCTGATGGACTCAGCAAAGGGTTCCTCGGAACACACAAACAGGACAGAGGAGGGAGGGCAGCCCTACTTGACTCCAGGTTTAAATGGAAAGCATTCTGATTTCCACCCACTGATTAAAACTGCGCTAATGATGTTTGTGTAGAGCAGTTGGATTGAGTTGTGGATTCCCTCCCCAAACCCCACTTTGGAGAGGACATCCATCATGTAGGTGTGCGATACTCTGTCAAAGGCCTTCTCCTGGTCCAGGCTGATGAGGCAGGTGTCCACACCCTTGTCCCATACATAGGCAATCGTAGCGCGAGCCTGTCAGAGATCTTCCTGCGGGTACAGCAGAAGTCTGGTCAGGATGGATCATCAACTCCAGAACAGACTTGACCTGATTGGCGATGACCTTGGACAGAATCTTATAGTTCACATTCAACAGTGAGATGGGTCGCCAATTTCTAATTTCCTCTCTTTCCCCCTTCCTCTTGTAGATGAGGGTGATGATGCCTTTCCTCATGGATTCTGACATGCTGCTTGTTAGAAGCATACTCTTGTACACTTCTAATAGGTCTGGGCCGATCCAGTCCCACAGAGCTGAATACAACTCAACTGATAAGCTGTCGCTTCGGGAGTCTTGCTCTTCTCGAAGGACGTGAGGGCCTTAAGTCAGTTCATCAGGGGTTAGCGGTTTGTCCAGGCTCTCCTGTGTACTGTCGTCTAAGACCCCCGTGATAGAGGAAGGACTGGGAGGCTGTGCTGTCTGTGGGCTTCACGTCAGACAATCTGCCATAAAAGGATTTGCTGATCCTCAAAATGTCAGACTGCGATGACTTTACTGAGCAGTCTTCTTCCTTCAGGCTGCTGATCACAGAACTCTCTATCTTTTGGAAGAAACGTTAACGCATCTCATCCTTCTCCACGGAGCAGACTGTGGACTGGAAGACGATCTTGGAGGTTTCTGAGGCAAACAGTGAGGCTTGCTGGCTCTTCACCTCTCCGAGTTCCTCCTTGACATCGATGTACAAGCCTCTAAAGGGGGAAAAACGTGCCCAACATCACCCTCATCCTGATGGCCACATTTGTGTGTGGTTGCACACAAGCTATGCATAGACCCTCAGTATGCAAACACCAAATGTTGCCACGTGCTGAGGTTCTACCTGTCGCCATTGTTGTGAAGATGGGTCTAGCCATGCTGTCGGGGGAACGCTCCAAGTAGTTGGACTGTGCCATACCACCTATCCCTCGTGGAAAAATTTATGCACAGAAACACTTTTGACCACAAGTCCATCAGTGGCCGGCACGTAACATCCTAGAGGCCCTGCAGGAAAAGGAAATGGTGGACCCTGCCGGATGGTTCCCCGAGCAGACTGTCAAAGTCATTTGGCAGAATGGCTCATTGCCAGAACTTTCCAATATGCATCAAGACGTAGCTTTGCTGGTGGTGAGAAAGGCTCTCCCTATACGCCAGGAGTCTCACCCCCTCTGCAAGCTGCCCTTGAGGTGGCTGTGGTGGGAAAGAAACCGTTGTTCACCTCCTTGTGTAATGTGCCTTTGTGAAGTAGGTCTGGAGAGAGGAATGTAATGGTTTTTCTCGAAGTTCATCCCAAGCAGTTCTGTGACACAAGACTCTGTGCTGTATAGGCTATTCCCAGGGGCACACACTGAGACAAACATCAACTGCGGATGGAAGATCATCAACTCGGTGAAAGACACTCTTTGGTTTGCCCGAAACTTGTTGGTCATCCAGTGCAGAGTTGTCCTTGACCCAGTGTTGCAGACTGGCACATTCCAAGGTTCAGGACTACGTGCCGAGGGATGCACTAAAACGTGGGGCAGCCATCGCAAAGGTGCAATGAGAAAAGGTCAGCTGTCTAAGACCTTTCAGCTATAGTGGGCTGGGATTTGTATAGACCTCTCAAGGCTGTATGACTTACATTGAATGTATGCAGTGAATAATATATGTATCACAATTGTACTGAAGCGCCTCAGGGTGCAACATGATCTATGTAGATAACTTGAATACCATTGCATTGTCTGACTGTCTTTAATGATCACATTGAAATGTCTGTAATGTTCAATGGTTGTACTCAAGCATCTCATGATCGATGTGGAAAACTTAATTATGATTGCACTTTTTGTGATGGCCATTTTGAAATGTTTTTCAGATATTTTATGAATAAAGTATATTTTTCCAAAAAAAGGCTGCTTTTATCAGTGCAAGTACTTTTTTTAAAAAATGAGATTTAAGTTCCTGCAAAGCCACTCAACCTCACAGCTCCAAACAAAAAGCAACTTAAACTGTAGAGCCTCAGTAAATTAAGTTTTAAAAACATTTTTTCTTACTCGACTTTGTTTCTTTTTTTCTATTAACCTAATTTTTTCCCCTATTTCTGTTTGTGTACCTGATTTGACACTAAATCGCTCTATTCCCTTCTCTGTCATTCTTCGATTTCCTTCTGGATTCTTAAATCTTATTGGTTAAGGAGTTTTGATCGTTTACCAAGGTCCCAAATGCTCTGTTGCCCTCACTCATCACTGAATCCCCCACTATCAACATCCTGGGGGGTTACTATTGACCAGAAACTGAACTGAATTAGTTATATAAATACTGTGGCTACAAGGCCAGGCCAGAGGCTAGAAATTGTGCAACAAGGAACTCACCTCCTGACTCCCCAAAGCCTGTCCACCATCTACAAGGCACAAGTCAGGAGTGTGATGGAATAATCCCCACTTGCTTGGATGAGGGCAGCTCCCACAACACTCAAAGCTTGACATCATCCAGGACAAGGCAGCATGCTTGATTGGTGCCACACCCACAAACATTCACTCCCTCCACCACCGTTGCACAGTAGCAGCAGTGTACACCATCTACAAGATGCACTGCAGGAATTCACCAAGGATCCTTCAACAGTACCTTCCAAACCCTCAACCACTACCATCTAGAAGAACAAGGGCAGCAGACAGATGGGAGCACCACCACCTGGAAGTTCCTCTCCAAGTGACTCACCATCCTGACTTGGAAATATGTCACTATTCCTTCACTGTGGGTGGGTGTACCTACACCAAGTGGACTGCAATGGTTAAAGAAGCTCACCACCACCTTCTCAAGGGCAACTAGGTATGGGCAATAAATGCTAGCCCAGCCAGCAAGCCCACATCCCGTGAATGAATAAAAAACTCACTCCAGCTATTCTGGGCCAATATAACAGCATTATTTACAGTCAACTCTGGCAGATACATTCATAAAATTAACTATGAGTCAGCTGAAAATCCAGACAGACTCTCTGAATGACTCGAGTTCCTTTATCCCCCTGAGATATACCCCACCACCATCCAAGTTTTAATGACATCCACCAGCTCTTAAATCTAAAATGCTTCTGGAAAATGGTGGGGCTCATCTAAAGCATAAACATCTACACAAGGCAGCATTCAAATGTTCCAAGGATGATCTTATTTTAAGATTTCAGCTTGAAGTACTGCACAAGAATCCATAGGAACCCATATAATGCCAATATCTGCTCTTAATACGAACTAGGAGTAGTGGGCCACTCAGCCCTTCGAGCCTGTTCTGCCATTCAGTAAGATCATGGCTGATCTGACTGTAACATCCCGCCTATCCCCGGTAATCCTTCGCCCCCTTGTTTACCAATAATCTCCCTATCTACTTCTGATTTGGAAACATTCAAAGACTCTACTTCCACTGCCTTTTGAGGAAGAGAGTTCCAGACTCATGACCCGCCGAGAGAAAAAAATTTATTCTCATCTCTTTTTTAAATGGGGGCAAGAGGAAATATCTTCTCCACATTGACCCTGTCAAGACCCCTCAGGATCTTATATGTTTCAATCAAGTGGCCTTGTGCTCATCTAAACTCCAGTGGATGCAGGCCTAGCCTGTCCAATCTTTCCTCATAAGATAGCCTGCCCAATCCTGGTATTACTTTAGTAAACGTTCTCTGAACTGCTTCTAATGCATTTACGTCATTCCTTAAATAAGGAGATCAATATTGTACACAGTATTCCAGATGTAACTAGTGGTATGCCACAGGGATCAGCGCCGGGCCTTCAACTTCTTACAACTTATATAAATGACTTGGATGAAGTGATCAAAGGTATGGTTGCTAAATATGCCGATGATACAAAGATAAGTAGGAAAGTAAGTTGTGAAGAGGATATGAGGCTACAAAGGGACATGAAATAAGTGAGTAGGCAAAGGTCTGGCAAATGGAGTATAATGTGAAATTATCCATTTTAGCAGGAAGAATAAAAGAGAAGCATATTTAAATGGTGAGAAATTGCAGAGCTCTGAGACTCAGAGGGATCTGGGTGTCCTAGTGCATGAATTGCAAAAGGCTAGTATGCAGGTACAGCAAGTAATTAGGAAAGCTAATAGAAGGTTATTGTTTATGGCAAGGGGAGTTGAATACAGAAGTAGGGAGGTTATGCTTCAGTTCTACAGGACACTGGTAACCTCCCTACTTCTGTATTCAACTCCCCTTGCCATAAACAATAACCTTCTATTAGCTTTCCTAATTACTTGCTGTACCTGCATACTAGCCTTTTGCAATTCATGCACTAGGACACCCAGATCCCTCTGAGTCTCAGAGCTCTGCAATTTCT
This sequence comes from Carcharodon carcharias, assembly GCF_017639515.1. Taxonomy (NCBI): domain Eukaryota; kingdom Metazoa; phylum Chordata; class Chondrichthyes; order Lamniformes; family Lamnidae; genus Carcharodon; species Carcharodon carcharias. The sequence goes on along the minus strand of NC_054482.1, from coordinate 12,462,619 downwards.
CACCATTTAAATATGCTTCTCTTTTATTCTTCCTGCTAAAATGGATAATTTCACATTATACTCCATTTGCCAGACCTTTGCCTACTCACTTATTTCATGTCCCTTTGTAGCCTCATATCCTCTTCACAACTTACTTTCCTACTTATCTTTGTATCATCGGCATATTTAGCAACCATACCTTTGATCACTTCATCCAAGTCATTTATATAAGTTGTAAGAAGTTGAAGGCCCGGCGCTGATCCCTGTGGCATACCACTAGTTACATCCTGCCAACCGGAAAGAGGCCCATTTATGGCTACACTCTGTTTCCTGTTAGTTATTTAATCTTCTATCCACGCCAATATGTTATCCCCGACATCGTGATCTTTTATTTTCTACAATAACCTTATGTGGCACCTTATCAAATGCCTTCTGAAAATCTAAGTACAGTACATTCACCGATTCACCTTTATCTGGTAAACTGGTTAAACATGATTTCCCCTTTACAAAACCATGTTGACTCTGCCTGATTGGCTTGAATTTTTCTAAGTGCCCTGCCATAGCATTTTTAATAATAGCTTCTAGAATTTTCCCAATGACAGATGTTAAGCTAACTGGCCTGTAGTGTCCCGGTTTCTGTCTCCCTCCCTTTCTGAATAAAGGAGTTACATTTATTATTTTCCAACCTAATTGCTCCTTCCCAAATCCAGGAAATTTTGGAAAATTAAAACAAATGCATCAACGATCTCACTAACCACGTATTTTAAAACCCAGGGATTTGTCAACCCACAGCTCCTAGTTTGCTAAGTACCACTTCCCTGGTGATTGTAATTTCCCCGAGTTCCTCCCTCCCTGAGTTCCTGATTTAATACATGAAGGTATGCATACCTGTTGGAAGCTTCTAAAAGTTGAAAAACCTATTTTATTATGAGTATACAAAGCAAACAATGAATATATTCTTAAACTAAATATGAACTGCATTGACAATTTTGCTCTGTAAGCCTGTACCCACTGGGAATGAACATTTACTGAAAAAATACTTTTACCCAACAGGCAGAGGAGAATTTCATCATTACGCCTGGCTTAGATTTTGACCAAAACTTTTTTGATGAATGAATGATTCATTTCAGTATACCAGCCAGTCCCCAACTTGCTTTGCAAATGCCTATTCTTTCAGAAGAATGTTAACTTTAACATGCAACACTACATGGCAAACTGGAATCCTCTGCCTATATAACAAATTATTAGTAGTTGGTTTGGAAAAGCATATTGTGAAGATGTCCACAGATAGTTGACTCATGTTGAAAAACCATTAACATTTATACACTATTATCTCTCTAGTAAAAAAAAAAAGTTCTCTCATTTGAAGGGTGCCAAATCAACCCTGTTCTAGTTAGGATAAAATGATGTTACAGTGGTTGATCTTTCACAATGCTGTTCTTTGAAAATCTAATGTCTACTGCACAATTACAATACTTAGGTGCTAATGTGGCATGTCACCTGTTCCTTTCTAGCCACTGCTCAGTACTTCCCACGCAGTGTCCTAAAAAGGTCTAAAGTTGATTTAGGGATCACCTTTGTAGCAAGTTCTTTTTGTTGTCAGTTATTTTGTAGCTCTCAAAATAAGAATAAATAGAGGCAATTTTAATAATAGCTAACAAAAATTTCCTGATGTCCCAAAAATTTAATCTTTTTTGATTTAACATCCTCGGCTTTTGGAGAATGTTCCAGAATTAGTTTGTGTGGAAAAAAATTGCTTCCAGATTTTACTCCTTAATGGTTTTGTTCCAATATTAAGATTATACCCTCTTGTTTTGGATCACCACCACCACCAACCCCACCCCACCCCAGCTAAAGGAAATAATGCATCTACCCTACTGAATCCCCTTTTCATTTTAAACACCTTGATCAGGTCACCCTGAATGTAAGCCAGGTTTATGCAACCTGTCCTCATTATTTAACCATTTATATCCTCATATTATTCTGGTGAATCTATGTTGTACCCCAAAAACAGAAAGCAGTGCTCCGGAGGTGAGATCTGACCAAACCTCATAACAAAAGCATCACTTTCTCACTTCATCTGAAGAGGGTTGACATTCCATTAGCCTTGGTCATCATCATCCCTTTGCTTTTCCACAGTTCCTAGTGTCTCATCATAAGACAAATCAGAATGATCTTGTTAAATATTCCAATTATTTATTGGATTGTGTCTATCTATTCACAGACTTAAATTTAGTTAGCATTAGCTCATTTTGTAACCAAAGAGAATAGACATTAAGGTGTGAAGGTGTGCCATGCCAAAGACAATATACATCTGGATCTTGTTCCTGTGAGACAACAGGTAATTTAATGTGTGAATGTCTGTTGACTGTTGAACTCTTCTGTCCAGCTGGCTGGAAAGTGACAATTTCCCACAAGCACAACTTGATCGATATATTACGAAAGGTCAACATGGTATCAAGTTATTCAATTTAAAACTAATATGATTGGCATCTTAAAAATCTTTTTGAAGTAATAGATTTGATTGGCTGTAAAATGGAAAACTTGAGTCAGATTTGTGACTGATTTTTTGTTGTTCCTTTGATGAACAGCTAGGATCCCCAAATCATGTGCTTCTGGACTGCTTGTGCTCAAGTCAAACAACCAATCTAAAGTTGTCAGGGATACAAGCCTACCCGAAAGATTCTGTGGTAGAAGTAGAGAACAGCCATACATAAGAACGCAAGAAATGAGAGTAGGCCATTTGACCCCTTGTGCCTGGTCCACCATTCAATAAAATCATGGTTGATCTTCTACTCAGCTACACCTTCTCACACTATTCCCATATTCCTCGATTCTCTTAATATCCAAACATTTATTGATTGCTGACTTGAATGTGCTCAACAACTCAGCATCCACAGCTCTCAGAATTCAAAAGATTCACAACATCTGAATGATGAAACTTCTCTTGTCTCAGTGCTACATGACTGACTCCTTATTCGGAAACCCTAGTTCTAGACTCCCCAGCCAGGGGAAACATCCTCCCAGCATCTACCACACATCAAGTCCTTTAAGAATTTTAAATTTCAATGAAATTGAGTTGGACTTGTACAGTATTAAAAGTAGGCATAGGAGAGCAGTCTTTGTCACTTTTTATCAAGAGGATTAGCAAAAATGTTATTGAAAATACGTGAAGATTGCTCTTTGTCTAAATTGCTTGCTAACAAAAAATGAGTAGTGGTAGGCCACATGGCCCCTTGAGCCGACTTCCCCATTTAGTAAGATCTTCTACAACTCCACCGTGCTGTATCCCAATATTCCTTGATGTTTTATAATATTAGGGATCATGTGTCATTATGTGATAGATCTCGTAACTTTAGTCGTCATTACCTGGGTATTGGAAGGAAAAGACATTTCAGTTCATGAAGCAGCACCTGCTTTTGGGAGTGACCTATGTCGCTAATCCCAAGTGGAAAACTAGCATGAAAACCCATAAATATGTAACACTCGAAAACAAATTACATAATAGCAACTGAAAACCAGTTTTGTACTAATTCTGCTGCTAACTTTCTGGATACAAAAATTTTTAAAAGAAGACTTTTCTAAGCATTCAAGAGCATTACGTTGAACAGGATTATTGAAATAATAGTGATCATGATTTTCACAGAATCAGTGTGCAGAAGAGGCCTTTCGAGTCCGCAGCGACACGTGAGAAACATCTGACCTACCTTACCTAATCCCATTTACCAAGACTTGGCACATCATAACATTCAAGGCTATAGGCCAAGTGGCAGCTGTTCCCTATCCGTCTTGTCCATGCCCCTCATAATCTTGTACACCTCGATCAGGTCGCCCCTCAGTCTTCTCTGCTCCAATGAAAACAACCCAAGTCTATCCAACCTCTCTTCATAACTTAAATCCCAGGCAACATCCTGGTGAACCTCCTCTGCACCCCCTCTAGTGCAATCACATCCTTCCTATAATGTGACGACCAGAACTGCACACAGTACTCCAGCTGTGGCCTCACCAAGGTTCTATACAACTCCAACATGATCCGCCTACTATTGTAATCTATGCCTCGATTGATAAAGGCAAGTGTCCCATATACTTTTTTCACCATCCTACTGACATGCCCCTCCACCTTCAAAAGGCTATGGACACACACGCCAAGGTCCCTTTGTTCCTCAGAACTTCCTAGTGTTCATTGAATATTTCCTTGTCAAATTACTTTTTCCAAAGTGTATCACCTCTCACTTTTCAGGGTTAAATTCCATCTGCCACTTATCTGCCCATTTGACCACCACCCCGTCTATAACTTCCTGTAGCCTAAGACACTCAACTTCACTGTTAACCCCCCGGCCAATCTTTGAGTCATCCGCAAACTTACTAATCCTACCTCCCACATAGTCATCTATGTTGTTTATATAAATGACGAATAATAGGGAGCCGAGCACAGATCACTGTGGTATGCCACTGGACACTGGCTTCCAGTCACTAAAGCATCCTTCTGTCTTCACCCTATCTCCTACAACTAAGCCAATCTTGAATCCACCTTATCAAATTACCCTGTGTCCCATTTGCATTTGCCTTCTTTATAAGTCTCCCATGTGGGACCTTGTCAAAGGCTTTGCTGAAATCCATAAAAACATCAACTGCACTACCCTCATCTACACACCTGGTCACCTCCTCAAAAAATTGAATCAAATTTATTAGGCGTGACCTCCTTCTGACAAAGCCATGCTGACTATCCCTGATCAAACCTTGCCTCTCCAAGTGGAGATAGGTACTCTCCTTCAGAACTTTTTCCAATAGTTTCCCTACCACTGACGTGAGACTCACTGGCCTGTAGTTCCCTGGCTTGTCTACAACATTTCTTAAATAGCAGAACCACATTAGCTGTTCTCCAGTCCTCTGGCACCTCCCCTATGGCCAGAGAGGAATTAAAAATTTGGGTCAGAGCCTCTGCGATCCCCTCCCTTGCTTCCCTCAGCAGTCTGGGACACAAATCAACTGGACCTGGAGATTTGTCCACTTTTAAGCCTGCCAGCACCCCCAATATCTTGTCACTCCTCATATCAATTTGCTTAAGAACCTCGCAATCTCTCTCCCCGAGTTTGATACCTTCATCCTCATTCTCTTGGGTGAAGACGGATGTGAAGTATTTGTTCAACACTCTACCATGTCCTCTGGCTCCACCCATAGATTGCCCCCTTGGTCCCTAATGGGCCCTCCTCTTTCTTTGGTTATCCCCTTCCCATTGATACACTTAGAGAATATCTTGGGATTTTCCTTACTTTTGCCAGCCAGAGCTTTCTCAAATCCCCTCATTGCTCTGCTACTTACTTTCTTAAGCTCCATCCTACACTTTCTGTATTCCACTAATGCCTCCGCTGATTTGCTTCCCATGTACCTGCCTCTCTTTTCCTTCTCATCGTATCCTGAATATCTCTGGTCTTCCATGGTCCTCTGGGCTTGTTACTCCTTCCTATCGCCCTAGAGGGAACATGTTGTGCCTGTACCTTCCCCATTTCCTTCTTTGAATGCCCCCCACTGCTCCTCTGTAGATTTCCCCACAAGTAGCTGTTCCCAGTCTGAAATATTTTCTGAAATTTGGCAGCTTTTAACAGAATAGCCACAACATAATCACTATTTGGAACATTCTCTCAGCAAATGTTAATGTATTAAAATTCCAAAATGCTGCAAATACAGCTTAATCAATCTGATTAACGAAGCATATACTAGTTAATAATACTTATACAAAGGAGTTGGTGCAGATTCAAAGTCAAATTGGGGTGGGGGGTGGCTGTGGTTGGAGTCTTTGTGGGTGGGGCTAGTCAGGGGGTGAGTGAGTTGGTGTGAGTCTGTACGATAGTTACCCAGAAGTTAGAAGTGGTTTTAATCCTTACTTTATCTGGGTTACTTTTGATGTAACACAGTCGGAACCACCTGAAGTTTGCGATTTAAATTGCATTTTCGGGTGGTTCCCAGTGCAGGGCAATCGTCCAAGGGAAGTTTGCACTTCCCAGGCAATTGCCAAACAAACCTTACCTGGGAACATCCAGTGGGGGCACCCCAGCACATCTTTGGGGTACCTCCTAGTTATACTGCCCTGGAGCTCGGAAGTTATGGCCCATGTGTGCACAACCATGCAAAAAAATTAAAGTATCATGCATTGAAATAAACAGGCCACACACAGAACGTTTAGACGGAATATTGATCTTACAGATGTGGCTCAATTTGTTTGATAATGTTCTGCTGAAGCACCTTGGGGAATTACACATTTTGTTAAAGAAATCAAAACGAAATGAATCAGCATTACACTGACAAACGGGTACTGTCAAAGCTTACTTATCCCATACAGACTACAGCTTTTCTTTTTGCGTATTGAGTCAGACAACTTCACACTTGTGTCTGCAGCCAGGACAGCAAAATAATTTACAGCAATGTTAAACAAAAACCAAAATTGCTAGAAAACCTCAGCAGGTCTGACAACATCTGGGCAAGATGTTGATTGAACACCATTTTCATGAAGTAATACAAGAAAGATGACTTTTTTAAAAAATGATTATTTTTAGAAAATATATTTATTTTAACTCAACTTAATTTGTGACAATCATGTCAAGTGCTCCCACACAAAACTGGAGCAATTACCTCAAATTTAGTTTAGGCAAAGAGTGTAATATTATATTTGCCGTTCTTTCCACCGACGTAGCCAAGCGTTTCCAACATTTCTGGTCTTTGATACCTTAAATTTACAGTGGACAATAGCTGCATACATGCAAAAAACCAGCAGATGCAATGAAAAAAAAAGTCTAGCAAGTCATAGTGAACCAGTGTTCAAACTTACATAGCAATGATTTTACACAAGCGATTTTTGCAACAGCACAGTTGTTTTACTGTGCTCAAGGTACACGCTTAAATTGCTAAAGTTACTGATTTTGAAACTAATTCTTTTTTAGAATTGCACATGTAGACATATAAATTTTGTTTCTTTCATAGTTTAACAGGTTTTAGGAAAGAATTTGATTTGGAGCAAACTTTGGGCCATATCCAAATGCAGATTAGCTTTGTGTTCTGGAAGTATAGAGACTTTTCTACAACTAGTTTGCATATAAAATAGCAGTGTTTATTGCACTAACTAATAGATATCCTGTGCTTAAAAGTAGGATGCCGTAACAAAAGCTTTACATAGGGCTCATCCTCATCCTCCTGTTGGCTTCAGTAGAAATCTGATCAACAGAGCAACCATTCACACAGTTAATATCTGTGCCTTTCCAGAGTTGTCCAGGAATGAAAGAAATCAAACCATGTATCTTTTCATAATTGCATCAGGCTGAGAAACATTTATAGGATACAAAATACAACAGAGCTCTTTCTAGAAACTCTCTCTTAGCTGGGTGCACATGAAAATTAAATCTTAAAAAATGAAAATATTGGAAACCTCAAAGACAAAATGTGGGAAATACACAGTGGTCAGCATCTGTAAGAGAAAAGACTGAGGTTTCAAGGATGTATCCTTCAGACTAATTTGCCAGCAATACCATTGTACTTTCAACTTGTATGTTTGTATATATTTATGCACTACTGTTTTGTGATCTTACTCAGGGTCACTGGACAAACTTGGATTAACAAATAGTGCAGGAACTTACTATGTAATGCTGACAAAGAAAGTTTAAAATTAAATTTCAGTCTATTTCAATTTATTACACAATATCAGTGAAACAGAGACTAAGGGGTTATTTTACCATTGGCCATAAAATTAAGGTAAGTGAATTGCTAACAGAATGCCCCAAAGGCATAGATTCAAAATTCTCCTAAAAATATCCATTGTATCGGCCAGGAAAATGTTGCCAAGCTAATGCTTACTTGGCTAGTGTCATTCTATGACCAGTTTAAGTTGAAGGGACCTTTTAACAATTAAGTAACAAATAAATTGACATAATAGTTTTAAGTGAGCTGCAATCTCTTTTGGGTTTTAGAATTAGACTGAAGGATACATCCTTGAAACCTCAGTCTTTTCTCTTTACAGATGCTGACCACTGTACTTCCCACATTTTGCCCTTGAGGTCTCCAATATTTTCATTTTTTAAGATTTAATTTTCATGTGCGCTGTGGAGGAATAATACCTGTATAATTGTGAATGAAATAAACTACATGTATAATTGTGAATGAAATAAACTACATGTATAATTGGGAAAGGAAATTAAAATCCATGTATAATGAAATTACTGTAGAATGTCCCCAAACAGTCAAGCAGCCAGCACATAAATTAGCAAATCAAAGGGCCAGTGCCACCTTCCCAGACTAAGGGGCTCCAGATGTGATACGGTTGCAAAATCCAAGGGAAAAAAAAACTTGTGTGTGCATTGCCCAAGATATGTAGCCATTAACACTATTTATTTGCTGAACCATCGACATCGTCCTATTTCCTGAACCATTGACATTGTCAAGTCTATTTGCTAAACCATTGACATTGTCATGTCTAATCGTTAAATCATTAACACAACTGCTATCCTTTGAAGCCATTTGAAACTATTGTAATTGCCCAAGTTTCTGTCACGAACCTTTTGCTATACCTATGTGTGTAAAGAGGTGTTAGTCAGAGACTGGTTCGCTCCATTGTATGCGACTAGGCTCTCCATGATATCACGATTTTAATGAAGACTTCCTAGACAAGCCTCCACGGTCCGAGTGTTTACTCCGTTTTTCTGCAACATGCACCCAGCTAAGAGAGAATTTCTAGAGAGCTTTGTTGTATTTTGTATTCTATAAATGTTTCTCAGCCTGATGCATTTATGAAAAGATACATGGTTTGATTTCTTTCATTCCTGGACAACTCTGGAAAGGCACCGGTATTAACTACGAGAATGGATGCTCTGTTGATCAGTTTTCCACTGAAGCCATCAGGAGGATGTCCAAGAGTCCTATGTAAAGCTTTTGTCATGGCATTCTACTTTTAAGCACAGGATATCTATTAGTTAATTTCTATACTTTGGGTTTTCCATGTGCTTCTGTGAATCTGTTATGTCTTTGCTACTGCCATTTATATGCCAGTAAATCTGGTCTGTTCTGTTCATAGCAAGTGTCCTCTGCAATTACTTTCTTTTCAATATTTTAAAATTTTGTACATACCTCAACCACTTATTTCTTAATGTACAGCTTAAATTTTCTAATCTTTTTTCATAATTCAACTTCACATTTGTGATCAATCTTTTTGTTCTTCCACCATCCACAACATAATTCAACTGTCAAAACACATTCCTTTTTCTCACCTTGCCATTTTCCAAAGGGGCAGTTCCATCTGTGATACCCTGGTTCACGTTTTCATCACTCCTAACTCAAACTTCCCCAGATAGCTCCCCATGCAAAAATACGAGTTGCATCACCAGCTCATTTACCCCCTCCAACATCACTGTTTAGGGGTTCAAACAACATTTCCATGAAAAAGCAATTTACACATGTCCTCTATCCTATCATACTGTATATGTTGCCAGCATGCAGTCTCCTCTACATCAAAGAAAAGGATAAAACAGCAAACTGGTAACCCTCAAGTGTGATCCTATGGGTCATCACTTTAAAACCCCTACTTCTCCAAAGCACATATTAGCTTCAAAAATATTTCATTTTTCTCCTAGGCATTCTACAAGCCTCTGGGGCAAGCACTGACGTCAGTAACTTCAGACTTAATTAAAACCAGTTTGAAAATGATGTGGCTAAGTTTTCCATCTCTCTCATTTCCCCAGACACTTTCTTGGCTATTTACACATCCTTTGTCTCTTTAGGTGTCTTAATCTCTCTTAATGCTCATTTGTACTCTTACAGAATTTAAAAATCTGTAACCAAAATATTAACTTGTATGCTCTTTCCATAAATCCTGACTAACCTATATCTGTTTACAGCATTTTCTGCTTTTGTTTTACATTTCCAGCATCTAAAATACTTTACTCTTCTCTCTCCATTTCATTGCATTTTCTCCAAAGCACATGGCTGTTTTGGTAACCATAATGAACACTGTGGTTCAAGTGTTGCCTGACCAGTTAATTACCTGACCCCAGAATTGCTGGAAACTGCCACTTAACTGTTCTGCCCTACATCTTATCATTTGTTTGTTTTTGTAATTACTTTCCCACTTGGTTAACTCACCACTTTTAATGCTAGAACAATCACTTGATGGTCACTGCCCACAGTCTACCAATTTAATCTTATTCATTGTATTTATGTAAATGCAAAATTCATAGACTGTCAATGTTGAACTTAAATTGCTGTTTTATCAATCCAATTCTAAATCATTCTGCTAATCTTTTAATGCATCCTCAATACAACCAATCTTTTAGCGTGGAATTGAAAAGATTCCATGGGACACCTTGGCCATTGACACCAACCATGATATCAATGATAAAAGCAAAAAACTGCGGATGCTGGAAATCCAAAACAAAAACAAAAATACCTGGAAAAACTCAGTAGGTCTAGCAGCATCTGTGGAGAGGAGGCACAGTTAACGTTTCACGTCCAAATGACCCTTCAACAGAACTAAGTAAAAATAGAATAGAGGTGAAATATAAGCTAAAACAAAAACAGAATTACCTGGAAAAACTCAGCAGGCCTGACAGCATCAGTGGAGAAGAAAAGAGTTGACGTTTCGAGTCCTCATGACCCTATGATGCTGCCAGACCTGCTGAGTTTTTCCAGGTAATTCTGTTTTTGTTTTGGATTTCCAGCATCTGCAGTTTTTTGTTTTTATTTATGAAATATAAGCTAGTTTGGGGGGGGGGGAGACAAGTAGAACTGGATAGACGGCTAGTGATAGGTGGAGATAACCAAAAGATGTCACAGACAAAAGGACAAAGAGGTGTTGAAGGTGGTGATATTATCTGAGGAATGTGCTAATTAAGGGTAGAAAGCAAGACAAGCAAGGTACAGATAGCCCTACTTGGGGGTGGAGTAGGGTGAAAGCTAAAAGGTAGAGATAAAACAATGGATGGAAATACATTTAAAAATAATGGAAGTAGGTGGGAAAAGAAAAATCTATATAAATATCTACAGATACTGCTAGACCTACTGAGTTTTTCCATGATATCAATGATGCTCTCAGTGTTTAGTTCGGAACCACTAACTACTTCCAAGTTCAGTAGCACATGTTAATCATCTGAAGGATTTGTTTTCTGTCATATATCTAATTCCAAACAATCACAATACTCTACATTAAGAATACAATTTTTTTGCCTTTCAGCATACACAATGGCCTCAAAATTAACAGTCACATCTAAATGATGTTTCTAAAAACTCTACACAATAGAATACATGTTAGAGACAGGCAAATTATAAGCAACAAGTGTTATCTGAAACCATGAATCATTCTACTTTAAAATTATGTCATTAAATTGTCATGTATCTGAAAAAACTAGCTGTGAAAGACAAGCACAGCCCCACAAAACATCTGCGGTCAAGTTAGTCTTGCATTGCAACAGTATTGCTTTAAAGGTTCGTGCAGCAGCATGTGTATTACAATCAGACTGTCTAAAAACTGTGGAGGGGTAAAGACTGCCACCATTTTCTTCATCTATGGAATCAACACTGATGTATTATTTTAATTTACCAGACAGCTTTCCTCAAACTTTTTCATTCAAATCTAGCTTTCAGCAGGAAGAATAGTTTCCAAATGATACGCTGCATCAAATAACTGTCCCTGCCACTTTGCCACACTTAACCAATTCCATCATTGCACCCACCATCCCACAGCATTCCTCTCATACCATCCCCCATCCCGTTCCTTCCACCCTCTCTCATTCCATCTCATTCATTGCTCACATAAAAAAACAATCTCGCCAGCCTGGGTAACTTTATTGTTGGGGCTCCCCTTGCCATCTGTTGTTTTTGTTCTCCACCACCTCCCTTACCTGCCATTTCCACCACACACACCAGTAACACATACACCACACGCTTCAAGTCCTTCATGCGCTCCAGGCGCCTCTGTTGGCGCTTGGCACCACTAGCCCAACTAACCAACTCCTTACTTAAACTGACCCCAGCTCCTTAAACTGACCGTCACAACAGGGTGGGCAGGCAAAAGAAAAAAGTCATCGTTTCCGTTTTTATCAAAGACAGTAAGAGAAAGCGTGCAGCGGTTTAACAAAACCGAAATACCAGGTTTATCAACAAATAAGGGTGAAGACGACCAATAAAATAAATAAAGCAGCAACCAAAAATAATGAGTTTACTGCGGCATCTGGACCCAAATGGATAACCGGGATGTAAACCATGGGCATATGCACCCCATATGCTAGACAACACAAAAGTTTTTATTTGCCTTCCTCCCCTGTGGGGAGACCCTTTCGCTGGCCGCCCGGCCAGCACCTCGCTTCGGTGGCGATCCGACGTGTCCCAGTGCATTGACGTGGCTAGTCGGTTGTGGAAGCATCACACGGGACGGTGGGTTGTCGATCTGATGTATTCGGGGCACCGTTGGATGCAGGGTGGCTGCTTCTCCCTCCCTTCCCCTTCCCTCCCCAGGTGAAGTGTTAAATTCCCCCGAAAGCGGATTTCAAAAGTCACGGTATTGGCTTAGCTCTTACCCTCTGCCTCCCATTCGGGTAGCCGCTCCCGGTCTCTGGTCACGCTGCCCTGCACTTCCCTGGGCACCGGTTCCATCTGCTCGTCCATCTGCTGCTGCGGCGCCGTCATCACCTGCACGGCTCGGCCGAAGAAGCACATGATCTCGGCGAAGTGGCAGCCGCTCAGGTCGCCCAGCAGCTCGGCTCGCTCGGCCTCGTTCAGCTCGTCCCAGAAGCGGAGCAAGTGAGCCTGGCCGGCCCGCTCCAGCTGCTCCCGCTGGACGGCCAAGTCCAGGTCCCAATCCATCCCCTCCCCTCCCCCCTTTCACCTCACCAGCTGGGGCCGCGCGAGCCGCCTGGACCAACCGACCCGCGTTCGATATTCGGTTCAAACCGAGCGCGAGCCCAACGTTATGAGCTTGGTTAAAATATCTTGTTATTAGCAATTCTTTTTTTAAAAAAAAAATCTATATTTATATATCTTGAAATTTCAAAATTGGAGCGGATTTACTGAACGCCGAATGGAATTTAAAATTTATAATCCTTCCAACCGTCTCGGTTCGGACCGTTAATACGGTGAGTAGGCCCGGATTTTTTTTTAATAAATAAGTAAAGAAAAGTTAACATCAATTTTTCAGCAGCCAGGTAAAACTCTACCAGGCTGATAATATCCACGCCTTTCCGTGTCCGGGTACAGTCATATTTAAAGTCATAGCATCGTAAAAGCCGGCAACACAAGGGGTTGATGGACACGCATGAGGTTGTATCGCCCCGCCCCTCTCTCTCTCTCTCTCTCTCTGGCTGTCATGTCCTCACCGCCGCTGCCTGAGCGCCTTCCCCTCCCCACTCCATCCACACGCAGCAACCCGCCCCGCTCCCATTCCTCCCGCCAGCCTCCCTGACGTGGCGATGCCGCAAGCTCTTGCTGAGGCCAGGACCCGCCTACAGGCAAACGCAAAGTTGGCGCCGCCTATCAACGGGACGGCAACAAACAGGCGACTGCCAGAGGTACTGCGGCTTAGTATCTCCTCACCCCAGATTGGCATGACATCCTCATCCGCATTCCCACAGTATATTCCTGGTGACACATTTAGGCGTGACACCCAGAAAATCTAACCACCCCCCAACATTAACGTCTACTGAATTCCACCCCCCCCCCCCACAATTTCTTGGGGTTACCATTGACGGAAATTGAACTGGACCAGCCATATAAATAAGACAAGAGCAGGTCAGAGGCTGGGAATTCTGCAACTGGTAACTCACCTTGTGAATCCCCAAAGCTTCTCCACCATCCACGAGGAACAAGTCAGGATTGTGATGGAATACTCTTCACTTGCCTGGATGAGTGCGACACCAACAATACTCGACAGAACAAAAACAGAATTACCTGGAAAAACTCAGCAGGTCTGGCAGCATCGGCGGAGAAGAAAAGAGTTGATGTTTCGAGTCCTCATGACCCTTCAACAGAACTAGGTGAATTCAAAGAAGGGGTGAAATATAAGCTGGTTTAAGGTGTGTGTGTGTGTGTGTGTTGGGGGGGGGGGGGGTTGATTTGGGTGGGGGGGAGAGAGGTGGAGGGTGGTGGTGTGGTTGTAGGGACAAACAAGCAGTGATAGAAGCAGATCATCAAAAGATGTCACACACAACAGAACAAAAGAACACATAGGTGTTAAAGTTGGTGATATTATCCAAATGAATGTGCTAATTAAAAATGGATGGTAGGGCACTCCAGGTACAGCTCTAGTGGGGGTGGGGGGAGCATAAAAGATTTAAAAATATTTAAAAATAATGGAAATAGGTGGGGAAAGAAAAATCTATATAATTTATTGGAAAAAACACCCAAACCAACCCCCCCCCCCCCCCCCCCCCCCCCCCCCCACCCCACACACACACCTTAAGCCAGCTTATATTTCACCCCTTCACCTAGTTCTGTTGAAGGGTCATGAGGACTCGAAACGTCAACTCTTCTCCGCCGATGCTGCCAGACCTGCTGAGTTTTTCCAGGTAATTCTGTTTTTGTTGTGGATTTCCAGCATCCGCAGTTTTTTTGTTTTTATACTCGACAGAATCCAGGACTTGATGGGCATCCAATCCATCTCCTTGAACATTCACTCCCTGTACCACTGATGTACAGTGGCAGCAGTGTGTACCATCTACAAGATGCACTGCAGCAAGTAACCAAGGCTCCAGGCCAGCTCTTTCCAAACCTGTGACCTCGATGACCTAGAAGGACAAGGACAGCAGTACTCGGTAACACCACCACCTGTGAGTTCTCAAAGCCACACACCATTGTGACTCGGCACTATATCGCCATTCTTTTGCTGTTGCTGAGTCAAAATCCTTGCACATCCTTCCTAACAGCACTGTGGGTGTACCTATACCATGTGGATTACAGTGGTTCAAGATGTCTGCTTACCACCTCCTCAAGGGTAATTAGGGATGAGCAACAAATGCTGGTCCAGCCAGTGATGCCCACATCCCATGAATGAATAAAAAAAGACTGCCAGCAATGTTCACATCCCATGAAAGAATCAATAAAACCTCTTAAAACCTTTTCTGCTGTCACACTCCCATCCTTTCCTGGCGCATAATCTCATACTCATTCCACATACACACACTCACACCCATTCTCAGTGACACTCTCACTCATTCCCAGTGACACTCCCACATCCATTCCCAGTTCACATTCTCACACCCAAATGTGTGTTTCCAGTGCACTCCCCCATACCCATGTGTGCTCCCAGTTCCCGGGGAGGCACTGGTGTAATGGTACTGTCACTGGACCAGTAATTCAGAGGTCCAGGTTAATATGCTGGGAACATGCAGTCGAATTCCACCATGGCAGCTGGTGGAATTTGAATTCAATTAATAACTTTGGAATTAAAAACTAGTCTCAATAATTGTGACCCATTGTTGATTGTCATATAAAAACACCTAGTTCACTAATGTGCTTTAGGGAAGGAAATCAGCTGTCTTTACCTGATCTTGCCTACGTTTGACTCTAGACCCACAGCAATGACCTCTGAAGTGGCCTAGCAAACCTGGCATTGACCTAGGCATTGGAAACAACAATGGCAGACCCAACCCTGTTGACCCTGCAAAATCCTCCTAACTAACCGCTGGAGGCTTATGCCAAAATTGAGAGAGCTGTCCCACAGACTAGTCATGCAACAGCCTGACATAGTCATACTCACCGAATCATACCATATAGACAATGTTTCCGACACCACCATCACTATCCCTGGGTATGTTCTGTCCCACTGACAGGACAGAACCACCAGAAGTTGCAGAACAGTGGTATAATGTCAGAAAGGAATTGCACTGGGAGTCCTTCACATTGCCTCTGGACCCCATGAAGCCTCATGGCATCAGGTTAAAAATGGACAGGGAAACCTCCTGATGATTACTACCAACTACTCCCCCTCAGTTAATGAATCACTATTCCTCCATGTTGAACACCAATTGGAAAAAGCACTGAGGGCATAGAATATACCCTGGGTGAGGGATTTCAATGCTCTTCACAAGAGCAGCTCGGTAGCACCATTACTGTCTGAGCTGGCGGAATCCTAAAGGACATAGCTGCTAGACGGAGTCAGCGGCAGGTGGTGAGGGAACCAACATGAGGAAAAAACATACCTGACCTCATCCTCACCAATCTACCTGTTGCAGGTGCATCTGCTCATGACAGTATTGGTAGGAGTGACCACTGCACTGTTCTTGTGGAGACAAAGTTCCACCTTCGCATTGAGTAAACCCTCTGTCATGTTCTGTGACACTACCACTGTGTTAGATGCAATAGATTTTGAACAGATCTAGCAGTTAAAACCTGGGCATCCATGCGGTGCTGTGGGCTACCAGCCGCAGAATTGTATTCAACCATAATCTGTAACCTCTAGGCCTGGCATATCACCCACTCTACCATTACCATCAACCTGGGTTCTTAACCCTACTTCAATGAAGAGTGCAAGAGGGCATGCTAGGAGCAGCGCCAGGCATACATAAAAATGAGCTGTCAATGTGGTGAAGTTACACCACAAGACTACTTGCATGCCAAACAGCAGAAGTAGCATGCAATAGACAGAGCTAAGCGATTCCATAACCAGAGGATCAGATCTAGGCTCTGCAGTCCTGCCACATTCAGTTGTGAATTGTGGTGGACAGTTTAACAACTAACAGGAGGAAGAGGCTCCACAAATATCCCAATCCCCAATGATGGGGTAGCCCAGTAAATCAGTGCAAAAGACAATACCGAGGCTTTTACAACCACCTTCAGCCAGAAATGCCAGGTGGATGATCCACCTTGACCTTCTCCTGAGGCCCCAGCATCACAGATGCCAGGCATCAGCCAATTTGATTCACTCCACATGATATCAAAAAATGGCTGAAGGCACTGGATACTGCAAAGGCTATGGGCCCTGACAACATTCTGGCATGAGTACTGAAGACTTGTGCTCCGGAACTAGCTGCTCCTAGCCAAACTGTTCCAGTGCAGCTACAACACTGGCATCTACCCAGGAATGTGGAAAATTGCTCAAGTATGTCCTGTACACAAAAATCAGGATAAATCCAACCCATCCAATTTCCACCCCATCTGTCTCCTCTTGATCATCAGCTAGGTGATGGAAGGTGTCAATGCTATCAAGCAGCACTTACTCAGCAATAACCTGTTCACTAACACTCAGTTTCAGTTCCACCAGGGCCACTCAGCTCCTGACCTCATTACAGCCTTGGTCCAAACATGGACAAAAGAGCTGAACTTAAGAGGCGAGGTGAGAGTGACTGCCCTTGATATCAAGCCTGCATTTTACCAAGTGTGGCATCAAGGAGCCTGGGCAAAATTGAAGACAATGGAAATTGGGGGAAAACTTTCCACTGGTTGGAGTCATACCTAGCACAAAGGAAGATGGTTGAGGTTGTTGGAAGTCAATCATCTCAGCCCCGGGACATCACAGCAGGAGTCCCTCATGGTAGTGTCCCAGGCCCAACCATCTTCAGCTGCTTGTTCAATGACCTTCCCTCCATCGCAAGGTTAGAAGTGGGCATGTTTGCTGATGATTGCACAATGTTCAGCACCATTTGCGACTCCGCAGATACTGAAACAGTCTGTGTCCTTATGCAACAAGGCCTGGACATTATTTATGCTTAGGCTGATAAGTGGCAAGTAACATTCATGCCACACAAGTACCAGGCAATGACCATCTCCAACAAGAGAGAATCTAACGACCACCCCTTGACATTCAATGGCATTACCATTGCTGAACCCCCCCACTTTAAACATCCTGGGGGTTACCATTGATCAAAAACTGAACTGGACCAGCCAGATAAATACTATGACTATAAGAGCAGGTAAGAGGCTGGGAATTCTGTGGTGAGTAGTTCACTTCCTGACTCCCCAAAGCCTGTCCACCATCTAAAAGGTATAAACCAGGAGTGTAACTTAATACTCTCCACGGTTCTGGATGAGCACAACTCCAAAAATACTCAAGAAGCCCGACACCATCCAAGACAAGACAGCCAGCTTGATTGACACCCCATCCAACACCTTCAACATTCACTCCCTTCACTACCAACATTCAGTGGCAGCAGTGTGTACCATCCACATGCACTGTACCAGATGCACTGCAGCAACTCACCAAGGCTCCTCCGACAGAACCATTACCACCTAGAAGAACAAGGGCAGCAGCTGTACGGGAACACCACCATCTTCAAGTTCCCCTCCAAGCCACACAATATCCTGAATTGGAACTATATCTAGAAGGACAAGAGCAGCAGCTATATGGGAACACCACCATCTTCAAGTGCCCCTCCAAGCCACACACCATCCTGAATTGGAACTATATCACAGTTCCTTCACTGTGCTGGGTGAAAACCCTGGAACTCCCTTCCCAACAGCACCGTGGGTGTTCCTACAACACACGGACTACAACGATTCAAGAAGGCAGCTCACCACCACCTTCTCAGGGGGAATTAAGGATGAACAATAAATACTGGTTCAGCTAGGGATGCCCACGTCCTATGAATAAGTAAATAAATAAACACTCTTACATTCATATGTGTGTTCCCAGTGTACACTCTCACACCACCATGTGCATTCCCAGTGCACAGTCTCACACTCACACGTGTGTTCCCAGTGCATAGTTACATCCACGTGTGTGTTCCAAGTGTGCATTCACACATCCCCACGTGCAGTTCTTGTGGCCATTGTACACCGTACAAACTCAGCTGTTGTCTGTTCTTTTGTTTTCTAGTGCCCAAACATTTACTCATATGAGCAATTGTATTTTAAATATATACTTTTATTAACAAATGAGCGCTCTCCTTCAATAAACTTGCCTTGCTGATACCAGGACCACAAAAAGGACAATTCCAACCGCATCAATTAGCACTCTACTCTCAATCATCAACAAAATCATGGAAGGTGCAATCAAGCCATACTCACAAACAATATGATAAAAACAAAAAAACTGCGGATGCTGGAAATCCAAAACAAAAACAGAATTACCTGGAAAAACTCAGCAGGTCTGGCAACATCGGCGGAGAAGAAAAGAGTTGACGTTTTGAGTCCTCATGACCCTTTGACAGAACTTGAGTTCGAGACTCGAACTCAAGTTCTGTCGAAGGGTCATGAGGACTCGAAACGTCAACTCTTTTCTTCTCCGCCGATGCTGCCAGACCTGCTGAGTTTTTCCAGGTAATTCTGTTTTTGTCTCACAAACAATATACTCACCAATTTGGGTTGTGCCAGGACCACTTGGCTTCAGACTTAATTTTAGCTTTGATTCAAACGTGGTCATGAGCGGAATTCCAGAGGTTAGGTGAAAGTGACTGCCCTTTGACATCAGGCAGCATTTGACTGAATGTGGTACCAAGGAACCCTCGTAGTAAAATTGGAATCAATGGAAATCATGGGGGAAACTTTCATCTGGCTGGTGTCATACCTAGCACAAAGGAAGATTGTCGTGGTTGTTGGATACAAATCAACTCAGCCCTAGGAAATCACTACAGGTGTTCCTCAGGGCTATACCTTAGGCTCACCTATCTTCAACTGTTTTATCAATGACCTTCCAGCATAAGGTCAGAAGTGGGGATATTTGCTAATGATTGCAGTGTTCAGTTCCATTTGTAACTCCTCAGATTATGATGTGTCTCATATCTCATAGTATAGGATCCTATTGAGAAGAGCGATTATTACATGATAGAGCTTCAGTTTAAGGGTGAGAAATTTGAGTCTGAAATGAGTGTCTTATATTAAATAAAGGTAATTACAAGGGTATGAAGACAAAGTCGGCTAAAGTAGACTGTAAAAATAGATTAAAAGGAAAGGTGATAGTATGGCAAACATTTAAGGCGATATTTCATAATTCTCAAGAAAGATATATTCAATTAAGAAAGACTTTCAAAAAGGATGAACCATCCATGGCTAACTAAGGGAGTTAAGGATGGTGTAAAAATGAAAGAAAAGTTGTATAATGCTGCAAAGATTAATGGTAGACCAGGAAATTGGGAAACCAACAAAAAAAGAGGGAAAAAATAAAATATTAGAGTAAACTAGCAAGAAATATAAACACAGACAGTTAGTGCTTCTACAGGTAGATAAAAAGGAAGTGAATAGCTAAAATAAACATGGGATCCTTAGAAAATGGGGCTGGGAAATTAACCTCTGGTGTAACTCAGTGATTAGCCAATGTAACTGAACTGAGCACCATCACTGACACACCCCCCCCTCCCCCACTCACGCCCCAACCACCTGGACTGAACCCAATTCTCTCCCCCACTCCCCTACCTAACTACCCCATGACCTGACCACCACCTGACCTGACAATGTCCCAACCTGACCCAACCTGATGACAAGACGCAAGCATTTATCGAAATTATACTGCATCTACCATGCATTTGCCCACTCACTCAGCTTGTTCAAATCACATTGAAGCATCTCTGCATCCTCCTCACAGCTCACCCTCCCAGCCAGCTTTATGTCATCTGCAAATTTGGAGATATTACATTTAGTTCCCTCATCTAAATCATTCATATATATTGTGAATAGCTGGGGTCCCAGCACCGATCCCCTGCGGTACCCCACTAGTCATTGCCTGCCATTTGGAAAAAGATCCGTTTATTCCTACTCTTTGTTTCCTGTCTGCCAACCAGTTTTCTATCCATCTCAATACACTACCCTTAATCCCATACACTTTAATTTTACATGCTAACCTCTTATGTGGGACTTTGCTGAAAGTCTTCTGAAAGTCCAAATAAACCACACTCACTGGCTCCCCTCAACAACTCTACTAGTTACATCCTCGAAAAATTCCAGTAGATTTGTCAAGCATGATTTCCCTTTTGTAATTCCATGCTGAATCTGTCCGATTCTGCCATTGTTTTCCAAATGCTCAGCTATTAAATCTTTTATAATGGACTCTAGAATTTTCCCCACTACTGACATCAGGCTGACTGGTCTATAATTCTCTGTTTTCTCTCTACCTCCCTTTTTAAATAGTGGGGTTACATTAGCTACCCTCAAATCTGTAGGAACTGTTCCAGAGCCTATAGAATCTCAGAAGATGACCACCAATGCATGCACTATTTCTAGGGCCACTTTCTTAAGCACTCTGGAATGTAGATTATCAGGCCCTGAGGATTTACTGGCTTTCAATCCCCTCAATTTCCCCAACACCACTTCCCGATTAATACTGATTTCTTTCAGTTCCCCTCTCTCACTAAACCCTGTGTTCCCCAACATGTCTGGAATGTTATTTATGTCGTCCTTTGTGAAGACAGAACCAAAGTATGTATTTAGTTGGTCAGCCATTTCCTTGTTCCCAATTACAAATCCCCCTGTATCTGACTGTAAGGGACCTACATTTACTTTACCAATCTTTTTTTCTTTACATACCTATAGAAACTTTTACAGTCAGGTTTTATGTTCCCCGCAAGCTTACTCTTGTACTCTATTTTCCCCTTCTTAATAAATCCCTTGGTCTTCCTTTGCTGAATTCTAAAGTGCTCCCAATCCTCAGGTCTTTTGTTTTTTCTGGTCCATTTGTATGCCTCTTCCTTGGATTTAATACTATCTCTAATTTCCCTTGTAAGCCATGGTTTGGCCACCATTCTTGTTTTACTTTTGCACCAGACAGGAATACGCCTCATACCATCGTAGCTTTATTTATTAAGATTCAGGGCCCTAGTCTCAGAATCAACTATGTCGCTCTCCATTTTGATGAAGAATTATATCATATTATGGTCGCTCATCCCCAAGGGGCTTCACACAAGTAGATTGCCAATTATTTCTTTCTCATTACACAATACCCAGTCTAGGATGGCCTGTTCCCTGGTTGGTTCCTCAATGTATTGGTCCAGAAAACCATCCTGTATACACTCCAGGAATTCCTCCTCTACGATATTGTTATTAATTTGATTTGCACAATCTATATGCAGATTAAAGTCACCCATAATTACAGATGTTCCTTTATTGCATGTGTCTCTAATTTCCTGTTTAATGCCATTCCCAACATCACCACTACAGTTTGGGGGTCTATATACAACCCCCACTAACGTTTTTTGCCCCTTAGTGTTTCTCAGCTCTACCCATACAGATTACACATCGTTGGAGCTAATATATTTCCTCACTATTGCAGGAATTTCCTCTTTAACCAGCAATACAACTCCACTGCCTTTTCCTTTTTGTCTGTCCTTCCTAAATACGGAATATCCCAGATGTTCAGTTCCCATCTCTAGTCACCCTGCAGCCGTGTCTCTGTAATCCCGACTATATCATATCTGTTTACATCTATTTGTGCAGTTAATTCATCCACTTTATTGAGAATGTTCCTCGCGTTAAGGCACAAAGCCTTAACACTTGTCTTTTTAACATTACTTGTCCCGTTCCCACTATTTTTCACTGAGACCCTGTTTGATTCTTGCTATTGATTTCTCTGCCTATCACTTTTCTTATTCTCCTTTCTGTCTTTTGTTCTTGTCCTTGATTCCCCCTCCTCTGACTCCTTGCAAAGGTTCCCATCCCCCTGCCATTTTAGTTTAAATGCTCCCCAACCACTCTAGCAAATATTCCCCCAAGGACACCAGTCCATGTCATGCCCAGGTGTAACCCATCCAGTTTGTACCGGTCCCACCTCCCCCAGAGCTGGTCCCAATGTCCCAGGAATCTGAAACCCTCCCCCTCACACCATCTTGTCAGCCACGTATTCATCTGATATATCCTGCCATTTCTACTCTGACTAGCCCGTGGCACTAGTAGTAATCCTGAGATCATTCTCTTTGAGGTCTTACTTTTCAATTTGCTTCCTAACTCCCTATATTCTGCTTTTAGGACATCATCCCTTTTTTTTAACCTATGTTGTTTATACCAATGTGTACCAGGACCACTGGCTGTTCACCCTCCCCCTTCAGAATGTCCTGTAGCTGCTCTGAGACATCCTTGACCCTAGCACCAGGGAGGCAACAAACCATCCTGAAGTCTCATTTGCGGCCACAGAAACGCTTATCTATTCCCCTCACAATTGAATCCCCTATAACTATTGCATCACCACACTTTTTACTCCTCCCCTGTGAAGCAGAGCCAACCATGGTGCAACGAATTTGACAGTTGCTGCTTTCCCCTGAGAGGCCATTCCCCTCAATAGCATCTAAAGTGGTAGATCTGTTTTGCAGGGAATAGCCACAAGACATTCATGCGCTGCCTGCCTCGTCCTGGTGATCACCCATTCCCTTCCTGCCTGTGGACTCTTAGCTTGCGATGTGACCACCTCTCTATACATACTATCCATGATACTGTCTGCATTGCGGATGTTCCACAGTGTCCCCAGCCATCACTTCAGCTGGAGACACTTCCCACACACATGCTGGCCCCGGGCACTGGAAATGTTCCTGGCTTCCAAGATAGAGCAGGAGGAGCACACCATGGCTTTGAGCTCTCCTGCCATGGCTTACCCCTTTAAATTCAATTAAACCTTTTGGAATGATCTTATTGAATGGCGGAGCAGGCTCGAAGAGCAAATGGCCTACTCCTGCTCCTATTTCTTAAGATCTTATGAAGCAGTTTGTGTCTACATGCAGCAAGACATGGACAGCATTCAGCCTTGTGCTGATAAATGGCAAGCAACATTGCACTACTCAAGTGTGAGTTAATGACTACCTCCAACAAGAGAGAGCATAATCACAACTACTGCCATCAGAGACTGTGAATTCTGCAGGATTCACCCTATGAATCCTCAAATTGCTTCCCTGATCATCAACCTCTGCAGCTCCCAACACCAACCCTTGCAATCTGTGACCACTTTGTCAATGACCTCCAGAATCCCAGACACTGAGCTCTCACACCGATCCCTGTGGTCCACACAACTCCCTCAATCTCTGACACCAAGCTAGTAATCGTGAACACTGATGTATGTTAACCCTGACACCAATTCCACATTTTTGAAATATATTGTCAGGTTAATAGTATAAAAGTGGAAGTTCTTGTCAATTCAATTATTTCTAATTGTTTGCAATCTGTAGGGTCTTCAACAGTGCATCCTATGGAGAAATGTAGAAGCACTGACAGTGGACTCTGCATCACAAAAACAAAAATAAAAATACCTGGAAAAACTCAGCAGGTCTGACAGCATCTGCGGAGAGACCGCAAGCATGACCCAGACCTCCCTGTCGCTTGCTATTTCAACACTCCACCCTGCTCTCATGCCCACATGTCCGTCCTTGGCCTGCTGCAATGTTCCAGTGAAGCTCAACGCAAACTGGAGGAACAGCACCTCATCTTCCGATTAGGCACTTTACAGCCTTCTGGACTGAATAATGTGTTCAACAACTTTAGATCATGAACTCACTCCTCCATCCCCACCCCCTTTCCGACCCCCCTTTTTTCCAATAATTTATATAGATTATTCCTTTCCCACCTATTTCCATTATTTTTAAATGTAGTCCCATCCATTGTTTTATCTCTACCTTTTAGCCTATTGCGATCCCTTCCCCCACCCCACCCCCGCTAGGGCTATCTGTACCTTGCTTGTCCTGCTTTCTACCCTTAATGTGACTTATTAGCACATTCCTTAGATAATATCACCACCTTCAACACCTCTTTGTCCTTTTGTCTATGACATCTTTTGGCAATCTCCACTTATCACTTGCCCTCTATCCAGCTCTATTTGTCCCACCTCCCCTTAAACCAGCTCATATTTCACCTCTCTTCTATTTTTAGTTCTGTTGAAGAGACATGAGGACTCAAAACGTTAACTGTATCCCTCTCCGCAGATGCTGTCAGATCTGCTGAGTTTTTCCAGGTATTTTTATTTTTGTTTTGGATTTCCAGCATCCACAGTTTTTTTATCTGAGCGGACTCTGCATTACGGACTCTGGAGGTTGCCGCCAGTTTCAGAGAAGCAAGGACTTATTCACTGGACCAATTTGTTTTTAGTGAGTTGGTTGAGGGATGAATATTGCCCAGGGCACCAGGAAGAACCCGCTGTTCTTCTTTCAATATTGCCATGGGACCCTTTTTGCCCAGTTCAAAGTGCAGATGGTACCTCAGTTCACTGCCTCCATCGAAAGACAACGCCTTTGATAGTGCAA
Source organism: Carcharodon carcharias (assembly GCF_017639515.1). Lineage (NCBI taxonomy): Eukaryota > Metazoa > Chordata > Chondrichthyes > Lamniformes > Lamnidae > Carcharodon > Carcharodon carcharias. The sequence continues at coordinate 12,437,531 of NC_054482.1, read as the reverse complement.
CACTCCCTCAGAGTGTCAGCCCAGATTCAGGCATCTGGAGTGAAGCATGAACTTCTGATCTTTTGTTTCTAGGTTAGAATGTTACCACTGAACAAAGGCTCAGAAAAATAGGTGAAATAATTAGTTAGCTTCAAAATTCAATGGCAGTTTTTCTGAGAATTAAATTAATATCAACATGAAGAGGTGTTGTCTTTCAGTGGAAACAGTGAACCAAGGATATCTAGGACAGATGACCAAATGTTTAGTGAAAAGTCTAGGTTTTGAGGGGCACCTTAAAGGAGGAAAGGGAGATAGAGAAGTGGAGAGGTTTTTGTGGAAATCCCAGAGTTTAGGACGTTAGCAGCTGAAGGCACAACAACCACTGATGGAACAATTAAAATAAAAGACACTCAAGAGGTCAAAATTGGTGGACCACAGATATTTTGGAGGGTTGTAAACTCTCCCAAATCATCCATAACTGCATTTTCAAAATCACAACTGTCCAACCTTTGGCCCACTACTTATCATGACATTTCTGCAGCTACCAATTTGCTCATCTAAACCCTTACCTGCAGTTTTGAGGCCTTAGCCCCCATTAAAATCCTCTGTCATTCTGGCCACTTCTCTGTACAGCCCTCAACTCCAATCCCTTGAGTCTATTGGAAGAGATTACAAGGGAAAGGTCAAAGGGGGATTAGGAAACAAGGATGAAAATTTTAAAATGGAGATGTTGCTTAACTGGGAGCCAATGCAGATTAGCAAGCAAAAGAACGATGGGTGAACATGACTTGTTGCAAATTAGAACACAGGCAGCAGAGCTCCGGATGACCTTAAATTTATGGAGGGAAAAAGTGGGAAGCTAGCAAGCAGTGCATTGCAATAATTAGGTCTAGAGGTAGCAAACTCATGGATGAGGATTTCCACAGCAGATGGGCTGAGACAGATTGGAGACTCCATGTTATAGAGATGGAAATAGTCAGTCTTAGTAATGACTTGGATATGTGTTCAGAAACTAATTTTGGGGTCAAATATGATAGGAAGTTTGCAAACAGTCTGGTTCAGCTTCAGGCCGTTTCTCGAAAGTGGGATGGAGTCAGCAGCTAGGGAACTGAATACAATGGTTTTGGTCTTCCCAATATTTAGATACTGGAAATTTCTGCTTGGTACCGGATGTCAGAGAAGCAGTCTGTCAGTTTAGAGACAACAGAGTAGTTGAAAGAGCTGGTGATGAGACAGAGCTTAGTGTTATCAGTGTATTATGGAACCTGAGCTGTTTTCATTTGATGTTGCTGAAAGGCACCATGTAAATGTTAAATGGAAGGATGTCAAGGTTAGATCCTGGGGGAACCAGAGATTATAATGTGGAAGAGGGAAGAGAAACTTTTGCAGAGCCTGGCAGAGCCAAACAGAGCCTGGCAGAGCCAAACAGAGACTGGCAGAGCCATATAGAGCATGGCAGAGTCAAACAGAGCCTGGCAGAGCCAAATAGAGCCTAACAGAGCTAGGCAGAGCCTTGTGGATCCAAACAGAGCCGGACAGAGCCAAACAGAGCCTGGCAGAGCCAAGAAGAGCCATGGAGAGCCAAACAGAGTGAAACAGAGCCTGGCAGAGTGTAACAGCGCCAAACAGAACCAAAGAGAGCCAAATAGAGCCTGGCTGAGCCAAACAGAGCATGGCAGAGGCAAACAGAGCCTGGCATAGGCAAACAGAGATTGGCAGAGCCAAACAAAGCAAAACAGAACCTAGCAGAGCCAATCAGAGTCTGGCAGAGCCTGACAGAGCCTCGCAGAGCCAAACAAAGCCATACAGCACGAAGCAGATCCTGGCAGAGCCAAACAGGACCAACCACGGCCTGGCAGAGCCAAACAGAACTGAACAGAGCTAAGCAGAACCTGGCAAAGCCAAGCAGAGTCTGGCAGAGCCAAACATAGCCAAACAGAGCTGGGCAGAGCCAAACAGTGCCACATAGAGCCAAGTGAAGCCAAACAGCCAAACACAGGCTGGTATAGCCAAACAGACCCAACTAGAGCCTGGGAGAGACAAACAGAACTTGGTAGAGCTAAAGAGAGCCAGGCAGAGCCAAATGGGGCCAAATAGGGAAGAAACAGAGCCTGGCAGAGCCAAAAGGAACCAATCAGAGCCTGCCAGGGCCAAACAGAGTCAAACAGAGCCAAACAGAGCCTGTCAGAGCCAAAAAGAGACACGCAGAGCCAAACAGAGTGAAACAGAGCCTGGCAGAGTGTAACAGAGCCAAACAGAACCAAAGAGAGCCAAATAGAGCCTAGCTGAGCCAAACAGAGCATGGCAGAGGTAAACAGGCAATAGGCAAGCAGAGATTGGCAGAGCCAAACAGAGCCAAATGGAGCCAAACAGAGCCAAGGAGTACCTACAGGGAAAAACAGAGCCAGGCAGAGACAAACAGAGCCAAACAAAGCAAATCAGAGACTGGCAGATCCAAACAGAGCCAAACAGACACTGGCAGATCCTGACAACGCCTTGCCAAGCCAAACAGAGCCTGGCAGAGCCAAACAGAGACTGGCAGATACATGCAGAGCCAAACAGAGATTGGCAGAGCCAAACAGAGCTAAACAGAGCCAAACAGAGCCTGGTAGAGCCATACAGAGCCTGGCAGAGCCAAACAGAGCTAAAGAGAACCTGGCAGAGCCATACAGAGCCTAACAGAGCCAAAACAGAGCCAGGCAGAGCCTTGTGGAGTCAAACAGAACCGAACTGAGCCAAACGGAGCCATACAGAGCATGGCAGAGCCAATCATAGCCAGACAGAGTTAAACAGAGCCAAACAGAGCCAAGTAGAGCCTGCCACTGCCAAAGCAGGGCCTATCAGAAGCGAACAGAGGCAAACAGAGTTTGGCAAATCCCAACAGAGCCAAACAGAGCCTGGCAGAGCCTGGGGGACAAACAGAGGCTGGCAGAAACATAAAGAGCCAAAGAGACAAATAGAGCCAAACAGAGACTGGCAGAGTGAAACAGAGCCAAACAGAGACTGGCAGATCCAAACAGAGCCTGGCGGAACCTGCCAGGGCCAAACAGAGGCTGGCAGAGACAACAAGAGACAATCAATATCAAACAAAGCCAAACAGAACCTAGCAGAGCCAAACAGAGCCAATCAGAGTCTGTCAGAGCCTGACAGAGCCTCGCAGCGCCAAACAAAGCCATACAGCACGAAGCAGAGCCTGGCAGAGCCAAACAGAACCAACCACAGCCTGGCAGAGCCAAACAGAACTGAACAGAGCCAAGCAGAGCTTGGCAAAGCCAAACAGAGTCTGGCAGAGCCAAACATAGCCAAACAGAACTGGGCAGAGCCAAACAGTGCCACCTAGAGCCAAATGGAGCCGAACAGCCAAACAGAGGCTGGTATAGCCAAACAGACTCAAATAGAGCCTGGGAGAGACAAACAGAACTTGGTAGAGCCAAAGAGAGCCAGGCAGAGCCAAATGGGCCAAATAGGGAAAAAACAGAGCCTGGCAGAGCCAAAAGGAACCAAACTGAGCCTGCCGGGGTCAAACAGAGTCAAACAGAGCCTGTCAGAGCAGTAAAGAGTCAAACAGAGACAATTAGAGCCTGGTAGAGCCGAACAGATGCAGAAAGAGTAACACTGATCCATACAGGGCCAAACGGAGCAAAACATATTCTGGCAGAACCAAACAGTGCCACACAGAGCCAAACAGAGTCTGGCAGAGCCAAATAACACCATATAGAGCCAGGCAGAGCCAAATGGGCGAAATAGGTAAAAACAGAGCCTGGCAGAGCCAAAATGAACAAATCAGACCTTCCCAGGGCCAAACAGAGCCTGACAGTTGCACTCAGAACCAACCAAAGCCTGGCAGAGCCAAACAAAGACAAAACGAGGCAAACAGAGCCAAATGGAGCCAACCAGAGCCAAACAGAGGCAATAAAGTGCCAAACAGATCCTGGCAGAGTGAAATAGAGACTGTCAGCGTCAAACAGAGCAAAAGAGACAAACAGAGCCATATAGAGCCTGGAAGAGCGAAACAGAGCCAAACAGAGCCTGGCAAAGGCAAACAGAGCCAAACAAAGCCAAGCAGAACCAAACAGAATCTGGCAGAGCCAAACAGAGCCAAACAGCCTGGCACAGCCAAACAGAACTATGCAGAGCCAAACAGAGCCAAGCAGAGACAAACAGATTCAAACAGAGCCTGGCAGAGCAGTACAGAGCCAAACAGATCCAAACAGAGCCTGCCAGGGCCAAACAGAGCCTGACAGAGCCATAAAGAGCATGGCAGAGCCAATCATAGCCAGACAGAGTCAAACAGAGCCAAACAGAGCCTGGAAAAACCAAATAGAACCAAAGAGAGCCAAACAGAGCCAAGTAGAGCCTGTCACAGCCAAAGCAGGGCCTGGCAAATCCCAACAGAGCCAAACAGACCCAAGCAGAGCCTGGCAGAGCCTGGGGAAGAAACAGAAGCTGGCAGAGACGTAAAGAGCCAAAGAGACAAATAGAGCCAAATAGAGACTGGCAGAGTGAAACAGAGCCAAACAGAGCAGGGAAGTCAAACAGAGCCTGGCAGAGCCAAACAGAGCCTGGTGGAACCTGCCAGGACCAAACAGAGCCAGGCAGAGCCAAACAGAGCTGGGCAGAGCCAAACAGCGCCACATAGAGCTAAATGGAGTCAAACAGTCAAACAGAGGCTGGTAGAGCCAAACAGACCCAAACAGAGCCTGGGAGAGACAAACAGAGCTTGGTAGAGCCAAACAGAGCCAGGCAGAGCCAGATAGGCCAAATAGGGAAAAAACAGAGCTTGGCAGAGCCAAAATGAACCAATCAGAGTCTGGTAGAGCCAAACAGAGTCAAGCAGAGCCAAACAGAGCCAAGCAGGGACAAACAGAGTCAAACAGAGCCTGGCAGAGCAGTAAAGAACCAAACAGAACCAAACAGAGCCAAACTGAGCCAAACAGATGCAGAAAGAGTAACACTGATCCATAAAGGGCCAAACGGAACAAAACATATTCTGGCAGGGCCAAACAGTGCCACACAGAGCCAAACAGAGCCTGGCAGAGTCAAATGGGCCAAATAGGTAAAACACAGAGACTGGCAGAGCCAAAAGGAACCAATCAGAGCCTGCCAGGGCCAAACAAAGCCTGACAGTTGCACTCAGAACCAACTAAAGCCTGGCAGAGCCAAACAAAGACAAAACGAGGCAAACAGAGCCAAATGGAGCCAACCAGAGCCAAACAGAAGCAATAAAGTGCCAAACGGATCCTGGCAGAGTGAAATAGAGGCTGTCAGTGTCAAACAGAGCCAAAGAGACAAAAAGACCAACCAGAGCCTGGCAGAGAGAAACAGAGCCAAACAGAGCCTGGCAAAGCCAAACAGAGCCAAGCAGAACCAAACAGAGTCTGGCAGAGTCAAATATAGCCAACCAGAGCCACACAGAGCCTGGCAGAGCCAAACAGAGCCAAACTGCCTGACACAGCCAAACAGAGCCAAACAGAACTCTGCAGAGCCAAACAGAGCCAAGCAGAGACAAATCGATTCAAACAGAGCCTGGCAGAGCAGTACAGAACCAAACAGATTTAAACAGAGCCTGCCAGGGCCAAACAGAGCCTGACAGAGCCATAAAGAGCATGGCAGAGCCAATCATAGCAAGACAGAGTCGAACAGAGCCTGCCACAGCAAAACAGAGCCTGGCAGAACCATACAGAACCTGGAAAAACCAAGCAGAACCAAAGAGAGCCAAAGAGAGCCAAACAGAGCCTGGTAGAGCCAAATAGAGCCAAACAGAACCATGCAGAGCCAAACAGAGCCTGACAGAGCCACATAGAGCCACACAAAGCCTGGCAGAGCCAAACAGAGATGAAAACAGCCAAACAGAGCCAAACGGAGCCAACCAGAGCTAAACAGATGCAGAAAGAGGAACACTGATCCATACAAGTCCAAACGGAGCAAAACATAGTTTGGCAGGGCCAAACAGTGCCATACAGAGCCAAGCAGAGCCAAATGGGCCAAATAGGTAATAAAAAGAGCCTGGCAGGAATCAACCAGAGCCTTCCAGGGCCAAACGGAGCCTGACAGATGCACACAGAGCCAACCAAAGCCTGGCAGAGCCAAACAGAGCCAAGTAGAGCCAAGCAGAGCCTGCCAGATGCAAAGAGAGCCACACAGAGGCTGGGAGAGACAAACTGAGCTTGGTAGAGCCAAACAGAGCCAAGCAGAGCCAAATGGGCCAAATAGGGAAAAAATTAAAGCCTGGCAGAGCCAGAAGAAACCAATAGGAGCCTGCCAGGGCCAAACAGAGCCTGACAGATGCAAACAGAGCCAGCAAAGCCTAGTAGAGCCAAACAGTGCCAGACAGAGCCAAACAATTCGAAACAGAGCCTGGCAGAGCCAGTCATGGCCAAACAGAGCCTAACATAGCCTACCACAGCCAAACAGAGCCTGACAGGATCAAACAGAACCAAACAGAGCCTGGCAAAACCCAACAGAGACAAAATCAAAATAGAGCCAAGTAGAGACAAACAGAGCCTGGCAGAGGAAAACAGAGCCACACAGAGCCTTGGAGAGACAAACAGAGCCTGGTAGAGCCACACAGAGCCAGGCAGAGCCAAATGGGCCAAATAGGGGAAAATCAGTGCCTGGCAGAGCCAAAAGTAAACAATAAGAGCCTGCCAGGGCCAAACAGAGCCTGACAGATCCACACAGAGCCCAACAAAGCCTGACAGAGCCAAAGAGTGCAAAAAAGAGCCAAACAGCTCCAAACAGAGCCTGACAGAGCCAATCATAGCTGCACAGAGTCAACCAGAGACAAACAGAGCCTGCCACAGCCAAACAGGGCCTGGCAGAGCCAAACAGAGACTGGCAGATCCAAACAGAGTCTTGTAGAGCCAAACGGAGCCAAACAGAAACATGCAGAGCCAAACAGAGCCAAAATGAGCCTGAGCAAGCCCATCAGAGCCAAACAGAGACAAAAATAAAAATAGCTGGAAAAACTCAGCAGGCTTCACAGCAGCAGCGGAGAGGAATACAGTTAAGCTTTCGAGACCATGTGACTCTACATCAGAACTGAAGAAAAATAGAAAAGTGGAGGCATGCAGAGCCATGCAGAGCCAAACAGAGCCAAACAGGGCCACACAGAGCCAAATGGAGCCAAACAGCCAAACAGAGGCTGGCAGAGCCAAACAGAGGCTAGGAGGGACAAACAGAGCTTGGTAGAGCCAAACAGAGCCAATTGGGCCAAATAGGGAGAAAATAGAGCATGGCAGAGCCAATAGGAACTAATCAGAGCCTCCCAGGGCCAAACAGAGTCAAACAGAGCCTGGCAGAGCAGTAAAGAGCCAAACAGAACGAAACAGAGCCAAATAGAGCCTGGCAAAGACAATCATAGCCAAACAGAATCACCAAAGCCAAACAGAGCCTGCCACATCAAATCAGAGCCTGGCAGAACCAAACAGAGCCAAAAAGAGCCTGGAAAAACACAACAGAGACAAACAGAGCCTGGCAAATCCCAACAGAGCCAAATAGAGCCAAACAGAGCCTGGCAGAGCCTGGGGGACAAACAGAGGCTGGCAGAGACACACAGAGCCAAAGAGACAAATAGAGCCAAACGGAGCCTGGCAGAATGAAACAGAGCCAACCAGAGCCTGGTGGAACCTGCCAGTGCCAAACAGAGGCTGGCAAAAACAGAAAGAGCCAATCAGAACCAAGCAGAGCCAAACACAGACTGGCAAAGCTAAACAGAGCCTGACAGAGCCACACAGAGCCACACAATGCCTGGCAGAGCCAAACAGAAAAGAAAAGAGCCAAACAGAGCCAAACGGAACCAACTAGAGCCAAACAGAGGCAGAAAGAGACACACAGATCCATAGAGGGCCATACGGAGCAAAACAGAGACTGGCAGGGCCAAACAGTGTCACACAGAGCCACACAGAGCCTGGCAGAGCCAAACAGAGCCAATCAGAGCCTGGCAGTGCCAAACAGTGTCAAGCAGAGCCTGGCAGAGCCAAACAGGGACAAAAAGAGTTAAACAGAGGCTGGCAGAGCAGGAAACAGCCAAATAGAACCAAATAGAGCCAAACAGAGCCCGGCAGAGCCAATCATAGCCAAACAGATTCAAACAGAGTCAAATAGAGCCAAACAGAGCCTGCTCGGCCAAACAGAGCCTGGCAAAACCAAACAGAGCCAAACAGAGCCTGGCAGAGTGAAACAAGTCCAAACACAGCAGGGCAGAGCCAAAAAGAGCCTGGCAGAACCAAATAGAACCAAACAGAGCCTGGCAGAACCAGCCGCAGCCAAACAGAGGCTGGCAGAGACAGAAAAAGCCAATCAGATCCAAACAGAGCCAAACACGGACTGGCAAAGCGAAACAGAGCTTAACAAAGCCTGACAGAGCCACACAGAGCCACACAAAGCCTGGCAGAGACAAACAAAGACAAAAAGAGGCAAACAGAGTCAACCAGAGCAAAACAGAGGCAGAAAGAGACACAGAGCTCCATACAGGGCCAAATGGAATGAAACAGAGTCTGGCTGAGCCAAACAGTGCCAAACAGAGCCAAACAGAGCCTGGCAGAGCCAAACAGAGCCAAGCAGAGACAAACAGATTCAAACAGAGCCTGGCATAGCCAAATAGAGCCAGACAGAACCTGGTAAAGACAAGCAGAGCTTAACAGAGTCAAACAGAGCCTGTCAGAGGCAAATAGAGCCAAACAGAGGCAATAAAGTGCAAAAAGATCCTGGTAGAGTGAAATAGAGGCTGTCAGAGTCAAACAGAGCCAAAGAGACAATCAGAGCCAAACAGAGCCAATCAGAGACTGGCAGAGCCAAACAGAATCAAGCAGAGCCTGGCAGAGCCAAACAGAGCCAATCAGAGCCTGGAGGAGCCAAACAGAGTCAAGCAGAGCCAAATAGAGCCAAACTTGGACAAACAGAGCCAAACAGAGCTAATCATAGCCAAACAGTGTCAAACAGAGCCAAACAGAGCATGCCACAGCCAAACAGAGCCTGGCAGAACCAAACAGAGCCAAACAGAGTCTGGAAAAACCCAACAGAGCCTGGCAGAACCAAACAGATCCAAGTAGAGCCTGCCACAGCCAAAACAGGGTCTGGCGGAACCAAACAGAGCCAAACAGAGCCAAACAGAGCTTGGCAGAGCTTGGCAGAGCCTGGGGGACAAATAGAGGCTGGCAGAGACCTAAAGAGCCAAAGAGACAAATAGAGCCAAAGAAAGCCTGGCAGAGCGAAACAAGGCCAAACAGAACAAGGCAGAGCCAAACAGAGCCTGGCAGAGCCAAACAGAGCCTGGTAAAGACAAGCAGAGCTAAACAGAGTCACACAGAGTCTGTCAGAGGCAAATAGAGCCAAACAGAGGCAATAAAGTGCAAAAAGATCCTGGTAGAGCAAAATAGAGGCTGTGAGAGTCAAACAGAGCTAAAGAGACAAGGAGAGCCAAACAGAGCCCGGCAGAGCCAAGCAGAACCAAACAGAGTCTGGCAGAGCCAGACAGTGCCAAACAGAGCCATTCAGGGCATGGGAGAGCCAATCAGAGCCAGGCAGAGTCAAACAGAGCCAAACAGAGCCTGCCACAGCAACACAGAGCCTGGAAGAAGCATACAGAGCCTGGAAAAACCAAACAGAGCCAAAGAGAGCCAAATAGATCCAAGTATAGCCTGCCACTGCCAAAGCAGGGCCTGGCAGAAGCAAGCAGAGCCAAACCGAGCCTGGCAAATCCCAACAGAGCCAAGCAGAGCCAAACAGAGCCTGGCAGAGCCTGGGGGACAACCAGAAGCTGGCAGACATAAAGAACCAAAGAGACAAATAGAGCCAAACAGAGCCTGGCAAAGCCAAACAGAGCCTGGTGAAACCTGACACGGTCAAACAGAGGCTGGCAGAGACAGAAAGAGCCAATCAGATCCAAACAGAGCCAAACAGGGACTGGAAAAGCCAAACAGAGCTTAACAAAGCCTGACAGAGCCACACAAAGCCTGGCAGTGACAAACAAATTCAAAAAGAGGCAAATGGAGCCAACCAGAGCAAAACAGAGGCAGAAAGAGACACACAGCTCCATACAGGGCCAAACGGAACGAAACAGAGTCTGGCAGAGCCAAACAGTGCAACACAGAGCCAAACAGAGCCTGGCAGAGCCAAACAGAGCCAACACAAGCTGGCAGAGCCAAGCAGAGCCAAGCAGAGACAAACAGAGCCTGGCACAGCCAGACAGAGCCAAACAGAGCCACACAGAGCCTGGTAAAGACAAGCAGAGCTAAACAGAGTCAAACAGAGTCTGTCAGAGTCAAATAGAGCCAATCAGAGGCAATAAAATGCAAAAAGATCCGGGTAGAGCGAAATAGAGGCTGTCAGAGTCAAACAGAGCCAAAGAGACAAGCAGAGCCAAACAGAGCCTGGCAGAGTGAAACAGAGCCAAAGAGAGCCTGGCAAAGCCAAACAGAGTCTGGCAGAGCCAAGCAGAACCAACAGAGCCTGGCAGAGACAAACAGAGCCAAACAGAGCCAGACAGAGTCATACAGAGCTGAACAGAGCCTGCCACAGCAAATCAGAGCCTGGCAGAACCATACAGAGCCTGGAAAAACCAAACAGAGCCAAAGAGAGCCAAAGAGAGCCAAGTAGAGGCTGCCACTGCCAAAGCAGGGCCTGGCAGAAGCAAACAGAGCCAAACAGAGCCTGGCAAATCCCAACAGAGCCATACAGAGCCAAACAGAGCCTGGCAGAGCCTGGGGGACAACCAGAGGCTGGCAGAGACATAAAGACCCAAAGAGACAAATAGAGCCAAACAGAGACTGGCAGAGTGAAGCAGAGCCAAACAGAGCAGGGCAGAGCCATCAGAGCCAACCAGAGCCTGGCAAGCCAAACAGAGCCTGGCGGAACCTCCCTGTGCCAAACAGAGGCTGGCAGAGACAGCAAGAGCCAATCAGAACCAAACAGAGCCAAATGCAGACTGGCAAAACCAAACAGAGCCTAACAGAGCCTGACAGAGCCACACAGAGCCACACAAAGACTGGCAGAGACAATTTGAGACAAAAAAGAGGCAAGCAGAGCCAAACGGAGCCAACCAGAGACAAACAGAGGCAGAAAGAGACACACAGATCCTTACTGGGCCATACCGAGTGATACAGAGTCTGGCAGGGCCAAACAGTGCCACACAGAGCTAAACAGAGTCTGGTAGAGCCAAACAGAGCGAAACAGAACCTGGCAGAGCCAAACAGAGCCAGGCAGAGCCAAACAGAGCCAATCAGTACCTGGCAGAGTCAAACAGAACCAACCACAGCCTGGCATTGTCAAACAGAACCAAACAGCCATACAGAGGCTGGCATAGCCAAACAGTGCTAGAAAGAGCCAAACAGTTCCTAACAGAGCCTGGCAGAGCCAATAGGAGCCAAATACAGCCTAACAAAACCCAACACAGCCAAAGAGAGCCAAACAGAGCCAAGCAGAGACAAACAGAGCCTGGAAGAGGCAAAGAGAGCCACACAGAGCCTGGGAGTGACAAACAGAGCCTGGTAGAGCCAAAAGGAAACAGAAGAGCCTGCCAGGGCCAAATGGAGCCTGACCGATCCACACAGAGCCAAACAAAGCCTGGCAGAGCCAAACAGTACCAGAAAGAGCCAAAAAGTTCCAAACAGAGCCTGGCAGAGCCAATCATGGCCAAACAGAGTCAAACAGAGCCATACAGAGCCCACCAGAGACAAACAGGGCCTGGAAAACCCAACAGAGGCAAAGAGAGCTAAAAAGAGCCAAACAGGGACTGGCAGTGCCAAAAAGAGCTAAACAGAACCATGCAGAGCCAAACAGAGCCAAAATGAGCCTGATAGGGCCACAGAGACATGAAAATAAAAATAGCTGGAAAAGCTCAGCAGGTCTGACAGCACCAGTGGAGAGGAAAACAGTTAAGTTTCGAGAACATCTGACTCTTCATCAGAACTGAGGAGGCAAACAGAGCCATACAGAGCCAAACAGTGCCACAAAGAGACAAATGGAGCCAAACAACCAAACAGAGGCTGACAGAGACATAAAGAGCCAAAGAGACAAATCGAGCCAAACAGAGCCTGGCAGAGCAATCAGAGCCAAATAGAGTTAAACAGAGCCAGGCAGAGCCAAACAGAGCCAAACAGAGCCTGGCGGAAGCTGCCAGTACCAAACAACATCTGGCAGAGACAGAAAGAGCCAATCAGATCCAAACAAAGTCAAACACAGACTGGCAAAGCCAAACAGAGCCTAACAGAGCCAGACAGAGCCACACAAAGCCTGGCAGAGCCAAACAGAGATATAAAAGTGGCACACAGTGCCAAACGGAGCCAACCAGAGCCAAACAGTGTCAGAAAGAGACACACAGATCCATACAGGGTGAAATGGAGCAAAACAGAGACTGGCAGGGCCAAACAGTGCCACACAGAGCCACACAGAGCCTGGCAGAACCAAACAGAGCCAATCAGAGCCTGGCAGAGCCAAACAGAGTCAAGCAGAGCCTGGCAGAGCCAAACAAAGCCTATCAGAGCCCGGAGGAGCCAAACAGAGTCAAGCAGAGCCAAGTAGAGCCAAACATGGACAAACAGCCAAACAGAGCCAATCATAGCCAAACAGAGCCAAGTAGAGCCTGCCACAGCCAAAACAGGGTCTGGTGCAACCAAACAGAGCCAAACAGAGCCGAACAGAGCCTGGGGGACAAAGAGAGGCTGGCAGAGACATAAAGAGCCAAAGAGACAAATAGAGCCAAACGGAGCCTGGCAGAGCGAAACAAGGCCAAACAGAGCCTGGCAGAGCCAAACAGAGCCAAACAGAGATAAAAACAAAAAAACTGCGGATGCTGGAAATCCAAAACAAAAACAGAATTACCTGGAAAAACTCAGCAGGTCTGGCAGCATCGGCGGAGAAGAAAAGAGTTGACGTTTCGAGTCCTCATGACCCTTCGACAGAACTTGCGTTCGAGTCCAAGAAAGAGTTGAAATATAAGCTGGTTTAAGGTGTGTGTGTGGGGGGCGGAGAGATAGAGAGACAAAGAGGTGGGGGGCGGGGTGGTGTGGTTTTAGGGACAAACAAGCAGTGATAGAAGCAGATCATCAAAAGATGTCAACGACAATAGTACAATAGAACACATAGGTGTTAAAATTAAAGTTGGTGATATTATCTAAACGAATGTGCTAATTAAGAATGGATGGTAGGGCACTCAAGGTATAGCTCTAGTGGGGTTTTTTTTTTTATTTATATAATGGAAATAGGTGGGAAAAGGAAAATCTTTATAATTTATTGGAAAAAAAAGGGAAGGGGGAAACAGAAAGGGGGTGGGGATGGGGGAGGGAGCTTACGACCTAAAGTTGTTGAATTCAATATTCAGTCCGGAAGGCTGTAAAGTCCCTAGTCGGAAGATGAGGTGTTGTTCCTCCAGTTTGCGTTGGGCTTCACTGGAACAATGCAGCAAGCCAAGGACAGACATGTGGGCAAGAGAGCAGGGTGGAGTGTTGAAATGGCAAGCGACAGGGAGGTTTGGGTCATTCTTGCCGACAGACCGCAGGTGTTCTGCAAAGCGGTCGCCCAGTTTACGTTTGGTCTCTCCAATGTAGAGGAGACCACATTGGGAGCAACGAATGCAGTAGACTAAGTTGGGGGAAATGCAAGTGAAATGCTGCTTCACTTGAAAGGAGTGTTTGTGTCCTTGGACGGTGAGGAGAGAGGAAGTGAAGGGGCAGGTGTTGCATCTTTTGCGTGGGCATGGGGTGGTGCCATAGGAGGGGGTTGAGGAGTAGGGGGTGATGGAGGAGTGGACCAGGGTGTCCCGGAGGGAGCGATCCCTACGGAATGCCGATAAGGGGGGTGAAGGGAAGATGTGTTTGGTGGTGGCATCATGCTGGAGTTGGCGGAAATGGCGGAGGATGATCCTTTGAATGCGGAGGCTGGTGGGGTGATAAGTGAGGACAAGGGGGGACCCTATCATGTTTCTGGGAGGGAGGAGAAGGCGTGAGGGCGGATGCGCGGGAGATGGGCCGGACACGGTTGAGGGCCCTGTCAACGACCGTGGGTGGAAAACCTCGGTTAAGGAAGAAGGAGGACATGTCAGAGGAACTGTTTTTGAATGTAGCATCATCGGAACAGATGCGACGGAGGCGAAGGAACTGAGAGAATGGGATGGAGTCCTTACAGGAAGCGGGGTGTGAGGAGCTGTAGTCGAGATAGCTGTGGGAGTCGGTGGGTTTGTAATGGATATTGGTGGACAGTCTATCACCAGAGATTGAGACAGAGAGGTCAAGGAAGGGAAGGGAAGTGTCAGAGATGGACCACGTGAAAATGATGGAGGGGTGGAGATTGGAAGCAAAATTAATAAATTTTTCCAAGTCCTGACGAGAGCATGAAGCGGCACCAAAGTAATCATCGATGTACCGGAGAAAGAGTTGTGGAAGGGGGCCGGAGTAGGACTGTAACAAGGAATGTTCCACATACCCCATAAAGAGACAGGCATAGCTGGGGCCCATGCAGGTACCCATAGCCACACCTTTTATTTGGAGGAAGTGAGAGGAGTTGAAGGAGAAGTTGTTCAGTGTGAGAACAAGTTCAGCCAGACGGAGGAGAATAGTGGTGGATGGGGATTGTTCGGGCCTCTGTTCGAGGAAGAAGCTAAGGGCCCTCAGACCATCCTGGTGGGGGATGGAGGTGTAGAGGGATTGGACGTCCATGGTGAAGAGGAAGCGGTTGGGGCCAGGGAACTGGAAATTGTTGATGTGACATAAGGTGTCAGAGGAATCACGGATGTAGGTGGGAAGGGACTGGACAAGGGGAGAGAGAAGGGAGTCAAGATAACGAGAAATGAGTTCTGTGGGGCAGGAACAAGCTGAGACGATCGGTCTACCGGGGCAGTTCTGTTTGTGGATTTTGGGTAGGAGATAGAAGCGGGCCGTCCGAGGTTGGGAGACTATCAGGTTGGAAGCTGTGGGAGGGAGATCCCCAGAGGAGATGAGGTCAGTGACAGTCCTGGAAACAATGGCTTGATGTTCAGTGGTGGGGTCATGGTCCAGGGAGAGGTAGGAGGAAGTGTCTGCGAGTTGACGCTCAGCCTCCGCGAGGTAGAGGTCAGTGCGCCAGACAACAACAGCACCACCCTTGTCAGCGGGTTTGATGACAATGTCAGGGTTGGACCTGAGAGAATGGAGTGCAGTAAGTTCAGAGAGAGACAGGTTAGAATGGGTGAGAGGAGCAGAGAAATTGAGACGACTAATGTCGCGCCGACAGTTCTCAATGAAAAGATCAAGAGAAGGTAAGAATCCAGAGGGAGGGGTCCAGGTGGAGGGAGAATATTGGAGATGGGTAAAAGGATCCGTTGAACTGGGAGAGGACTCCTGCCCAAAGAAGTGAGCCCGGAGACGAAGACGGCGGAAGAAGAGTTCAGCATCATGCCGAGCCCGAAATTCATTGAGGTGAGGGCGTAAGGGTATGAAACTAAGTCCTTTGCTGAGCACTGAACGTTCAGCATCGGAGAGGGGAAGGTCAGGGGGTATAGTGAATACACGGCTGGGGTTGGGATTGGAAGAAAGGGTGGGGACGGAGGAACAGGCAGGGGTGGAGGGTCCTAGATGGGTGTTGGTGTCAATGAGTTGTTGCAGCTTGCGTTCCTTAGCACTTGAGAGAAAGAGAAAAAGTTTCTTGTTGAGGCGTCGGATGAGCCGAAGGATAAAATGAAACTGGGGGCACGCGCAGCTTTGAAAAAGGGTACGGCGGTGCTGCTGGAGGGAGAGGTCGAGTGTGTTCATATGGCGGCGCATGGCACTGAGTGTGGATTTCAGAATGTGACGGGAACAGCAGTCCGAGAAACGTTTTATGTCCCGGAGATACCTGTAATCCTGGGTGGGTTCGAAACATGAGGGGTGGAATTTCAGTTGAAATCCACGTGGGGTAAGTCGGAGACGGAGACAGTCACTGAGAAAGGAGATATGGCTGTGAAAGCGGGTTTTAGTAAACACCTTGTCAAACACTAGGAGGGAAATGGAAAGCAATGAAGGTGAGCAGGACAACAGAGAGATACGGAAATCTTGTCGCAGAGAGGAACAGAACTTCTTCAAGGAGGTAGGCATTTCTTGAAGAGCAGTGGCAGTCAATTAAACACAGAGATAAAAACAAAAAAACTGCGGATGCTGGAAATCCAAAACAAAAACAGAATTACCTGGAAAAACTCAGCAGGTCTGGCAGCATCGGCGGAGAAGAAAAGAGTTGACGTTTCGAGTCCTCATGACCCTTCGACAGAACTTGCGTTCGAGTCCAAGAAAGAGTTGAAATATAATCTGGTTTAAGGTGTGTGTGTGGGGGGCGGAGAGATAGAGAGACAAAGAGGTGGGGGGGGGGGGTGGTGTGGTTTTAGGGACAAACAAGCAGTGATAGAAGCAGATCATCAAAAGATGTCAACGACAATAGTACAATAGAACACATAGGTGTTAAAATTAAAGTTGGTGATATTATCTAAACGAATGTGCTAATTAAGAATGGATGGTAGGGCACTCAAGGTATAGCTCTAGTGGGGTTTTTTTTTTATTTATATAATGGAAATAGTTGGGAAAAGGAAAATCTTTATAATTTATTGGAAAAAAAAGGGAAGGGGGAAACAGAAAGGGGGTGGGGATGGGGGAGGGAGCTTACGACCTAAAGTTGTTGAATTCAATATTCAGTCCGGAAGGCTGTAAAGTCCCTAGTCGGAAGATGAGGTGTTGTTCCTCCAGTTTGCGTTGGGCTTCACTGGAACAATGCAGCAAGCCAAGGACAGACATGTGGGCAAGAGAGCAGGGTGGAGTGTTGAAATGGCAAGCGACAGGGAGGTTTGGGTCATTCTTGCGAACAGACCGCAGGTGTTCTGCAAAGCGGTCGCCCAGTTTACGTTTGGTCTCTCCAATGTAGAGGAGACCACATTGGGAGCAACGAATGCAGTAGACTAAGTTGGGGGAAATGCAAGTGAAATGCTGCTTCACTTGAAAGGAGTGTTTGGGTCCTTGGACGGTGAGGAGAGAGGAAGTGAAGGGGCAGGTGTTGCATCTTTTGCGTGGGCATGGGGTGGTGCCATAGGAGGGGGTTGAGGAGTAGGGGGTGATGGAGGAGTGGACCAGGGTGTCCCGGAGGGAGCGATCCCTACGGAATGCCGATAAGGGGGGTGAAGGGAAGATGTGTTTGGTGGTGGCATCATGCTGGAGTTGGCAGAAATGGCGGAGGATGATCCTTTGAATGCGGAGGCTGGTGGGGTGATAAGTGAGGACAAGGGGGACCCTATCATGTTTCTGGGAGGGAGGAGAAGGCGTGAGGGCGGATGCGCGGGAGATGGGCCGGACACGGTTGAGGGCCCTGTCAACGACCGTGGGTGGAAAACCTCGGTTAAGGAAGAAGGAGGACATGTCAGAGGAACTGTTTTTGAATGTAGCATCATCGGAACAGATGCGACGGAGGCGAAGGAACTGAGAGAATGGGATGGAGTCCTTACAGGAAGCGGGGTGTGAGGAGCTGTAGTCGAGATAGCTGTGGGAGTCGGTGGGTTTGTAATGGATATTGGTGGACAGTCTATCACCAGAGATTGAGACAGAGAGGTCAAGGAAGGGAAGGGAAGTGTCAGAGATGGACCACGTGAAAATGATGGAGGGGTGGAGATTGGAAGCAAAATTAATAAATTTTTCCAAGTCCTGACGAGAGCATGAAGCGGCACCAAAGTAATCATCGATGTACCGGAGAAAGAGTTGTGGAAGGGGGCCGGAGTAGGACTGTAACAAGGAATGTTCCACATACCCCATAAAGAGACAGGCATAGCTGGGGCCCATGCAGGTACCCATAGCCACACCTTTTATTTGGAGGAAGTGAGAGGAGTTGAAGGAGAAGTTGTTCAGTGTGAGAACAAGTTCAGCCAGACGGAGGAGAATAGTGGTGGATGGGGATTGTTCGGGCCTCTGTTCGAGGAAGAAGCTAAGGGCCCTCAGACCATCCTGGTGGGGGATGGAGGTGTAGAGGGATTGGACGTCCATGGTGAAGAGGAAGCGGTTGGGGCCAGGGAATTGGAAATTGTTGATGTGACATAAGGTGTCAGAGGAATCACGGATGTAGGTGGGAAGGGACTGGACAAGGGGAGAGAGAAGGGAGTCAAGATAACGAGAAATGAGTTCTGTGGGGCAGGAACAAGCTGAGACGATCGGTCTACCGGGGCAGTTCTGTTTGTGGATTTTGGGTAGGAGATAGAAGCGGGCCGTCCGAGGTTGGGAGACTATCAGGTTGGAAGCTGTGGGAGGGAGATCCCCAGAGGAGATGAGGTCAGTGACAGTCCTGGAAACAGTGGCTTGATGTTCAGTGGTGGGGTCATGGTCCAGGGAGAGGTAGGAGGAAGTGTCTGCGAGTTGACGCTCAGCCTCCGCGAGGTAGAGGTCAGTGCGCCAGACAACAACAGAGCCAAACAGAGTCAAGCAGAGCCTGGCAGAGCCAAGCAGAGCCAATCAGAGCCTGGAGGAGCCAAACAGAGTCAAGCAGAGCCAAGTAGAGCCAAACATGGACAAACAGAGCCAAACAGAGCCAATCATAGCCAAACAGAGTCAAACACAGCCAAACAGAGCATGCCACAGCCAAACAGAGCCTGGCAGAACCAAACAGAGCCAAACAGAGTCTGGAAAAACCCAACAGAGCCTGGCAGAACCAAACAGATCCAAGTAGAGCCTGCCACAGGCAAAACAGGGTCTGGCGGAACCAAACAGAGCCAAATAGAGCCAAACGGAGCCTGGCAGAGTGAAACAAGGCCAAACAGAGCAGGACAGAGCCATACAGAGCCTGGCAGAGCCAAACAGAGCCTGGTGGAACATGCCACGCCAAGCAGAGGCTAGCAGAGACAGAAAGAGCCAATCAGATCCACACAGAGCCAAACACGGACTGGCAAAGCCAAACAGAGCTTAACAAAGCCTGACAGAGCCACACAGAGCCACACAAAGCCTGGCAGAGACAAACAAAGACAAAAAGAGGCAAACGGAGCCAACCAGAGCAAAACAGAGGCAGAAAGAAACACACAGCTCCATACAGGGCCAAACAGAATGAAACAGAGTCTGGCAGAGCCAAACAGTGCCATACAGAGCCAAACAGAGCCTGGCAGAGCCAAACAGAGCCAAGCAGAGACAAACAAGGCCTGGCAGAGCCAAACAGAGCCAACACAAGCTGGCAGAGCGAAGCAGAGCCAAGCAGAGACAAACAGATTCAAACAAAGCTTGGCACAGCCAAACAGAGCCACACAGAGCCTGGTAAAGACAACAGAGTCAAACAGAGTCTGTCAGAGGCAAATAGAGCCAAATAGAGACAATAAAGTGCAAAAAGATCCTGGTAGAGTGAAATAGAGGCTGTCAGAGTCAAACAGAGCCAAAGAGACAAGCAGAACCAAACAGAGCCTGGCAGAGTGAAACAGAGCCAAACACAGTCTGGCAAAAACAAATAGAGCATAATAGAGCCTGATGGAGCCACACAGAGCCACACAGAGCTTGGCAGAGCCAAACAGAGCCAAACAGAGCCAACCAGAGCCTGGCAGAGCCAAACAGAGTCAAGCAGATCCTCTCATATCCAAATGGAGTCAAACAGAGCCAAACAGAACCAAACGGAGCCTTGCAGATCCAATCAGAGCCAAACAGAGCCTGGCAGAGCCCGAAACTGACTGGCAGAGACAAACAAAGCCGTACAATGCAAAGGAAAGCCTGGCTGAGCCAAACAGAACCAAGCAGAACCAAACAAGGCCTGGCATAGCCAAACAGAGCCAAGCAGAGACAAACAGAGTCAAACAGAGCCTGGCACAGACAAACATAGCAAAACAGAGACAGACAGAGCCTGGCAAAGCCAAACAGAGCTAATCAGAGTACAAAGAGCCTGTCAGAGCCAAACAGAGGCAATAAAGTGCCAAACGGATCCTGGCAGAGCATTGCAAACCGAAATAGAGGCTGGCAGAGACAAACAGAGAAAAGGAGATAATCAGAGCTAAACAGAGCCTGGCAGAGCGAAACAGAGCCAAAAAGAGACTAGCAGAGACAAACAGAGACAAACACAGCCTAGCAAAGCCAAACAGAGCCAAAGAGAGCCAAGCGGAAGCAACAGAGCCAAAGAGGGCCCGCAGAACCAAACAGAGCCAAACAGAGCCTGGAAGAGCCAAACAGATCCAAGCAGAGACAATCAGATTCAAGCAGAGCCTGGCACATCCAAACAGAGCCAAACAGAGCTTGGCAAAACCAAGCAGAGCCAGACAGCTTCAAACAGAACCTCTCATAGCCAAATGGAATCCAACAGAGCAAAACAGAACCAAACAGAGCCTGGCAGAGCCAAAGAGGGCCACGCAGAGACAAACAGAGTCAAACAGAGCCTGGCAGAGCCAAACAGAACCAAACAGAGCCTGGCAGAGCCAATCAGGATAGGGCAGAGTCAAAAGGACCCAATAAGTGCCTGCCGGGGCCAAACAGAGCCTGACAGATCCACACCAAGCCAAACAAAGCCTGGCAGAGCCAAACATTGCCAGAAAGAGCCAAACAATTCCAAACAGAGCCTAGCAGAGCCAATGATAGCCAAACAGAGCCTACCATAGACAAACAGAGCCTGGGAGGATCAAACAGAGTCAAACACAGCTTGCCAAAACCCAACACAGACAAAGAGAGTCAAACAAAGCCAAGTAGAGACAAACAGAGCCTGGCAGAGTTAAAGAGAGCCACACAGAGCCTGGGAGTGACAAACATAGCCTGGAAGAGCCATGATGAGCCAAGCTAGCCAAATGGGCCAAATAGGGGAAAAGCAGAGCCTGGCAAAGCCAAAAGGAAACAATAAGAGCCTGCCAGGGCCAAACAGAGCCTGACCAATACACACAGAGTCAAACAGTGCCAGAAAGAGCCAAACAGTTCCAAATAGCACCTGGCAGAGCCAATCATAGCCATATAGAGTCAAACAGAGCCATACAGAGCCTGCCACAACCAAACATGGCCTGGCAGAGCTAAACAGAGCCAAACAGTGGCTGGCAGAGCCAAACAGTGCCAGAAAGAGCCAAACAGTTCCAAACAGAGCCTAGCAGAGCCAAAAGGAAAGAATAAGAGCCTGCCAGGGCCAAACAGAGCCTAACCAATCCACACAGAGCCATACAAAGCCTGGCAGAGCCAAACAGTGCCAGAATGAGCCAAACAGTTCCAAATGGACCCTGGCAGAGCCAATCATGGCCAAACAGAGTCAAACAGAGCCATACAGAGCCCCCCAGAGACAAACAGGGCCTGGAAAGACCCAACAGAGCCAAAGAGAGCTACACAGAGCCAAACAGGGACGGGCAGTGCCAAAAAGAGCCAAACAGAACCATGCAGAGCCAAACAGAGCTAAAATGAGTCTAACAGAGCCAAACAGAGCCAAAGAAACATGACAATAAAAATAGCTGGAAACACTCAGCAGGTCTGACAGCACCAGTGGAGAGGAACACAGTTAAGTTTCGAGACTATCTGACTCTTCATCAGAACTGATGAAAAATAGAAATGAGGATGCAAACAGAGCCATGTAGAGCCAAACAGTGCCACAAAGAGACAAATGGAGTCAAACAACCAAACAGAGGCTGACAGAGACATAAAGAGCCAAAGAGACAAATCGAGCCAAACAGAGCCTGGCAGAGCGAATCAGAGCCAAACAGAGCAGGGCAGAGCCAAACAGAGCTAAACAGAGCCTGGCAGAGACAAACAGAGCCTGGTGGAAGCTGCCAGTACCAAACAGCATCTGGCAGAGACAGGAAGAGCCAATCAGATCCAAACAAAGTCAAACACAGACTAGCAAAGCCAAACAGAGCTTAACAGAGCCTGACAAAGCCACACAAAGCCTGGCAGAGCCAAACAGAGGCAAAAAGAGGCATACAGAGCCAAACGGAGCCAACCAGAGCCAAACAGAGTCAGAAAGAGACACACAGATCTATACAGGGTGAAACGGAGCAAAACAGAAACTGGCAGGGCCAAACAGTGCCACACAGAGCCACACAGAGCCTGGCAGAGCCAAACAGAACCAAACAGAGCCAATCAGAGCCCAGCAGAGCCAAACAGAGTCAAGCAGAGCCAAGTGGAGCCAAACATGGACAAACAGAGCCAAACAGAGCCAATCATAGCCAAAGTCAAAACAGAGCCAAACAGAGCATGCCACAGCCAAACAGAGCCTGGCAGAAACAAACAGAGCCAAACAGAGCATGCCACAGCCAAACAGAACCTAGCAGAAACAAACAGAGTCAAACAGAGCCTGGAAAATCCCAACAGAGCCTGGCGGAACCAAACAGAGCGAAACAGAGCCGAACAGAGCCGAACAGAGCCTGGCAGAGCCTGGGGGACAAACAGAGGCTGGCAGAGACATAAAGAGCCAAAGAGGCAAATAGAGCCAAACAGAGCCTGACAGAGCGAAACAAGGCCAAACAGAGCAGGGCAGAGCCAAACAGAGCCTGGTGGAACATGCCACGGCCAAACAGAGACTGGCAGAGACAGAAAGCGCCAATCAGATCCAAACAGAGCCAAACACGGACTGGCAAAGCCAAACAGAGCTTAACAAAGCCTGACAGAGCCACACAAAGCCTAGCAGAGACAAACAAAGACAAAAAGAGGCAAACGGAGCCAACCAGAGCAAAGCAGAGGCAGAAAGAGACACACAGCTCCATACAGGGCCAAACGGAATGCAACAGAGTCTGGCAGAGCCAAACAGTGCCACACAGAGCCAAACAGAGCCTGGCAGAGCCAAACAGAGCCAACACAAGCTGGCAGAGCCAAGCAGAAAGAAACAGATTCAAACAGAGCCTGGCATAGCCAAACAGAGCCAAACAGAGTCACACAGAGCCTGGTAAAGACAAGCAGAGTTAAACAGAGGCTGTCCGAGTCAAACAGAGCCAAAGAGCCAAGTAGAACCAAACAGAGATAAAAACAAAAAAACTGCGGATGCTGGAAATCCAAAACAAAAACAAAAACAGAATTACCTGGAAAAACTCAGCAGGTCTGGCAGCATCGGCGGAGAAGAAAAGAGTTGACGTTTCGAGTCCTCATGACCCTTCGACAGAACTTGACAGAGTTCAAACAGAGCCCGGCAGAGCCAAACAGAACCATACGGTGTATGGCAGAGACAATCAGAGCCAGACAGAGTAAAACAGAGCCAAACAGAGCCTGCCACAACAAAACAGAACCTGGCAGAACCATACAGAGCCTGGAAAAACCAAACAGAGCCAAACAGAGCCAAGTAGAGTCTGCCACTGCCAAAGCAAGGCCTGGCAGAAGCAAACAGAGCCAAACAGAGCCTGGCAAATCCCAACAGAGCCAGACAGAGCCAAACAGAGCCAGACAGAGCCAAGCAGAGATAAAAACAAAAAAAACTGCGGATGCTGGAAATCCAAAACAAAAACAAAAACAGAATTACCTGGAAAAACTCAGCAGGTCTGGCAGCATCGGCGGAGAAGAAAACAGTTGACGTTTCGAGTCCTCATGACCCTTCGACAGAACTTGAGTTCGAGTCCAAGCAGAGCCTGGCAGAGTCTGGGGGACAACCGGAGGCTGGCAGAGACATAAAGAGCCAATGAAACAAATAGAGCCAAACAGAGACTGGCAGAGTGAAACAGAGCCAAACAGAGCGGGGCAGAGCCATCAGAGCCAACCCAAGCCTGGCAAGTCAAACAGAGCCTGGCGGAACCTCCCCGTGCCAAACAGAGGCTGGCAGAGACAGCAAGAGCCAATCAGAACCAAACAGAGCCATACACAGACTGGAAAAACCAAACAGAGCCTAACAGAGCCTGACAGAGCCACACAGAGCCACACAAAGACTGGCAGAGACAGTTCGAGACAAAAAGAGGCAAACAGAGCCAAACGGAGCCAACCTGAGACAAACAGAGGTAGAAAGAGACACACAGATCCATACAGGGACATACCGAGTGATACAGAGTCTGGCAGGGCTAAACAGTGCCACACAGAGCCAAACAGAGTCTGGCAGAGCCAAACAGAGCGAAACAGAAACTGGCAGAGCCAAACAGAGCCAGGCAGAGCCAAACAGAGACAGGCAGAGCCAAACAGAGCCAAACACAGCCAATCAGAACCTGGTAGAGTCAAACAGAACCAACCACGGCCTTGCATAGCCAAATAGAACCAAACAGAGCCAAACGCGGACTGGCAAAACCAAACAGAGCTTAACAAAGCCTGACAGAGCCACACAGAGCCACAAAAAGCCTAGCAGAGACAAACAAAGACAAAAAGAGGCAAACGGAGCCAACCAGAGCAAAACAGAGCCAGAAAGAGACAAACAGCTCCATACAGGGCCAAACAGAACGAAACAGAGTCTGGCAGAGCCAAACAGTGCCACACAGATCCTGGTAAAGACAGGCAGAGCTAAACAGAGTCAAACAGAGTCTGTCAGAGCCAAATAGAGCCAAACAGAGACAATAAAGTGCAAAACGATCCTGTTAGAGCGAAATAGAGGCTGTCAGAGTAAAACAGAGCCAAAGAGACAAGCAGAGCCAAACAGAGCCTGGCAGAGTGAAACAGAGCCAAAGAGAGCCTGGCAAAGCCAAACAGAGTCTGGCAGAGCCAAGCAGAACCAAACAGAGCCTGGCAGAGCCAAACAGAATGAAGCAGAGCCAGACAGAGTATGGCAGAGCCAATCAGAGCCAGACAGAGTCAAACAGAGCAAAACAGAGGCTGGCACAGACAAACAGAGCAAAACAGAGCCACGCAGAGACAAACAGAGTCAAACAGAGCCTGGCAGAGCCAAATAGAGTGAAACAGAGCCTGGCAGAGCCAATCAGGACCTGGCAGAGCCAAAAGGATCCAATAAGTGCCTTCCAGGGCCAAATGGAGACTGACAGATCCACACAGAGTCAAACAAAGCCTGGCAGAGGCAAACATTGCCAGAAAGAGCCAAACAGTTCCAAAAAGAGCCTGGCAGAGCCAAGCATAGCCAAACAGAGCCTGGCAGGTTCAAACAGAGTCAAACACAGCCTGCCAAAACCCAACACAGCCAAAAACAGCCAAATAGAGCCAGGTAGAGACAAACAGCCTGGCAGAGTTAAAGAGAGCCACACAGAGCCTGGGAGTGACAAACAGAGCCTGGTAGAGCCATAAAGAGCCAAGCAGAGCCAAATGGGCCATATAGGGGAAAAACAGAGCATGGCAGAGCCAAAAGGAAACAATAAGAGCCTGCCAGGGCCAAACAGAGCCTGACCAATACACACAGAGTCAAACAGTGCCAGAAAGAGCCAAACAGTTCCAAATAGCGCCTGGCAGAGCCAATCATAGCCATATAGAGCCATACAGAGCCATACAGAGCCTGCCATAGCCAAACAAGGCCTGGCAGAGCTAAACAGAGCCAAATAGTGACTGGCAGAGCCACACAGAGCCCAAATGAGCCTGATGGAGCCAAACAGACACAAAAATAAAAATAGCTGGATAAACTCAGCAGGTCTGACAGTACCAGCGGAGAGGAATACAATTAAGATTTTGAGACCATCTGACTCAGACCCAAACAGAGCCAAGTAGAGACAAAGTGAGCCTGGCACAGACATACAGAGCCAAGCAGAATCAGACAGAGCCTGGCAAAGCCAAGCAGAGATGAACAGAGCCAAACAGAGCTTAGTAGAGTCAAATAGAGCCTGGGAGAGACAAACGGGGCTTGGTAGAGCAAAACAGAGCCAAGCAGAGCCATACGGAGCATGGCAAATCCAAGCAGAGCCAAACAGAGCCCACCAAAGACAAACAGAGCCTGGGAGGATCAAACAGACTTAAACAGAGCCTGCCAAAACCCGACACAGCCAAACAGAGCCAAACAGAGCCAAGTAGAGACAAAGAGAGCCTGGCACAGACATACAGAGCCAGACAGAGCCTGGCAAAGCCAAGCAGAGCCAAACAGAGACTGGCAGAGCCGAACAGAGCCAAACAGAGCCTGGGAGAGACAAACAGGGCCTAGTAGAGCCAAACAGAGCCAGGCAGAGCCAAATGGGCCAAATAAGGAACAGATTCTGGCAGAGACAAAACGAACCAATCAAAGCCTGCCAGGGCCAAACAGAGCCTGGCAGAGCAGTAAAGGGCCAAACAGAGCCACACAGAACCTGGCAGAGCCACTCATAGCCAGACAGAGTCAAACAGAGCAAAATAGAATCTGTTACAGCCAAACAGGGCCTGGCAGAGCTAAACAGAGCCAAACAGTGACTGGCAGAGCTAAACAGATCCAAAATGAGCCTGATGGAGCCAAACAGGGCATGGCAGAGCTAACCAAATCCAAACAGTGACTGGAAGAGACAAACAGAGCTAAAATGGGCCTAATGGAGCCAAACAGAGGCAAACAGAGCTGGGCAGAGCCAAACAGACCCAAACAGATCCTGGGAGAGACAAACAGAGCTTGGTAGAGCAAAACAGAGCCAAGCAGAGCCAAACAGAGCCTACCACAGACAAACAGAGCCTGGGAGGATGAAACATACTCAAACAGAGCCTGTCATAACCGAACACAGCCAAACAGAGCCAACTAGAAACAAAGAGACCCTGGCACAGATATACAGAGCCAAACAGAGCCAGACTGAGCCTGGCAAAGCCACGCAGAGCCAAACAGAGCCAGGCAGAGCCAAACATAGCATGGCTAAGCCAAGCAAGCCAAACAGAGTCAAACAGATCCTCTCATATCCAAATGGAGTAAAACAGAGACAAACAGAACCAAACAGAGCCTGGCAGATCCAGTCAGAGCCAAACAGAGCCTGGCAGAGCCAGAAAGTGACTGGCAGAGGCAAACAAAGCCGTACAATGCAAAGGAAAGCCTGGCTGAGCCAAACAGAACCAATCAGAGCCAAACAGGGCCTGGCATAGCCAAACAGAGCCAAGCAGAGACAGAGTCAAACAGAGCCTGGCACAGACAAACAGAGTAAAACAGAGCCAGACAGAGCCTGGCAAAGCCAAGCAGAGCTAAACAGAGTAAAAGGAGCCTGTCAGAGCCAAACAGAGGCAATAAAGTGCCAAACAGATCCTGGCAGAGCATGGCAAACCGAAATAGAGGCTGGCAGAGACAAACAGAGACAAGGAGACAATCAGAGCTAAACAGAGCCTGGCAGAGTGAAACAGAGCCTGGCAGAGTGAAACAGAGCCAAAAAGAGCCTGGCAGAGACAAACAGAGTCAAACAGAGCCTGGCAAAGCCAAATGAAGCAAAACAGAGAGAAGCAGAACCAAACAGAGCCAAACAGAGCCTGGCAGAGCCAGACAGAGCCAAGCAGAGAGCCTGGCAGAGCCAAAGAGAGCCTGGCAAAGCCACGCAGAGCCAAGCAGATTCAAACAGAGCCTCCCTTGCCCAAATGGAGCCAAACAGAGCCAAGCAGGGACAATCAGATTCAAACAGAGCCTGGCACAGCCAAACAGAACAAAATAGAGCCTGGCAGAGCGAAACAGAGCCACGCAGAGACACACAGAGTCATACTGAGCCTGGCAGAGCCAAACAGAGCCTGGCAGAGCCAATCAGAGCCTTGCAGAACCTGCCAGTGCCAAACAGAGGCTGGCAAGGACAGAAAGAGCCAATCAGAACCAAACGGAGCCAAACACACACTGGCAGAGCCAAACAGAGTCAAACAGAACCACTCAGAACCTGGCAGAACTAAACAGATCAAAGCAGGGCCTGGCAGAGCCTGACAGAGCCAAAAAGAGCCTGGCAAAGCCAAATGGAGCCAAACATAGCCCAGCAGAACCAAACAGAGCCAAACAGAGCCTGGCAGAGCCAAACAGAGCTAAACAGAGCTTGGCAGAACCACACAAAGCCTGACAGATCGAATCAGAGCCAACCAGAGCCTGGCAGAGCCAGAAACAGAATGGCAGAGACAAACAAAGCCATACAGTGCAAAGCTAAGGTTGGCAGAGCCAATCAGAACCAAACAGAGCCAAAGAGGGCCTAGCATTGCCGAACAGAGCCAGACTGAGTCAAACAGAGCCTGGCACAGACAAACAGAGCCAAACAGAGCCAGACAGAGCCTGGCAAAGTCAAGCAGAGCTAAACAGAGTCAAAAAGAGCCTGTCAGAGCTAAACAGAGACAATAAAGTGCCAAACAGATCCTGGCAGAGCATGGCAGAGCGAAACAGAGCCAAAAAGAGCCTGTCAGAGCCAAACAGAGGCAATAAAGTGCCAAACAGATCCTGGCAGAGCATGGCAGAGCGAAATAGAGTCTGGAAGAGAGAAACAGAGTCAAAAAGAGCCTGGCAGAGACAAACAGAGACAAACAGAGCCTGGCAAAGCAAAACGGTGCCAAACAGAGACAATCAGATTTAAATAGAGACTGGCAGAGCCAAGCCGAGCCATACAGGGCCTGGCAAATCCAAGCAGAGCCAAACAGATTCAACCAGAGCCTCTCGTAGCAAAATGGAGTCAAACAGAGCCACACAGAACCAAACAGAGCCTGTCAGAGCCAAACGGAGCCACGCAGAGACACACAGAGCCAAACAGAGCCTGCCAGAGCCAAACAGCCTTGCGGAACCTGCCAGCGCAAAACAGAGGCCAGCAGAGACAGAAAGAGCCAATCAGCACCAAACAGAGCCAAACACAGA
The DNA here is from genome assembly GCF_017639515.1 of Carcharodon carcharias. Lineage (NCBI taxonomy): Eukaryota > Metazoa > Chordata > Chondrichthyes > Lamniformes > Lamnidae > Carcharodon > Carcharodon carcharias. The sequence continues at coordinate 12,409,058 of NC_054482.1, read as the reverse complement.
CTGGCAAAGCCAAACAGAGCCAAACAGAGCCTGTCAGAGCCAAACAGAGCCATGCAGAGACAAACAGAGCCAAACAGAGCCTGGCAGAGCCAGAAACAGACTAGCAGAGACAAACAAAGCCATACAGCGCAAAGCAAAACCTGGCAGAGTCAAAATTAACCTCGTAGAGTCAAACAGAGTCTGGCACAGACAAACAGAGCCAAGCACAGCCAGACAAAGCCTGGCAAAGCCAAGCAGAGCTAAACAGAGCCAAAAAGAGCCTGTCAGAGCCAAACAGAGGCAATAAAGTGCCAAACAGATCCTGGCAGAGCATGGCAGAGTGAAATATAGGCTGACAGAGAGAAACAGAGACAAAGAGACAATCAGAGCTAAATAGAGCCTGGCAGAGTGAAACAGAGCCAAAAAGAGCCTGGCAGAGACAAACAGAGCCAAACAGAGCCTGACAAAGCCAAATGAAGCAAATCAGAGAGAAGCAGAACCAAACAGAGCCAAACAGAGACTGGCAGAGCCAGACAGAGCCAAGCAGAGAGCCTGGCAGAGCCAAACAGAACCTGGCAAAGCCACGCAGAGCCAAACAGATTCAAACAGAGCCTCTCTTGCCCAAATGGAGCCAAACAGAGCCAAGCAGGGACAATCAGATTCAAACAGAGCCTGGCCCAGCCAAGCAGAACAAAATAGAGCCTGGCAGAGTGAAACAGAGCCACGAGAGACACACAGAGTCATACTGAGCCTGGCAGAGCCAAACAGAGCCTGGCAGAGCCAATCAGAGCCTTGCGGAACCTGCCAGTGCCAAACAGAGGCTGGCAAGGATAGAAAGAGCCAATCAGAACCAAACGGAGCCAAACACACACTGGCAGAGCCAAACAGAGTCAAACAGAGCCACTCAGAACCTGGCAGAACTAAACAGATCAAAGCAGGGCCTGGCAGAGCCTGACAGAGCCAAAAAGAGCCTGGCAAAGCCAAATGGAGCCATACATAGCCAAGCAGAACCAAACAGAGCCAAACAGAGCCTGGCAGAGCCAAACAGAGCTAAACAGAGCCTGGCAGAACCACACAAAGCCTGACAGATCGAATCAGAACCAACCAGAGTCTGGCAGAGCCAGAAACAGAATGGCAGAGACAAACAAAGCCATACAGTGCAAAGCTAAGGTTGGCAGAGCCAAACAGCACCAAACAGAGCCAAAGAGGGCCTAGCATTGCCGAACAGAGCCAGACTGAGTCAAACAGAGCCTGGCACAGACAAACAGAGCCAAACAGAGCCAGACAGAGCCTGGTAAATCCAAGCAGCTAAACAGAGTCAAAAAGAGCCTGTCAGAGCCAAACAGAGGCAATAAAGTGCCAAACAGATCCTGGCAGAGCATGGCAGAGTGAAACAGAGCCAAAAAGAGCCTGGCAGAGCCAAACAGAGGCAATAAAGTGCCAAACAAATCCTGGCAGAGCGAAAAAGAGCCTGGCAGAGACAAACAGAGACAAACAGAGCCTGGCAAAGCAAAATGGTGCCAAACAGAGACAATCAGATTTAAATAGAGACTGGCAGAGCCAAGCCGAGCCATACAGAGCCTGGCAAATCCAAGCAGAGCCAAACAGATTCAACCAGAGCCTCTCGTAGCAAAATGGAGTCAAACAGTGCCATACAGAACCAAACAGAGCCTGTCAGAGCCAAACGGAGCCACGCAGAGACACACAGAGCCAAACAGAGCCTCCCAGAGCCAAACAGCCTTGCGGAACCTGCCAGCGCAAAACAGAGGCCAGCAGAGACAGAAAGAGCCAATCAGAACCAAACAGAGCCAAACACAGACTGGCAAAGCCAAACAGAGTCAAACAGAGCCAATCAGAACCTGGCAGAGCCAAACAGATCTAAGCAGGGCTTGGCAGAGCCTGGCAGAGCATGGCAGCGCCAAACAAAGCCATACAGCACAAGCAGAGCCTGGCAGAGTTAAACAGAACCAACCAGGGCCTTGCAGCACGAAACAGAACCAAACAGAGCCAAACAGAGCCTGGCATAACAGAATAGAGGCAGGCAGAGCGAAACAGAGCCAAATGGAGTCAAACAGAGCCTATCGGGGCAACATAGGATGGAACAGGGCCAAGCAGAGCCAAACAGAAGCAAACAGAGCCTGGCAGAGCCAAACAGAGCCACACAGGGACAAACATTGTGAAACAAAGCCTGGCAGAGCCAAACAGAACCAAACAGAGCCTGGCAGAGCGAAACAGAGCCAAAAAGAGCCTGGCAGAGACAAACAGAGCCAAACAGAGTTTGGCAAAGCAAAACTGTGCCAAACAATTAGATTGAAACAGAGCCTGGGAAAGCCAAGCCTAGCCATACAGAGCCTGGCAAATCCAAGCAGAGCCAAACAGATTCAAACAGTGCCTCTCGTAGCAGAATTGAGTCAAACAGAGCCATACAGAACCAAACAGAGCCTGTCAGAGTCAAACAGAGCCACGCAGAGACAAACAGAGCCAAACAGAGCCTGGCAGAGCCAGAAACAGACTAGCAGAGACAAACAAAGCCATACAGCGCAAAGCAAAGCCTGGCAGAGTCAAAATTAACCACGTAGAGTCAAACAGAGTCTGGCACAGACAAACAGAGCCAAGCACAGCCAGACAAAGCCTGGCAAAGCCAAGCAGAGCTAAACAGAGCCTGGCAGAGTGAAACAGAGCCAAAAAGAGCCTGGCAGAGACAAACAGAGCCAAACAGAGCCTGGCAAAGCCAAATGAAGCAAATCAGAGAGAAGCAGAACCAAACAGAGCCAAACAGAGCCTGGCAGAGCCAGACAGAGCCAAGCAGAGAGCCTGGCAGAGCCAAAGAGAGCCTGGCAAAGCCACGCAGAGCCAAGCAGATTCAAACAGAGCCTCTCTTGCCCAAATGGAGCCAAACAGAGCCAAGCAAGGACAATCAGATTCAAACAGAGCCTGGCACAGCCAAACAGAACCAAATAGAGCCTGGCAGAGTGAAACAGAGCCACGCAGAGACACACAGAGTCATACTGAGCCTGGCAGAGCCAAACAGAGACTGGCAGAGCCAATCAGAGCCTTGCGGAACCTGCCAGTGCCAAACAGAGGCTGGCAAGGACAGAAAGAGCCAATCAGAACCAAACGGAGCCAAACACACACTGGCAAAGCCAAACAGAGTCAAACAGAACCACTCAGAACCTGGCAGAACTAAACAGATCAAAGCAGGGCCTGGCAGAGCCTGACAGAGCCAAAAAGAGCCTGGCAAAGCCAAATGGAGCCATGCATAGCCCAGCAGAACCAAACAGAGCCAAACAAGGCCTGGCAGAGCCAAACAGAGCTAAACAGAGCCTGGCAGAACCACACAAAACCTGACAGATCGAATCAGAGCCAACCAGAGACTGGCAGAGCCAGAAACAGAATGGCAGAGACAAACAAAGCCATACAGTGCAAAGCAAAGGTTGGCAGAGCCAATCAGCACCAAACAGAGCCAAACAGTGCCTAGCATTGCCGAACAGAGCCTGACTGAGTCAAACAGAGCCTGGCACAGACAAACAGAGCCAGACAGAGCCTGGCAAAGCCAAGCAGAGCTAAACAGGGTCAAAAAGAGCCTGTCAGAGCCAAACAGAGGCAATAAAGTGCCAAACAGATCCTGGCAGAGCATGGCAGAGTGAAACAGAGTCAAAAAGAGCCTGGCAGAGCCAAACAGAGCCCAACAGAGCCTGGCAAAGCAAAACGGTGCCAAACAGAGACAATCAGATTTAAACAGAGACTGGCAGAGCCAAGCCGAGCCATACAGAGCCTGGCAAATCCAAGCAGAGCCAAACAGATTCAACCAGAGCCTCTCGTAGCAAAATGGAGTCAAACAGAGAAATACAGAACCAAACAGAGCCTGTCAGAGCCAAACGGAGCCACGCAGAGACACACAGAGCCAAACAGAGCCTCCCAGAGCCAAACAGAGCCTTGCGGAACCTGACAGCGCAATACAGAGGCCAGCAGAGACAGAAAGAGCCAATCAGAACCTGGCAGAGCCAAACACAGACTGGCAAAGCCAAACAGAGTCAAACAGAGCCAATCAGAACCTGGTAGAGCCAAACAGATCTAAGCAGGGCCTGGCAGAGCCTGGCAGAGCATGGCAGCGCCATACAAAGCCATACAGCACAAGCAGAGCCTGGCAGAGTTAAACAGAACCAACCAGGGCCTTGCAGCATGAAACAGAACCAAACAGAGCCAAACAGAGCCTGGCATAACAGAATAGAGGCAGGCAGAGCGAAACGGAGCCAAATAGAGCCAAACAGAGCTGGGCAGAGCCAGACTTAGCCAAACAGAGTCAAACAGAGCCTGTCGGGGCAACATAGGATGGAACAGGGCCAAGCAGAGCCAAACAGAGTCAAACAGATCCTCTCATATCCAAATGGAGTCAATCAGAGCCAAACAGAAGCAAACAGAGCCTGGCAGAGCCAAACAGAGCCACACAGAGACAAACATTGTGAAACAAAGCCTAACAGAGCCAAACAGAACCAAGCAGATTCAATCAGAGCCAAACAGAGCCTGGCAGAGCCAAACAGAGCTGAACAGATCCTGGGAGAGCCAAACAGAGCCAAGCAGAGCCAAATGAGCCAAATAGGAAAAAAAAAACAGAGCCTGGCAGAGCTAAAAGGAGCCGAACAGATCCTGGCAGAGCCTGTCAAAGCCAAACACAGGCTGGCAGAGACAAACAGAGCCAAAGAGACAAACGGTACTAAACTGAGCCTGGCAGAGCAAAACAAAGCCAAACAGATCCTGGCAGAGACAGAGCCAAACAGAGCCTGTAGAGCGAAGCAGATCCAAACAGAGCCTGGCAGAGCTAGACAGAGCAAATACAGAGCCAAACAGGGCCTGGCAAAGTCTGCCAGAGCCAAACAGACCCTGGCAGATCCAAACAGGGCCAAACAAAGCATGGCAGTGAAAATAAGGCCCAATCCGAGCCTGGAAGAGCCAAACCGAGCCTGGCAGATCCAAACAGAACCTGGCAGAGCCAGAAACAGCCTGGCAGAGACAAACAAAGCCATACAGTGCAGAGCAAAGCCTGGCAGAGCCAAACAGAACCAAACAGAGCCAGACAGAGCCTGGCATAGCCAAAGAGCCAAGCAGAGACAAACAGAGTCAAACAGAGCCTGTCAGGGCCAAACAGAGCCAAACGGGTGCCAGAAAGTGCCAAACAGATCCTGGCAGAGCCTGGCAGAGTTAAATAGAGGCTGGCAGAGACAAACAGAGACAAAGTCACAATCAGAGCTAAACACAGCCTGGCAGAGTGAAACAGAGCCAAACAGAACCTGGCAAAGCCAAACGAAGCCAAACAGAGCCAAACAGAACCAAACAGAGCCAAAAAGAGCAATGCAGAGCCAAACAGAGCCAAGCAGAGCCAAGCAGGGACAAATAGATTCAAACAGAGCCTGACAGAGCAGTACAGAACCAAACAGATCCAAATAGAGCCAAACAGAGCCTGGCAGAGCCAAACAGAGCCACAAAGTGCCAAATGGAGCCAAACAGAGCCAAGCAGAGCCACACAGAGCCAAACAGATGCTGGCCGACCCTAGCAGAGCCAAAGAGAGCCTGGCATAGATAAATACAGCATGGCAGAACAAAACAGAGCCAAACAGACACTGTCAGAGCCAAACAGAGCCAAACAGAGCCAAGCAGAGCCAATCAGGGCTTGGCAGAGCTAAACAGACACATAAATAAAAATAGCTCAAAAAACTCAGCAGGTCTGCCAACATCAGCGGAGAAGAATACAGTTAATGTTTCGAGACCATCTGACCCTTCATCAGCACTGAGGAAAAATAGAAATGAGGAGGCAAACAGAGCCAAACAGAGCCAAACAGAGCCACAAAGAGCCAAATGTAGCCAAACAGAGCCAAACGGAGCTACGCAGAGAAAAGCAGAGCCAAACAGAACCTGGCAGAGCCAAACAAAGCCAAACAGAGCCTGGCAGATCCAAACAGAGCCAAAAAGAGCAATGCAGAGCCAAACAGAGCCAAGCAGGGACAAACAGATTCAAACAGAGCCTGACAGAGCATTGCAGAACCAAACAGATCCAAATAGAGCCAAACAGAGACTGGCAGAGCCAAACAGAGCCACAAAGTGCCAAATGGAGCCAAACAGAGCCAAGCAGAGCCAAACAGAGCCAAACAGATGCTGGCCGACCCTAGCAGAGCCAAAGAGAGCCCGGCATAGATAAACACAGCATGGCAGAACAAAACAGAGCCAAACAGAGACTGTCAGAGACAAACAGAGCCAAACAGGGCCTGATAGAGCCAAACAGAGCCAAGCAGAACCATGCAATGCCAAAAAGAGACAGAATGAGCGTGACAGAGCCAAGCAGAGCCAAACAGAGCCAAGCAGAGCCAATCAGGGCCTGGCAGAGCTAAACAGACACATAAATAAAAATAGCTCAAAAAACTCAGCAAGTCTGCCAACATCAGTGGAGAAGAATACAGTTAATGTTTCGAGACCATCTGACCCTTCATCAGCACTGAGGAAAAATAGAAATGAGGAGGCAAACAGAGCCATGCAGAGCCATGCAGAGCCAAACAGAGCCAAACAGAGCCACAAAGAGCCAAATGTAGCCAAACAGAGCCAAACGGAGCCACACAGAGAAAAGCAGAGCCAAACAGAGCCTGGCAGAGCCAAATAAAGCCAAACAGAGCCTGCCAGATCCAAACAGAGCCAAATAGAGCCAAACAGAGCCTGGCAGAGCCAAACAGAGCCAAACCAACACAAAAATAAAAATACTGGAAAAACTCAGCGGGTCTGACAGCACCAGCGGAGAGGAATACAGTTAACATTTTGAGTCCATCTGACTCTTAATCAGAACGGAGGAAAAATAGAAATGAGGAGACAAACAGAGCCATGCAGAGCCAAACAGAGCCACAAAGTGCCAAACGGAGCCAAACAGAGCCAAACACAGGCTGGCCAAGCCTAGCAGAGCCAAAGAGAGCCCAGCATAGACAAACACAGCATGGCAGAGCGAAACAGTGCCTGTCAGAGATGAGCTGAGCACAACAGAGCCAATCAAAGAAAAGACAGAGCCTAGCAAAAGAAAGCAGAGCCAAGCAGAGCCTTGCAGAGCCTGGCAGAGCTGAAGAGAGCCAATACAGAGCCAAAAAGATCCTGGCAGAGCCTGCCAGAGCCAAACAGTGTCCGGTAGAGCCAAACAGAGCCAAACAGAGACCGGGAGAGCGAAACACAGTCAATCCAATCCAAACAGAGCCTGTCAGAGCCAATCATAGCGAAACAAAACCAGGCAGTATCAAATAGAACCAAACAGAGCCTGGCAAAACCCAACAGAGCAAAACAGAGCCAAACAGAGCCCAAGTAGAACCAAGTAGAACCAAACAGAGCCTGGCAGAAGCAAAGAGAGCCACACAGAGCCTGGCAAAACCAAACAGAGCCAAACAGAGCCAAGCAGAGCCAAACTGAGCCAAACAGGGCCTGGCAGAAACATACAGAGCAACACAGGGCTAACTAGAGCCTGCCAGGGCCAATCAGGGCCTGTCAGAGACAAACAGAGCTAATCAGAGACAAGCAGAACCAAACAGAGCTGGGCAGATACAAACAGATCCAAGCAAAGCCTGGCAGAGCCTGGCAGAGCCAAACAAAGCCATAAAGCACAAAACAGAGCCTGGCAGAGCCAAACAGAACCAACCAGGGCCTGGCAGAGCCAAACAGAGCCACGCAGAGACAAACAGAGTTACCAGAGCTTGGCAGAGCCAACAGAGCCAAACAGAACCAAACAGAGCCTGGCAGATCCAAACAGAGCCTGGCAGAGACAAACAAAGCCATACAGTGCAAAGCAAAGCCTGGCATAGCCAAACAGAGCCAAGCAGAGACAAACAGAGTCAAACAGAGCCTGTCAGAGCCAAACAGAGCCAAACAGGTGCAAGAAAGTGCCAAACAGATCATGGCAGAGTGAAATAGAGGCTGGCAGAGACAAACAGAGACAAAGTCACAATCAGAGCTAAACACAGCCTGGCAGAGTGAAACAGAGCCAAACTGAGCCTGGCAAAGCCAAACGGAGCCAAACAGAGCCAAGCAGAAACAAACAGAGCCAAACAGGGCTGGGCAGAACAAAACAGAGCCAAACAGAGATTGTCAGAGCCAAACAGGGCCTGGTAGAGCCAAACAGAACCATGGAGAGCCAAAAAGAGACAAAATGAGTGTGACAGGGCCAAGCTGAGCCAAGCAGAGCCAATCTGTGCCTGGCAGAGCCAAACAGACACATAAGTAAAAATAGCTCAAAAAACTCAGCAGGTCTGACAGCATCAGCGGAGAGGAATACAGTTAACATTTCAAGACCATCTGACCCTTCATCAGCACTGAGGAAAAATAGAAATGAGGAGTTAAACAGAGCCTGCAGAGCCAAACGGAGCCAAACAGAGCCACAAAGAGCCAAATGTAGCCAAACAGAGCCAAGCAGAGGCTGGCAGATCCAAACAGAGCCAGACAAACATAAAAAAAATAGCTGGGAAATCCCAGCAGGTCTGACAGCATCAGCGGAGAAGAATAAAGTTAAGATTTCGAGATCTGACTCTTCATCAGAACTGATGAAAAATAGAAATAAGGAGGCAAACAGAGCCATGCAGAGCCATGCAGAGCCAAACAGAGCCAAACAGAGGCTAGCAGAGCCAAACAGGGCCTGGCAGAGCCAAATAGAGCCAAACAGAACCTCGCAGAGCCAAACACAGCCAAAATGAGCCTGACAGAGCCAAACAGACATGAAAATAAAAATAGCTGGAAAAACTCAGCAGGTCTGACAACACCAGCGGAGAGGAATACAGTTAAGGTTTCAAGACTATCTGACTCTTCATCAGAACTGATGCAAAATAGAAATGAAGAGGCAAACAGAGCCATGCAGTGCCAAATAGAGCTAAACAGCGCCACATAAGCCAGATGGAGCCAAATGGAGCCAAACAGAGGCTGGCAAAGACAAATAGAGCCAAACAGAGCCTGGGAGAGACAAACAGAGCTTGGAAGAGCCAAACAGAGCCAAGAAGATCCAAATGGGCCAAATAGGGAAAAAACAGAGCCTGGCAGAGCCAATCATAGCCAAACAGAGTCAAACAGAGCCAAACAGAGCCTGCCACAGCCAAACAAAGCTTGGCAGAACCAAACAGAGCCAAACAGAGTCAAATATTTCCAAGCAGGGCCTGGCAGAGCCAAACAAAGCCAAACAGATCCTGGCAGAGACAGAGCCAAACAGAGCCTGTAGAGCGAAGCAGATCCAAACAGAGCCTGGCAGAGCTAGACAGAGCAAATACAGAGCCAAACAGGGCCTGGCAAAGTCTGCCAGAGCCAAACAGAGCCTGGCAGAGCTAGACAGAGCAAATACAGAGCCAAACAGGGCCTGGCAAAGTCTGCCAGAGCCAAACAGAGCCTGGCAGATCCAAACAGGGCCAAGCAAAGCATGGCAGTGCCAAAAAGAGCCAAGCAGAGCCTGGCAGAGCCAAACAGAGATAAACCGAGCCTGGAAGAGCCAAACAGAGCCATACAGAGCCAAACAGAGCCTGGCAAATCCAAACAGAGTCTGGCAGAGTCTGGCAGAGCAAAATGGAGCCAAACAGAGCCTGGCGGAGCCAAACAGAGCCTGGCAGAGCCAAACAGAGTCTGACAGGTCTAACTGTTCTAGTACATGAGTCACAAGAAATTTGTATGCAAGTACAGCAAATAATTAAGAAGGCTAATGGAATGCTACCCCTTATTATGAGAGGGATTGAACATAAATTTAAGGATGTTAAGCTTCAGTTACACAGGGCATTGGTGAGACCGCATCTCAAATGCTGTGTTCAATGTTGGTCTCCTTCTTTATGGAAGGATGTAAGTGCATTGGAGGCAGTTCAAATGAAGTTTACTAGATTGATACCTGGAATTAGTGTTTTGTATTATGAGGAAAGATTGGGCAGTCTTGGCTTGTTTCCATTGGAGTTTAGAAGAGTGAAAAGTGATTTGATTGAAGTATACAAGATCCTGATCAGCTTGACAAAATGGACCTTGAAAGGACGTTTCCTCTTGTGGGTGAGTCCATTGTTTTAAATTAAGGGTCGCCCTTTTAGGACAGAGAAAAGGAGAAATGTTTTCTCTCAGGGGGTTGTGCAACTTTGGAATTCTCTGCCTCAGAAGGTGATAGAGGCAGGGCCTTTGAATATTTTTAAGGCAGAGGTAGATAGATTCTTGTTAGGCAAGAGAATCAAAGGTTGTCGGGGTTAGATGGGAATGTGGAAATCGAAACACAAGAAAATCAGCTATGATCTTATTGAATGTGGTAGCAAGCTCGAGGGGCCGAATAGTCTATTCCTATTCCTATTTCTTATGTTCTTATGGTCTTATGTTCTCTGTTTTCTATTTTCCTGTGCTGAAAGCACGATTCTTGCTGTTATACAGGCACAGAGTCCCCTGGTATCTCAACCAAAGTGACTCTTCTATACATAAGATTCAAGACAGTGAGGATCATCAGACATTTACCTGTGGAGGCCATGAGAGCTGGTAGGCTAGAATCCACATTCCCATTTCCCACCAGAGGCTGTTAAATTACATCCAGGAATGCAAACTCTTCATCCAGGGGCTGAGGCCAATTGTAGACCGCGTACCAATGCTACAGCTGAGATTTGATAAATTCACATCGATCAAGGATTGCACTTGGAATCGAATGTGGGATATTGTGTATTAGTTTTACTTCCACACTGAGCAGTACATTTGCCTTTCAAGCTGTGAAAAGAATTAGTCTAAAAAAAATCACCAGGATTTTCACCTCCAAACGACGGAGCTTGGATAAGAGCAAAATACTGCGGATGCTGGAAATCTGAAATAAAAACAGAAAATGCTGAAAAACTCAGCAGGTCTGACTGCATTTGCGGAGAGAGAAACAGAATTAACATTTTGAGTCTGTATGACCCTTCTTCAGAGCTCTGAAGAAGGGTCATACAGACTCGAAACGTTAATTCTGTTTCTCTCTCCACAGATGCTGTCAGACCCGATGGAGATTGAAACTGGCTCTGGATAGTATGTTTCTTGGAGGGTACATGAGAACTGAAAGAAAATTCTAAAAACACAAGCAGTGTTAATTCTTTCCACAGCTTGAAAGGCAAATGCACTGCTCAGCAATGTACTACTGGGAGTAAACCTAATAAACAATATCCCACATTCAATTCTAAGTACAATTCTCACTCACTGTAAGTTTGTCAAATCTCAGTTGAAGCTTTGGTACATTGTCTACAATTGGCCTCAGAGCCTCTAGGCAAAGAGTTTGTATTCCTGGATGTAAACTTGATAGTCCTTGAAAGAAAGCACAGGGATTGCAATGCATGATCAACCCATACCTATTGACTGCAACATAGGCAGTGTGTGAACGCTGTGTGCCTGCTGTTTTAAATGATATCTACATCCAGCTGTTGATAGGCTGAATGCCTGAGCAGGGTGCCAGTATCGTGAATGATTGGCATCAGTTAAAGTTCACCTGCTCTTCTTAAAGAGCAGTGCATTGTGGATGGAGCAGATGCTGGCAGTGCTGTGGACCTTGATCTGATCTAGGAAATAGTGAAGAATGGCATGGCAAGCGAGAGAATGCAGGCTCCAAGATTTTTGGATGCTGCACCAGAAGTCATGCTGGAGGAAGTGGATAGTAGGAGAGATGTTCTGTATCCAGGACAGGAGTTCTGTGCAGGAGACCTCTCGTGATACATGCTCAGAAGGCATTGGGAGAAAACAGCCATGAATCAAGTCCCGAGAACCTGGATGCAGTGCCACAAGAGGTTTATTTTTCTCACACGAGTGATCAAGGTTAGTGAATGCATCTTCAAATGCCATATTCTACAAGCTGCAGCATTAGCCTCAAACACTGCTCAATTCATTCCACCCTCATCAACCACCTACCAACAATCTCTAACAATCACAAATCATACCTAACATTCACATGCTATACCACACCCACACAAACTTAGGAGCATAGAAAATAGAAGCAGGAGTAGGTCATTTGGCCCTTCAAGCCAGCTCTGCCATGCATTTACAGCGAGGGAGTGTGAGAGAAACAGTGTGGTCATTTACAGCGAAAGAGTGAGAGAGAAACAGCGGGGCCATTTACAGCGAGAGAATGTGAGAGGAGCAGGGACATTTACAGTGAGAGAGTGTGAGCAGAGCGGGGCCGTTAACAGTGAGAGAATGAGAGGAGAGTGTGAGACCGTTAAAGAGTGCTAGAGGGGAAAGAGTGCAGAGAGCAGCTGATTGGTGAGTAGGATTGGTCTTTAAAGTAAAAGTAAGGTCTTTAGTTTGTACTTTGATCGAGAGCCTTTTTTTCTCTTTTTCTTAAAGTTAGCTCAAGTATAAGATCGATACCGGTGTGTATAAAAAATTATTATAATGAAGGGTAGAGTGGGGATACTGGAATAATTACTTTATAAATTGAATAAAATATTATAGCAATGGCAGGATGGGTGATGTGTTGCTGCTGCAGCATGTGGGTGGTGTTGGACTCCACGGTGATCCAGAGCGAACACATCGGTACAAAGTGTTTGCAGTTTGAGGAACTTCGGATCCGAGTTAAGGATCTGGAGTCTGAGCTGCAGATTTTGCACCACATCAGGGATGGGGAGAGTTACCTGGACACTTTGCTCCAGGAGACAGTCACATCCCTCAGATTAGGTCATTCAAATTTGGTCTGTGATCAGGGACAGGAGGGTGTGACTGCAGATGAAGCAGGTATGGGGACCCAGAGGATAGCATTAAAGGGCCTTGGCCCCTGCAACTGTCCAACAATTACAAGACTCTTGCAAGCTGTATAGATGAGAGCAGGGATTGCAGGAAGGTTGAGTGAACTGACCACGGCACCATGGTAAAGGGAGTCATTCAAGTGGCAAGAGGAAATGGGAAAGTAGTAGTGGTAGGGGACAGTATAATTAGGGGGATAGATACTATTCTCTGCAGCCATCAGCGTAAGTCATGAAGGCTGTGTTGCCTGCCGGGTGCCAGGGTTAAGGACATCTCCTCATGGCTGGAGAGGAACTTGGAGTGGGAGGGGAGGGATCCAGTTGTCATTGTCCATGTTGGTACCAATGACATTGATAGGACTAGAAAGAAGATTCTGCTGAAAGAATTTGAACACTTAGGATCTAAATTAAAAAGCAGAACCTCCAAGGTAATAATCCCAGGATTGCTACCTGAGTCACGGGCAAATTGGCATAGGGTAAATAAAATCAAGCAGTTAAATTTGTAGCTCAGAGATTGGTGTAGGAGGAATGGGTTTCAGTTCATGCAGCACTGGCACCAGTGCTGGGGTAGAATGGAGCTGTTCTGATGGGAAAGGCTTCATTTGAACCATGCTTGGACCAGTGTCCTGGCAAACCAAGTACCTAGGGCTGTAGAGAGGGCTTTAAACTAAATAGTAGTGGGGAGGGCTCTGGAAAGGGGAGAGATAGGCTTACAAAGCAAAAGGACATGGCAGCATTGCAGGGCAGCTATTTAGGTAATGATACCCACAGTGTGACAGGAAAGGACAGAGTGTACAAACATAAAAAAAACAGCAGCAAACACGGTCAAAGGGGGAAAAATGGTAAAAAGGCAAAATTAATGGTCCTTTACTTAAATGCATGTAGTATTCAGAACAAAATAAATGAATTAATGGCACAAATAAAGGTTAATATAGCCATAACTGAGACGTGGTTACGAGGAGATCAAAGCTGGGAATTAAATATTTGGGGTATGTGACTTTTCGAAAGTACAGGCAGGAAGGAAAGGGTGGTGGGATGGCTTTGTTAGTACAAGATGGGATAAGTACAATAGCAAGAAAGGATCTTCGATTGGAAGATGTAGAAACCATATGGGTGGAGGTCAGAAATAACAAGGAGAAGAAGGCACTGGGAGTAGTAATCTATAGACCCCCTGACAGTAGTTATACTGTAGGACAGAGAATAAATCAGGAGATAATGAGGGCATGTAAAAAAGGCAGTCTATTAATCATGAGTGATTTTAATCTTCATGTAGATTGGGAAAATCAAATTGGCAGAGGTAGATACAAGATACAAGAGTGTATTTAAGAGTCAAGGACCAGAGGGCATGATCTCAGAGTAAGGGGGCATCCATTTAAAACAGAGGAAGAGGAATTTCTTCTCTCAGAGGGTAGTCAATCTGTGGAATTCTTTACTGCAGAGGGCTGTAGAGGCTGGGTTGTTAAGTATATTCAAGACAGATTTTTAACCAGTAAGGGAATCAAGGGTATGAGGAAAAGTCGGCAAAGTGGAGTTGAGGGTTATCAGATCAGCCATGATCTCATTGAATGGTGGAGCAGATATGATGGGCCAAATGGCCCACTTCTGCTCTCAAGTCTTATGGTCTTAGGATCTAACATGATCATGGCTGATCCTCTATTTCAATGCTACACTCCTGCTCTCTCCCCATACTGCTACAACCCACATCTGACAACTTGGACACACAACTGGCATGATTGAACAGCTGGCAGTATTAGCCAATCGGATTGTACCACACTCATTGACACATTGCCCTCTCTCTTGCAGGACAAGCTGACACACAGCCAAAGGTGGCTGGAGGAAGCTCAAGGGCGTGCCTGCATCTCCTAACCCCAATTGAGAAGGTGGTGCTGACCAAGGTTGTGATGCCTTTGCTGGGGCCATGGCCAGCAGCAAAACTGAAACCATTGAACCATCAAAGGATCCTCAAAATTAATTTTCCTTCTCACACCTGGTGGGAGATTGAGGAACAGCTATGTAGGCCGATTTTGGAAAGATGTTAAAGCAATAGGGTTGTTGTGGTGGGTGATTTTAACTTTCCCTATATTGACTAGGAATCACTTAGTGCTAGGGGTTTGGATGGTGCAGAATTTGTATTTGTAAGGTGCATCCAGAAGGGCTTCCTGAGACAATGTGTAGATAGTCCAACTAGGGAAGAGGCAATACTGGACCTGGTATTAGGGAATGAACCCAGCCAGGTGGTCGAAGTTTCAGTAGGGGAGCATTTCGGGAAAAGTGACCATAATTCAGTAAGTTTCAAGGTACTGGTGGATAAGGATAACAGGAGTCCTCGGGTTAAGGTGCTTAATTGGGGGAAGGTTAATTATAACAATATTAGGCAGGAACTGAGGAATCTGGACTGGAGGCGGATGTTTGAGGGCAAATCAACAACTGAAATGTGGGGGGCTTTCACACGTCAGTTGATAAGAATTCAGGACCGGCATGTTCCTGCTAGAATGAAGGATAAGTACGGCAAGTTTCAGGAACCTTGGATAATGAAGGATATTGTGAGATTAGTCAAAAAGAAAAGGGAAGCATTCATAAAGGCTAAAAGGTTGGGAACAGATGAAGCCCGTGGAGAATATAAAGAAAGTAGGAAGAAACTTAAGCAAGGAGTCAGGAGGGCTAAAAGGAGTCATGAAAAGTCATTGGCAACCAGGATTAAGGAAAATCCCAAGGCCTTTTACACATATGTAAAAAGCAAGAGGGTAGCCAGGGAAAGGGTCGGCCCATTCAGGGACAGAGGTGGGAATCTGTGTGTGGAGCCAGAAGAAATGGGAGATATACTAAATGAGTACTTCTCATCAGTATTCACCAAAGAGAAGGACTTAGTGGTTGATTTGTCTAGGGAAGAGTGTGTAGATAGCCTGGATCATGTTGAGATCAAAAAAGAGGTGTTAGGCATCTTGAAGAATATTAAGGTGGATAAGTCCCCAGGGCCAGATGGGATCTACCCCAGAGTACTGAGGGAGGCAAGGGAGGAGATTGCTGGGACCTTGACAGAAATCTTTGTATCCTTACTGGCTACGGGTGAGGTCCCAGAGTACTGTAGAATGGCCAATGTTGTTCCATTGTTTAAGAAGGGTAGCAGGGATAATCCAGGAAATTACAGGCTGGTGAGCCTTATGTCAATGGTAGGGAAATTATTGGAGAAGATTCTTTGTGACAGGATTTACTACCATTTGGAAGCAAATGGGCGTATTATTGAGAGGCAGCATGGTTTTGTGAAGGGGATGTCGTGTCTCACGAACTTGATCGAGTTTTTTGAAGAAGTGACAAAGATGATCAATGATGGAAGGGCAGTAGATGTTATATACATGGACTTCAGTAAGGCCTTTGACAAGGTCCCTCATGGCGGACTGGTACAGAAGGAAAAGTCACACGGGATTAGAGGTGAGCTGGCAAGATGGATACAGAATTGGCTTGGTCATAGAAGACAGAGGGCAGCAGTGGCAGGGTGCTTTTCTGAATGGAGAGCTGTGACTAGTGGTGTTCCGCAGGGATCAGTGCTGGGACCTTTGCTGTTTGTAGTATATGTAAATGATTTGGAGGAAAATGTAACTGGGCTAATTAGTAAGTTTGCAGATGACGCTAAGGTTGGAGGAGTTGCAGATAGTGAAGAGGATTGTCAAAGGATACAACAGGATATAGATCGGTTGGAAACTTGGGCGGAGAAATGGCAGATGGAGTTTAATTCGGACAAATGCAAGGTAATGCATTTTGGAAGGCCTAATATAGGTAGGAATTACACAGTAAATGGCAGAACCCTTAAGTGCTTCGACGGGCAGAGGGATCTGGGTGTACAGGTCCACAGGTCACTGAAAGTGGCAATGCAGGTGGATAAGGTAGTCAGGATGGCATATGGCATGCTTGCCTTCATCGGCAGGGGTATTGAGTATAAAAGCTGGGAAGTCATGCTGCAGCTGTACAGAACCTTGGTTAGGCCACACTTGGAATATTGTGTGCAATCCTGGTCGCCACATTACCAGAAGGATATGGAGGCATTGGAGAGGGTGTAGAGGAGGTTTACGATGATGCTGCCTGGTCTGGAGGTTAATAGCTATGAGGAGAGGTTGGAGAAACTCAGATTGTTCTCACTAGAGCGACGGAGATTGAGGGGCGACTTGATAGAAATTTACAAAATTATGAGTGGCATGGACAGAGTAGATAGTCAGAAGCTTTTTCCCAGGGTGGAAGAGTCAGTTACTAGGGGACATAGATTTAAGGTGAGAGGAGAAAACTTTAGAGGAGATGTGCGGGGCAAGTTTTTTACACAGAGGGTAGTGAGTGTCTGGAATTCGCTGCCAGAGGAAGTGGTGGAAGCAGGTACGATAGTGGTGTTTAAGAGGCAGCTTGACAAATACATGAATAGAAAACAAAAACAAAAATACCTGGAAAAACTCAGCAGATCTGGCAGCATCTGTCGAGAGGAGCACAGTTAACATTTCGAGTCCGAATAACCCTTCAACAGAACTAAGTAAAAATAGAAGAGGTGAAATATAAGTTGGTTTAAGGGGGGGGGGGGGGTGGGCGTGGGACATGAAGAGCTGGATAGAGGGCCAGTGATAGGTGGAGATAACCAAAAGATGTCACAGACAAAAGAACAAAGAGGTGTTGAAGGTGGTGATATTATCTAAAGGAATGTGCTAATTAAGGGTAGAAAGCAGGACAAGCAAGGTACAGATAGCCCTAGTAGGGGTGGGGATGGAGGAGAGAGTTCATGATCTAAAATCCAAAACAAAAACAAAAACACCTGGATAATCTCAGCAGGTCTGTCAGCAGTTCCTCTGACATGTCCTCTTTCTTCCTTAACCGAGGTTTTCCACCCACGGTGGTTGACAGGGCCCTCAACCGTGTCCGGCCCATCTCCCATGCATCTGCCCTCACACCTTCTTCTCCCTCCCAGAAACATGATAGGGTCCCCCTTGTCCTCACTTATCACCCCACCAGCCTCCGCATTCAAAGGATCATCCTCTGCCATTTCCGCCAACTCCAGCATGATGCCAACACCAAACACATCTTCCCTTCACCCCCCCGGCGGCATTCCGCAGGGATCATTCCCTCCAAGACACCCTGGTCCACTCCTCCATCACCTACACCTCAACCCCCTCCCACGGCACCTTCCCATGCAACAGCAGAAGGTGTAACACCTGCCCCTTTAACTCCCCTCTCCTCACCGTCCATGGGCCCAAACACTCCTTTCAAGTGAAGCAGCATTTCACTTGCACTTCCCTCAATTTAGTCTACTGCATTTGTTGCTCCCCATGCAGTTTCCTCTACATTGGAGAGACCAACCGCAGACTGGATGACCGCTTTGCCGAACACCTTCGGTCTGTCCGCAAGCATTACCCAGACTTCCCTGTCGCTTGCCATTTCAACACTCCACCCTGCTCTCATGCCCACATGTCCGTTCTTGGCTTGCTGCATTGTTCCAGTGAAGCTCAATGCAAACTAGAGGAACAGCACCTCATATTCCGACTAGGCACTTTACAGCCTTCCGGACTGAATATTGAGTTCAACAATTTTAGATCATGAGCTCTCTCCTCCATCCCCACCCCCTTTCTGATTTTCCCCCTCCTTTTTGTTTTTTTTCCAATAATTTATATAGATTTTTCTTTTCCCACCTATTTCCATTATTTTTAAGTGTTTCCATTGTTTTATCTCTACCTTTTAGCCTATTTCGATCCCTTCCCCCCACCCCACCCCCACTAGGGCTATCTGTACCTTGCTCATCCTGCTTTCTACCCTTAATTAGCACATTCCTTAGATAATATCGCCACTTTCAACACCTCTTTGTCCTTTTGTCTGACATCTTTTAGTTATCTCCACCTATCACTGGCCCTCTATCCAGCTCTTCTTGTCCCCCTCCCCCCACCACCCCCCCTGCCCCCCCCAAACCAACTTATATTTCACCTCTTTTCTATTTTTACTTAGTTCTGTTGAAGGGTCATTCGGACTCGAAGCATTAACTGTGTTCCTCTCCGCAGATGCTGTCAGACCTGCTGAGTTTTTCCAGCTATTTCTGTTTTTGTTTTGGATTTCCAGCATCCGCAGTCTTGTGCTTTTAGCTAAATACATGAATAGGATGGGAATAGAGGGATACGGACCCCAGAAGTGCAAAATGTTTTAGTTTGACGGGCAATATGATCGGTGCAGGCTTGGAGGGCTGAAGGGCCTGTTCTGGTGCTGTACTTTTCTTTGTTCTTTGTTTATTTAGAAATGCAAATTTCCCCCTTTACACTTCACCTTGCAACTTCCCACCTAATTAACATTTCAAACCTACTCACCACAGGATTCCTAGTCTCTGACCTGCTCTTGTAGCCACAGTATTAATGTGGGTAGTCCAGTTCAGCTTCTGGTCAATGGTCACCCCCCAGTTAGTGGAAGTCAGACAATTTCTGCTTGTTACCATACAAGCTCAGAATCCTGTCATGTTAGCTCAGCTTGCTGCCATCATGGCTGTGAATTATACTGTTTAAAGGATCTTGCAGGGTGTCACAGCAGTCCAGCAATGTGTCCTCCAACAGCTCACTAGGATTGCTGAGGCACCGCCCCCGGGAATGGCAGAAGCTCCATGGAGCACAGACCTGGTGTCCTCTCTCAGAAAGACAGCATTTATCCTCCCACCACTGTCACTCTGCCAATGCCTTTGCTGTTGCCTGTCAGTCAACCAGCCCTGGCTGCTGTTGCCCTTGCTGAGATGGTGCAGCCCGCAGCTAAACAAAACCAAGTTGTTCAGTTAGCACCCGTGTGTTACTAAATTCCTCAAGAAAACTTCAAGATCAATTGGACCGCTATCCCTCCAAAGGGTGGCTTTGCTTTCACAGTGCTTCACAGAGCAGTCTCACAGATCTATATGGATGGTATTCACGCAGAGAGAATGGAGAAGGTAACAAATGGCTGACTATTTTTCTTGTTTCATTGAGCAAGTGGCCCTTCAGCTTCCAGGTCTCTAGAAGCCCAACAACTGAACTATATTCTAATAAACACAGTCGCAGTCTGGCCAATATGTGACTCCCATCTAACAGCAATGTGGTTGGTTCTTCCTTGCTCAATTAGGGATGGATGACAAATAGTGGCCTAGTGAGTGACACTCATACTCACACCCAAGGCTGCAACTTTAACACAACTCAGTATTGTGTGGCTCTTAAAATGAACAGCGTCAATTTGTCATAGGCCTGTGCTAATTCATCAAAAGTAGCAAGTGGGGAGCATATTGGACAACACTGGCTCGAGATGCTCATAATGGTCAGCAATAGAGGGAAGATTAGGTGTTGGGCTGTTTGTAAATGGAGGATTCTGGTGCAGTTACTTTTATCACACTCATGCGAGTTCTTCATTGACAGCATGGTCAGAAAAAGGCTGTCTGGGTTGTCTCCTCTCTTTCTTTTCCTTCACCTCCTCCTCCTCATCATGCACTTGATCTGTTCACCTTATAGTTGGTGGCAAGAGCTGGTCCCTCACGTTGGTGAGGTTGTGCAGCATGCAGCAGACCACCATGAGTGGTGACATTCACTCTGCTGACTGCTGTAGGACTCCTCCAGAGTGGCCCAGGCAGCTATCACATTTCATGCAGCAGCATGGCTTTCATTGTATGTATGCAGTGCACATGTGAGCCCAAGTGGACAGCAGATAGCCCTTGATACTCAGTAGCCACCCTTTAGTTTGCTGCGATGGTTCAACAGCAGCTGCCAGAGCCAACTCATGCTGTTTTCCAAAGGGAATGCCCTGGGAGCAAATGGTTGATGCAGAAGCCTTGAAGTCAGCAAAAACTCCTTCAGCACCTGGTGCACCACTCCCTGCAGTAGATTTTTGAAACTTTAAAGAGCTATGTAAAACACTTGTAGAATTGAACACCAGGAGACATAGCCAGCAACTAACTTGTAAGCAGTTGATAATCTCTTCAAACAGCACTTATGGGGTGTCCTTCGTGTTGCCGAATGCATGTTCATCTGTGTGAGATAAAGGGAGGTGTATTTGCTGCAGAGGGCATGAACCCCCTCCAAAATGGCACCGCTAGTGTCAAATCAGCATCACACCGCATACTTCCAGTGGCCATTCACTGCACACACGCTCACACCCACATCAGTATGACATCAGGTGCGAATTTCCCCAAAAATATGCACATGCGTGCCACTTATGCTATTTTGGACACCAAACAGCACCTGTAGCACAAACAATGGGTGCCACCGGTCCAAATTTCACACCTACAGTTTGCTCCTCACATAGATTAGAAACTACAATATTCTCCTAGTTTTGACCCTGCTCTAAATAAACTTAAAATTACTTTTCAAGAGAAAACCTTCAGTAAATGTGAATACGTACAAAGACTTGTTTTAAAGCAAGAGTTGATTCTAAAGCCTGTTTCAGTTTCCTCAAGACACACAGTGGGTTTAATATCCCGCAGTCAACAGTTGGCAGTTTTAATCACGCTAATTTTGTTTCTAAAGGAATCGGATTTTTCATCATTGAGATTATATTTCGAGCTATTCCATAGTTCATTATTTAAAGGGATCGAGCTATGATTATGGTTCTTGCAAATCTAACCGCAGGACTTCACTCTGTCCTATAATCCCTGATCAAAGAAATTCAAAGGATGTAAATTGGTAACTGCGATCCCAGTAGTGAAAAATGCAAGTACAATTTTCACAAACCTCATGTGAGTCTGGAGGTTAGAAAGGTTTATTTTTATTATCTCACAGAATGGTAAGTGTAATCATTTATCAGAAAAACAGCTGATGGTTTAAAAAGAGCTGGATAAGTATCTGGTAAAGAACCAGATTATTGAGATTAAAAGGATAAACACAGTAATTAAATACTGTATAATCAGATATAGAATAATCAGTCCTGTCCTATTGAAGGGGAAAGTAATCTGTGGAAAGCCAGGTTTATATGCTGTCGTTGATAATCAAAGCTTGATATCTTAGTGCAGATCTCTTGATTCTCTTTAGGAATTTATCTTTTACCTGTTGTTGAACTAATTCGTCAGGCGCATTGTGATGCATATTTAATATGGTCTGTAGATGGGACAATGGCCTTTTTCTGTTTTATATAAAAGTGCCTACATATATCAAAGGTGAAGGGAGCAATCAAAAACACTGACAGACTTCGGTGTAACAGGGTCCTGGCCCCCAAAATCCATTGGAAAATGAATCTATGGGCAGAATTTTCCCCCCATCAGGGGGGAAGTTCAGGAGCAGGCGCGCCTCCAATCGGTGCCCCCAATCGGGGGTGCATCGCCATTTTATGTGGGCAGGCCAGTGAAGGCCTGCCCAGTGTTATGTCAGCAAGGAAGCACTATACGCACCCTGTGCGGAGGGTGGGGGGTTGGGATTCCCTGAGCCGAGAGCGCACTCTTGCGTGCATGCACACAAAAGAGCACACTCATCTCCCTGAGGCTACGTGCAGCCTCAGGGAGATCAGCTCCACAATAAAAAATCTTAAAACCAGAAAAAAAAATTCCCCGACATGTTCCCTCGTGACACTGAAATGTCCATCACTGTTGGGACATGTCCATCACTATATGAAACCTCATCCCGCCCGTGGATGAGGTTTCATGCTTTTTCTAATGTCCGCCAGGGCTCCTGGCCTGCCCACCAACCTTAATTTGGACGGGCAAGTCCACTAATTACTTTAATGACTTTGTCAATTGGCCATTGACAGGTCAGCGGGTGCACAGCTGATTCAGCTGAGTCCCCGCCTACCTGAAAATTTAAATGAGGCGGAGTGACATCGGGAGTTTCACCCGACATCATCCCGCGTCATCTTACCTGTCGGCGAGCGGACCCCCCCCCGCTTGCCGACCGGGAAATCCTGGCCCATCTGTGAGTACTAGGATATGCCCACTGCCCAACTCTGCCACTGATCCTGCTGATATTTGCAGGTCTAGGGTCCTAGATGAGCATGCTTTGGTTCTGTCAGGGTGGCACCACACCCATTCCTGCCCTCTGAAAGCTGCAGATAGTGACCTTGTATCATGGGACCGCTTTAAAGACATTTTTAAAAAAAGGATTACTGCCCCCTCTCATTTCAGGGTGCAGGACCTGACCTTGGTCTTAACCCTAGATGGTTTCCATCTTCACCCCTTTTGGACAGATCCATTTGATGAGAGCAGGGGTACCTACAGCAATGCAGCACCAGATCCCAACTGAGGGCTTAGGAGTTAGAACTCCCAATTTAGGGGCTCCCTATACTTCATTATACCAATTACCTCATTAGGATAGATGGAGACACCACCTCCACAAGTCAATCATCGGAATTTTGCCTTTAAGCAGGGAACTAGACATGCTTTATGACTGATCCTGATGAATTTAAGGCGAGAATTCGCTGGGGCAGAATTGAGGACATTTAAGGCCAATGAGTTTTGGGGGAAAGCCATGTATAGGGAAATGCTTTCATTTTAAGCTTCCCATTAGCAATGAAATGCAACAGATTCACACATCAGCATATGATACAAATCGACACAGCAAAACAAAATAATTTTAATCTTGAATTCCTTGTAACTGCTTTTTGAAGCAAAGAGTAAGGGTGAGATATTAAATCATTCAAAGTCCACCCACTTGCAGTTAAAATAGGGACCGAAAACTTTCTCATTGTCAGCTCTTTATCCTCACTCAGGCAGTAAAACGTATCTGAATGCAACGATCAAAACATTTGATATCGATATAAAGACAATCAAGTGTCGGGAAGTATTGGAAAACTCAGTAGCTAAATAAGCCAAGTGTTAAACTAATAAAAAAGAATTCTGTCATGTCTCCTGCCAGGGTGTCAACCTTATTAAAGATTCAAGTTCTGACAGAAATCCAACTTCCCTTCATTAGTGCAGAATTGCTGCTGTGTTAAGCGTAAGCCACAGGATCCCCCAGGGTAGGGTTGCCCCAGAAACTAGATTTAGTAACTGGAAAGAGTGCCAGAAAAAATCGATAGTGCTATTAACATCCATTGATAAATATGTTCTTTTTTGACAGGCAAACCAAACATAGTCCTATCCCAGTGCTCATTTTACGATATTGTTAAAATGTTATTGTCATAGAGTTGATCTTTAGACATCTTTCCTTAGAGGAAACATTTAGCCTACAACTCAGCAGCAGCAACTACGCGTGTACATCAAACCAAAGAAGAACTCCCTTGTAGAGGTTCCCCACATTGCTAACTCATTGGTTTACACAGATCATGTGATCTAACAACACAGGATTATTCTTAAAGCTACAACCCTACACTTATCAAAATATAATTACTAGATTCCTCCCCCTTTAACTTTTCTGTACATTCCGTATTTACAAGGCTATTTATCTCAAGACATTACAATATTTACACAGATCATGAAATTACAAGTTCAGTCTTTCAGGTGGTTTCCTGATCTTTGTGGAACATCGTAGCTCCGCAACTTCAGATTCTTTTGTTGGAACCATATTCTCTGGAACCACATTAACATCAGGTACCTCATTAGGCACTTGCAGTGCAGAGTGTTCTGCTCTGACAGAGACATCAGGCATGTCTGTCCTTGGTTGAGCAACTTCAGCAGGAACCACAGGTTCAGTAATGGTTACAGATGGAATTTAATTTTGTTGGGGTATCTCCCTTTTCCTTTAATGATCCACATGCTTACAGGTGATCTGGCCCTCCACTTCCACATGGTACAACAATGGTCCAGTCACAGAACTCACTTTACCAGGTAACCACTTCAGTCCTCCACCGAAATTCTTTACATATACTGCTTCTCCAACAGTAAGTTGACACTCACGACTATGCAAATCCTGAGTTGCTTTTTGTTTCCTCTGACTTTTCTCCAACTTCCCCTCCAAATTGGGAAGTATTTGGCGCCTCATCAGTAATTAGGCAGGTGTTGCTCCTGTTGTGGTGTGGGATGTTGTTCTGTAGTGAAATAGAAAATGAACAAGTTTGGTCTCCAGTGAATCACCTGTTAACTTTTTTATTCCTGCCTTAAAAGTTTGCACTGCCCTTTCTGCCAGTCCGTTTGTTGAAGGAGAGTACGGTGCAGTCTTCACATGATTGATACCATTGAGGCTGATAAATCGCTGGAACTCAGCGCTCGTAAATGCAGTACTATTATCCGAGATGATTACCTGTGGCAATCCGTGGATGGCGAAGATCTGGCGTAGTTTTTCTATAGTAACGCCTGACGTTGGTGACTTTACCTCAAAAGGTCCAGCCACTTGGAATTGGCACCTATAATCAGTAGAAACATGGTTTCAAGGGAAGGACCAACATAATCAATGTGCAATCACGCCCAGGGTCTACCAGACCATTCCCATGGGTGTAGTGGGGCTGCCACCAGCAACTTGTGCAGCTGTTGACATTGCACACAGTGTTTTACCACATTTTCAATATCACCGTCCATCCCTGGCCACCAAAGATAATTCCGTGCTATCGTCTTAATTCAGGAGATCCCTGAATGGACCCTGTGTAGCTCTACCAGAAGTGATTTCCTTCCTTGTGCAAGAACTATTACCCATGCACCCCATAATAGAATACCATCTTGACTGCTCATCTCATGTCTTCGGTCGAAAAATGGCTTCAATTCATCAGACACTGATTCTTGGGACCAACCATGTAACATTTGGTCTCTCACTCAAGACAGGACTGGATCACAATTCATCCAGTTTCTTACCTGAAAATTCATCACCAGTATGAGTTCTTGGGGGATTGGGACATGTTCATTATTCTCTTACAAAGTAAGGCCACTTTGGGCATCGGCATTTGCTATATGAGTCCCTGGTCTATATACAAAGGTGTATTCATATGCTGCCAAAATTAGGGCCCCTCTTTGTATTCTTGCAGAGGCTATGGGAGGTAT
Organism: Carcharodon carcharias; assembly: GCF_017639515.1. Classification (NCBI taxonomy): domain Eukaryota; kingdom Metazoa; phylum Chordata; class Chondrichthyes; order Lamniformes; family Lamnidae; genus Carcharodon; species Carcharodon carcharias. Next base: position 12,383,516 of record NC_054482.1, on the reverse strand, counting down.
AGCCTTTTCCTTGCTAAACAGACCCAAGAGTGGTTTGTGGTCTGATACTATTGTGAAATGTTGCCCATACACATATTGGTTGAATTTTTTCACACTAACAATAATTTACAGACTTCTCTTTTCAATCTGAGAATATCCTTTTTCAGGTGTGGTAGGTGTCCTGGATACATAGCCTATCAGCCACTCTGTGCCATCATTCATTTTGTGACATAATACTGCTCCAACTCCATAGGGGGATGCATCACAGGTTAGCACCAATTCCTACATCTGGTCATAATGCATTAACAAATCTGAAGAGTGTAAGAGCTGCTTTACTTTCATGAAGGCTTCTTTTTGGGATGTCTCCCAAAACCAGTGCTGGTTTTTTCTTAGCAGTGAATGAAGAGGAGCTAGAACTGTGGATAAATTTGGTAGAAATCGCCCATATAGTTTATCACCCATAAAAATGATATAGGTTCAGAGGCTTTTTGGATGCAGGTGCCTCTCTTATTGCTTTGACTTTCTCTTCAACCAAATGTAACCCTTGGGCATCTACCGGTGGCCCAAATAAATGGCTTTATTTGCTTGAAAAGTGCATGTTTTCTTCTTCAGGTGCACTCCTGCCCCTGGAAATCATTTCAGGGCTTCCTGTAGGTTAGCCAAGTGTTCCTTTTCTGCGAATCCAGTTATCAGTGCATCATCCAGGTCAACCACAACCTGAGGTTGTCCCTGTAGCAAGCTCTCCATTGTCCTCTGAAAAATGGCACAAGCTAAGGAAACATTGGAGGACAGGTGTGTATATTGGCATAACCCTTTGTGAGTATTTATGGTTACAAATTTCATCCAGCTCCAGTTGCTGATATGCGTGACTCATGTCAAGCTTTGTATACGTTGCCCCTCCTGCTAGTTTGGCATTTAGATGTTCAATCTTGGAATAGGGTACCTGTCCAGTTTGGCTGCTCTGTTGACTGTTAATTTATAGTCCACACTGATCCAGATGGTCTGGCCTGGTTTAAGAGCAGGGACTATGAGTGCTGCCCACTCTGAGAACTGAACCGCTTTTATGACACCCAGCCTCTCTAGCCAGTTCAGCTCAGTGTCAACCTTCTCACTCAGGGCGTATGGCACCAGTGTTGCTTTCAAGAAGCGAGAGGTTTCTTCTGGAAATCTTGGTCTGTAGGCCTCAGACTTTTTCTAGTTCACCCTTGAAGACAGTGTAATTTATTTAGCAACTCTGGTAGTCCACCTGCTCGCAACTGGAAGATTTTGGAGCAGTTTAATTTAATCTCCTTCGACCAATCACACCCTAGAAGGCTTGGCCCTTCACCTTCTATCACCATCACAGGTAGCTTTGCTGATTGGTGTCTATAATGAGCAGTTGCTCTGGGGATACCTTTTACTTGGATTTCTTTGCCTGTGTATGTTTTCAACTTGGCAGATGTTTGTTCCAAATTTAATTGTTGATCACCTTTAGTTAAATATCTGAAAGTGTGTTCTCCTATTACAGTGGTAGAAGCACCCGTGTCTACTTCCATTTTAATGATTTACCATTCACTTGCACTGTAACAAGTATTGGCTCTGTCTTCCTAACTTTCATGTTGAATAGTGAATAAATGTCAGAATTGGTTATTTCAGGCTCTTTGATACTACAGACTTCATTGGACTTCATTTGTTTTTTGGAGACCTGTTTAAATCTCACTTTGCACTGTCTCATTATGTGTCCACTTCTGTGACAAAAATGACATTCTACTTTTTTGAATTGCCAATCGCTAGAAGGCTGACTGTTTCCACATTGATGATAGTTAGTTTTCGATTTAGTTGCTAAGCTGCTTCGCCTCATTTTTTGGTTAGCGGGGACTGTTTCCCACTTTGTGACGGAGTTGCAGCTTTCACGCCACTTTCGGCTGACTAGGAGAATGGTGCCATTTTGCACCCCTTGAATTGCTTGTGAATCCCATCCGAACTTCCATCGCCAGCTTTCTTAAAATCAAGATTCACTTCAGCCACAGTGAACAGTGTCTTCCTGCACGCCACATACTAAACGATCTCTGAGCATGTCATTCAGGGTTTGACCGAAATCACAATATTCCATTAGTTGTTTTAATTTCACCACATAGGTAGCAATTGTCTCCCCCGGGGCTGTATTCCATGAACTGAACCTGAACCTCTGCATTGTGACTGAGGGCATGGGTTAAAACTGCTCCTCAATGAGGTCCATCGATTCGCTGAAAGTCTTTGAATCTGGGGCATTGGAAGCCATCAAGCTTCAAATTAAACTGTAGGTCTTGTTCCCACAAATACTCAGGAGAATCGCTCTCCTCTTTTCCTCCTCCATGATTTTGTTTGCTTGAAAGAAGAATGCAAGACATTCTATTTATTGAGACCGATCGGCTGTGGCTGGCTCTTAAAGCTACAGTCATGCATTTACCAAAATTGTAATTATGACAGTTATATTTCTGGAAAATTGTGTGCTGATTCTTTGTGAGCCACAACAATGAAATATTTGTGACTCCGGTCTATTAAAAATTTAGGACATAACACTTGGAATTGGTTTCTGTGCCAAAAGATCTGTAATGGCTTCCTCCAATTACTGCAAAACGTAGTTTGGAATCATCCCATGGGTTTCCTCACAACTAGAGCTATAGGCAAAAAGGGTAAGGGTATCGGGGTTTGACTTTGTGACTGAATCTGGAGGCTGGTCACTTCCATCACCTGTCTTTTTGGCCTTCTGAAAACATATTTATTTTTTGTCCAAAGAAACCGAGATCTACTTTTCTCATTACTTATTCCTCTATGGTTTCTGAAAGTGCTGGCTCCTGCTAGCTGCAGTCCCACAGATAAAATCCCTCACATGTGAGACTAGACAGAAAAAAGTCTGCAGCTTTGGTTGGGGCATCACAGCTAAGTTCAATTCCGTCCTCACTCGGCATTCACACAGTTAGTTTTCCCATGTAGAGGACACTGAATAATGAACGGGAACACAAACTCCAGCTGAATATTTTAATCACTAGCTCAGGAGCATTGAAGACCTACATCTGCCCTGGGAGAAATCTATGCCCCAAATTTACTCAAACTTTGTGTACTTACATTAAAATTGGGATAGCCATCCGATTTACATGCATAGGCTTGGTTTCCAGAAGTCTTTTCTGGTTATGGTACAGTGGCAGACATTCAGAGTTAGGGATCCAGGTACACCCATCATTAAAATGTCATGCACAGATACAGAAAATAATTAAAAAGGACAAATAGAAATATGGCTTTGTATCAAGTGAACGCGAATACAAGGGGGTAGAAGTCATGGTTCAGCCATACACAGCCCTAGTTAGACCACACCTTGAGTACAGTGAGCAGGTCTGGGCATCACACCTTAGGAAGGATATAGTGGCCTTGCAAAGAGTGCAGTGTAGGTTTACTAGAATGATACCTGGGGCTAGGGTTTTCCCCTTAGAGACAGGAAACAGAAGCTGGGTTTGTTTTTGTTCCAGAAAGCTGCTTCCAGTGGGAAATTGGCTAAGTTTCAGATTTTCCCAGGTGCCAGCTCTTAATTGAGATGGAGCTGAGTTTGTTGCCCAATTAATAAAAGCCTGTGGGGGCAGGGCTGGTTTCAAACACCCACAGCAGCCATCCCTAAGGCTGCTGCTTGTTTTAAGGGAGAAAGCTTGTGCCAAAGCCTGCCATTGTACCACAGAAACTCGAGATGATGCAGGGGAACTGGAGACCTGCCACCCATGAGGGAAGTCCTCATTCCAGAAGGTGGCAGCAGGGAGCCATCTCATCATGTAATAAGGGCACGTCTGTTCAGCGTCACCTCCCTCAGCCTGAGGGTATTGCAGACACTACCTGACCCCTCCAGAAGCCCGACTCTGTGCCCTCTGAGTCTCTGATGCCCCACCTGCTGTTAAAGCATCAGTTAAGGAGGGCATCTTGATGCATCACTGTGCAGTCACTTGTGAGATGCCGCAGATGTTTGCAGCTGACAAGAGCACAGATTTGTGATCATCTGCTATGAACAGATAGGATATTTAAATTTTAAAATCCATTTCTAATTACCTTTTAAAATTCAACCTGCTTCTATGATATAGTCCTCACCTCCATTCAGCTGGTCTGACACCAGACAGCTGCTGAACTCTGTCCCTTTCTCTGAAAAGCAAAAACATTCCTGGAGGTGGGCTTTGGATGAGCCCACAACTATTTTAATTGCCTACTTAATAGAAGCAGGTGAATTCTGAGGCCCGCTCTTCCCTCACGCTCGGAAGAATGGGGGAGGATGGGCTCAGTGGCAGGTCTTTGGGCTATGCAATGTCATGGGCATTCTTTCACCTGGCTCTCTCCGTTACTGCATGGTCAGGGCTGGGAAAATCCAAATATTGATTTGCAAGGAATAATCGGATAAACCAAAGTTATATCCCCTGTCATTTGGGAAGTTTTGGGGTGATTTGATCAAGGTTTTCAAGTTATTAAGGGGAACTGATAGGGTTCCTATTTCAGACTCCAGGGTTATGAAGCACAATCTAAAAATTAGAGTCACATCTTTCAGGACTGATGTTAGGAAACACTCGCGACACCAAAGGTGGTAGGGGTTCTGCATATGGCAATTACTGTGAGGTCAATTGTTAATTTGAACCCTGAGATTGATATTAAGGGACATGGAGCAGAGATGGGTATGTGGACTTAGGTCACAGGTCAGTCATGATTTTGTTGAATGGTATGGAACAGGGTCAAGGGGCTTAATGATGTAGCCCTGTTTTCTTTCCACTAAATAACTCATCACAAACTGATCCTGTGTTTAAAAAGCAGGTCAAAAACTAAATATCCCAGCATGATAAATGAAGCTAAGAAGGGCCGGATCAAGGAGGTAATTGCCTTTACTGCACTGCTTACAGGCCAGGTGGAGCAGAGTGCTTTCCCCGGCCCAACAAGCTTACCTCCACATAACTGGACCCCAAAGTCAGCCAACCATTGCCCCATGATGCAAAATTCACCCCCTACCCCCACCCACCCATGTCTGGATTTGCTCCCCCCACCCCACGATGTCTGACTCCTTCCTCGTCTGCGCGATGTCAGACTGACCAGACATCCACACCCCAGCTGTTTTCCCTTTCCTTTCAAATCTGTTGCAAAGTTTTTAAAAATATTCTGATTTTCTTCTCCCCTGCTCACTCCCTGCCTCTGAGTAAGTATAAAGCCACACCCTCCTGGAACAAAGGGAAATATACATGCACACTTCACTGCCCAGGAAGTGACTGGGTGTCCAGTCTCTCACCATTCCATTAAACATGGCAAGACCAGAGAAAAGATACTTCCTGAAGCCGCTTGAATCAACATCCAGCACGTATATGAAGCTGAAGCTTTTGGTACGACTTACAAAATAGCATCAAAATAAGCTGAAAATGGTATGTTGCAATTATTTTCTTAATTGGTTGTTAAAATAATTATGATCATGATGAGGAAGACCGCTTTCATTCGTCCAATCAAAAAGTTGCCTACTTTGTAGCCTCCACTCATTTATTAAACGATTCCGGGTTTTGCCTCCATCTAGTCAACCTAGGGGCAGAATTTCACACCTCGCGGGTGGGCACGCGCCTGACCTGATCGGGTGTAAAATAGCGCGAGAAGATGTTGGGCGAATATCCCAAGGTCATCCCGCAGGTGCCCAGCCTTCAGGACGGCAGGCACGCATGGGGATGTCAGAGCCGCAACCACCATCAATTAAGAGGCCACTTAAGGCCATTAAAAACCCAAATGATCCAATTTTACGTTGCTCATGCGATTTCTCACTCATTGCACGGGCAGGAGGGCAGCTGGCATTTTGCAAAACCTCATCCACTTCGGCATAAAAAGGTTCAGCAGCATTGCCAGTGTGAGTAGTGAGGAGTTTAGGAGATAGTTTGCTGCTGGCTGCTTATTTGAACTTGACAGCTTCATCTCAGTTCTGTGCTTCACTCTGAGCATTTTCAGGCTTCATTTCAGGACTCATTGGTGTCTCCAAGGCTCCCGGAGGATTTTGACCGTGTGGATCCTTCCAGGTATCAGACAGCCTTGTGTTGCCCTGGTAACGAGGATTGCGGTCTCTGCTGGAGGCACCTCCTCCTCTGAGGAAGAGGGAGGAGGTCATGTGTCGCAATGTAGCATCCAGGGGAGCAACCTGTGGAAGGAGAGGTGCAGGCACAAGGGGCGCAGGGCCAGCAAGTAGTCCAAGGTGGAAGAGGTCACAGAAGATGTCACTATCTGATGCAGCTACCTCAATATGTCTGAGGTGCAATGCCGAAGGAGGCTCCACCTCTCCAGCGAGACTGTGAGCACTATTTATCAGATGATTGGGCCTGAAATCACTTCCAACTGTATGGGTGGACACCCCATGCCATTGGCTCTGCAGGTCACAGTGGCCCTCAACTTCTATGCCTCTGGCTCTTTCCAGCAATTAGTGGGGGATCTTTATGAAGTGTGCCAATTCAGCTGTCCACAGTTGTGTCAAGCTGGTGACAGAAGCTCTGTTCAGGTGGGTATGGACATTTATTCATTTCCATATGTTTGAGGCCAGCCAGAGTGAGCGAGCCAGAGGCTTTGTGGCCATTGCTGGCTTCCCCCGTGTCCAGGGTGCTATAGACTGTACACATGTGGCCATCGAGGCACCAGCAGGTGAGCCCGGTGCCTTCATCAACAGGAAGGGCTTCCACTCCATGAACGTGCAGATAGTGTGTGATCACAGGATGCTGATTTTACAAGTCTGTGCAAGGTACCCTGGCAGCTCCCACGACGCCTACATCCTCAGACACTCCCAGGTGCCGGAGCTCTTCAGTGTTCCGGCCCAGCTGGATAGATGGCTGCTGGGTGACAAGGGCTATCTGTTGAAAAGGTGGCTTATGACACCTTCTGATGCCTGGACCATTCAGGGGGAGCATTACAATAACCCTGCCTCCCTCCACCACGCGCTGGGCATCACTGATAGTGGTTGCATGCTCCACTCTCCACAAGCTGGAACTGGCAAGGAGGGGACCCGCTGGAGGAAGATGATCTTGATGCAGCTCCACAGGCCACAGAGGATGAACCCAGGAGTGAGTCAGAAGAGTGGCACGGTGAGGAGAATGCTGAGGGTGTGGAGGCAGACGCTGTACCCTCCAGGGAGGCAGGGACACCAGGGACGCCTTCATCCAACGCTCCTTCAGCTAGGCTGGCAAAGATCTACTCCCATCTCATGCCAGGGCTGCCACCTCCAGCCCTTTCATTTGAACCCAAAGTCCTCTCAGTGCCTGTGCAATAAAGTTGAGAATCACTCACGTCCAGCATTACATACTGGCATACCCTGCATCAAAAAGATAAAAAGCTAAAACATACTCAGACCATTATGACAGAAACAAAATTTATATGATTTTGACAATCCAAACAAATTAACATAACCTTCTCTGGTCTTCATTCCCAGACCAGTAAACATAAACAAAACATTACAGAACAGAAGATCACCCGTGACCAGTCCCTCTTGTGCTCATGGTGCCTTAAACTTAACGTTCCTAAGTACTGCACCCTGATGCCACCCCCCCTCCCCCGCACCCACCCACCCTTACGGGCAGCGGCATTGGAGACGGCCGGCTGACTCTGCTATCTTGTTGACCTTGATGACCTTGGTGGTCATCCTCTGGCCAGTGGAGCCTGTGGTGGCCCCGCCTTGAAGGGAGTGTCCAGTGCCACATCTGGCATCTTCCCTCATCACAGCTTCATTAAATGCGATGGTCACTGACAGAGGGGTGGAGAAGCTGCTGCCGTCATCCAGAGCACCCGGAGAGGATCCCGCAGAGACAACAAGCAGCTCGTGCGCCAACGTGAGATCGTTCTGGACCTCCCTGCTCACCATTGATAGACGGGCACCTAGCTGAGATACTAGGTTCCTCATCCATCTCCCACATTAGTACTGACCACCTGAGGTCATTCCCTGTGTGAGGGTTTGCAGGTCCGAGCACAACCCCAGAATCCCCTGATTCTCTCCTTGGAGCTGCCTCTCCATGAGAGTTGCCACTCTCTCAATGGAAGTGGCAGTGCACTCAGCCTTGAGGGTTAATGAAGTGCTTATGTTCCACATGGACTCCTCCACAACAGAGACCATGGCACGCGTACCCTCATGGATCTCCGTCAGATCCTCCCACACATCTCGCTGGACATCCAGCAGCTGCCGCCTAATGGACAACTCCAGAGACTCATCAGCTGCCTTCGGCTCAGCATTGTCCTGATCTCCAGCAGTCCTCCGACTGTCAGCACCCTGGGCACTCTCTGCCTCTGCTTGCTCCCCATGAGTGTGAGGTGCCCTCACCGCTGTGCTCTGACATTCTAGCTGAAGATCTAACACCCACCGAGGTGTTGGTGTCTGTGCTGGTGCCTGGTTCAGAGAGTGGGTGTGACGCAGCTGCAGCTGAAACTTGGCCGTCCTCTGGCTTCAGGAGAGGCTCTTCGGGGTCCTGTGAACGAGTGCGAGCTGGTGAATCTGAGGGAGAACAATGACATGTCATTAGTTTAAGTCATCACACTGTCACTGTGCATGTCAGGCACCCTGGTGATACAATGGAGATCTACATCATGGTGCAGATGACCATCTTTCAACGGTCAATGGGGACACCAGTTTTGAGGCTCCCATCTATAAAAAGACTAAACAGGAATGTTTGCACCATCTGAAACTTTCACTTCTGTGCACTGCACTCTTACCTTCGTCTGACACCCCAGCCTCTCCGTGACCGGCTGACTAAGTGCATGGCATCTCTCCAGCTCCAAGGCGTCAGGCTCAAATCTTGTTAGGATTAGGAGGTTTGTGGGGCCTCCGCTGGTCTGTGACCTCTCAGTGTTGTTATGGCTCATCTTCTCCTGAAAGGACAGAGGAGCATTGATTAGTCCACTCTCTACCTGCAGCCCCATTGCAGCCTGGCCAACCCCAGCTGAGGAACACCTCACAGGGCACATCCGAGTCGTTGCCTTCGAACCGTAAGGTGCTCAATCCAAGCAGCCAGGGCTCACCCCCTTGGCCAGCTCCGGTGTCATTGACAGTTGGCATTCAGGGCAGAATTTTATGGCCCCGTTTCAACGGGGACGAGGTTGTAAAATGCGGTGAGCCATTCTAAACCCCATTGACTTCAGTGGGAAGGTAAAATCCTACTGCCGTAAAATTCTCCCCTCAGACTTTAACACCTCTGAGTTCCATGGTGAAGCAGCGAGACCTTAGCACTTCACCACACTGATCCATGCCAACACGATACTCATCCTTGCCAAGCGCAGCAGGTCATTAAACCTTTTGCGGCACTGCACCCATGTGCAATGTCGTGGCTGCTGACATGGGCCACCTCCACCCAAACTCTTTTTGTCAGGTGCAGTGGCCTCCTCTTTCCATCCCTGGGGACGTGGGTGTCCCTCCTGGCAGCCAACTCCTCCACGAGGAATGTGGGGCACTCATCTTTGCCCCTCTGATCAAGCTTTTAACATGTTCCTGCATTTTCTCATATTAGATGCAGTGAATACTTTCTCCTTTCTCCCTGAGTGATTTACACAGGCTTTTCCCCCTCGCTTTATCACCTTTAATCAGTGGCGTCATGTTTGTTTATCTAAACTTGTTGGTTTTAGCATGCCTTTTTCCTGCAAGCTCAGCATTCTACCTTTAAAGGTGTTCCACAATGTTCCATGAAGATGTTGTTGAACAAACTCTCATAATCCATTCACTTTAGATTTTCTCTTTTTTCATCAAATGTAGATGCCATCTGAATTAGTGATCTGCACTGAGTTCCAAATGCATTTCCTCCCAGCCAGCCACCCTTCAAAACATCTGAATTTTGGTCCGGTTCGGAATTGGGGACTGTTTCTGAGTTATTGTTTAGACCTGGCGAAAAGATTCAGGGAGTAAAGCAGTGAATGATGACATTTTCACATTTAAATCTAAAACCAGTAGTTTGTAACACTTATAACTGTCTTCATTTCTTTTAATCCCAAGAGGAGATCCAGATTTTATTTCTAATAGTATTCCAGATGTTTTTGGACAAATTTCAAATTTTATTAATTTCCTGCCTCTGCTGTCAGCAACTTTTCTTCTGAGGCCTGTAAAATCTGCTTACCATTTTGACTTCTGTGTGTTTCTTTAGCTTGGATAGTATGGCAGCACATAACATAAGTTGCCTGTGGGAAATTATTATCTATGAAATTTAATTTTGAAAAAGATTCAAGCATCATCTTTGCTGACACATTGTTAATCAGGAGTTGTTGCTGGCAACTTATGTTTAATATAGAATCATTTTAAAATACAATGTCCCTAGTATGGTGGGTGGCATTTGGAAAAGTTATTTAGCTTGAGAACTGCTAAATTGGGGAATTGAAGTTTTCATCTGACTTCTCAGCTGCATCTGTTGGCTCCCAAACAGATGTAAAGAACAAAAGCTTTATTTTGTTTCTCTAGTTTTTTTCTGAAAAGTCATATTTTTTCTTTGTTCTCCCAGTCCTAATTCAGTGTACCCATGTCAGGTGTTAGGAGTATCTAATCTTATGATTCATATGTTTTAGAATTATAACCTTTAGTTCAGGAAATTAATTTTTTATAAGATAACTGAAAACACCTGGTTTGAGAAGTTGCAAAACAGGCCTGAAGTAATTGCAATTCAGAAGGTGGCCCATGTTTATTTAATAAGGTCAGCGTTGGAAGTGGGAAAACACTAAACAATGGGTGACCCCTCACTGAGCTTCTTGGTGGAGACAGGATGTCTACAGATGGCTCCATAAGGCATTTAGATTATTCATATGGTTTCCCAGAACAAAGTGTGGGGGTGGGGGGGGGGGCGGTGTGGTTTAGGAATTGTAGGTAGTTAGTTTAAATCTCTATTTGGGACATCTCAGGTGTGCCACATTGCCCTGGGAGTGGAGTGCAAGGCGTTTTCTTTTTGGTTTTGGGTTGTATCTGTGTGATTTCTCGCAGAAATAGTCAGTTGCATTTTGGGTCAGCCTGAGAGCAGCTTTGAGATAGGCAGAGAGGGAATCTGCCAGGGGCTGTGAAGCCAGTAGCAGAGGGCTATCAGAAACCAGGGGTGTTTTCTGATTTGAAGTCATTAAACAAGAAATCAGTGAGGCCACTGCTTGAACTGGGGAGTCCACAATGGTGAGGCATTGAAGAAGAGTTGGAGTGTTCGTCTAGCTGGATGCTAGTGGAAAGACCCCAAGAAATCTTATACCTCAGAGAATAGCAGGAACACTGAGGAGAATCAAAGTGAATTCCTGAGACCTGTAGCACACCTTGGTTTGGCCCCAGGAGAAGTGTAGAAACTCTCAACACCCTCCTGGGTGGAATCAAAAGCAGGATGGGAAATGTTCAGTTGAACTTTTCAGGTTTAAAGATCAAGTGGTTACAAAATAATAGTGTTGTTAGTAGTACTTCCTTTGTTTAACTCTTGCACGGGAAGAATTTTCATTCAAAACATGAAATCATGTGGCGTTATTCTATCAGTTATTAACTAGGAGTTCGAATTTCTTTTTAAATGTTACTGGTCTCCATTGAGGTCATAACTCATGCAATACCACCAGGCAACAGGACATACAATGAGCAACATTTGGAGATGCATGAGATTTCCCTGAATGGCTCTTCCCCCCTTTCGAATTTTCCCTTTTGTCCACATTTATTTTTTGCACCATCCCATTGCAATGTATAAAGGATTATGGAAACAGTGTTATATGCCTGGCATGCATGCTATATAATTTCCAGTGAAACAAAGACCATTTCCTAATTCATTCTGTTCTTGCAGTAAGTTAAAACATCACAATCTTCAAATTTAATACTATTGTCCCCAGTGAGTTAAAAATATTAAATACCAAACAACCACACAGGTCAACAAAGGCGACATCTGCAGTTTTCTTTGAAAAGAGAATTGTGATGCTCCTCAGCCAGCATGCCTCACACTTAAACTATTTTCAACATCCTACTAACCCATTTTTTGAATAACCTCTCACAATAGCTGATCTGTTGTAAGAAATCTTGAAATGTTGAGATTCATTTTGCAAATAAAGAGTAACTGTTGTGACACTGGCAGAGTAGCAGCATTGAGAATAAGCCTTCTATTTAATAAAGCAGAGAACAAGGAAAGCTAACTTAATTTAATGTAAATGAAAATGCTTAAAATACCAGTGCTGGGGCATACAGGTACATTTATAAGTTAAAAAGTTTAAGTTTATAATTTATAAGTTACCCATTTGCCAACAGCATCACATATGAAGAAATATTAAACACAACCCTCATCTACTGCCAATGGGAAACATAACTATTAGATAGAAATGTTTAGTTCTGAATAGAGTTATTGTGTCAATTTATGTGGTTTACTGTTGTAAATATCTGTTAATAGGTAATACATTTTTTGCACCTCTAGCATCTTTATCTCTCTGTTTTATTGGCATTGTTGTGTTTACTGCTCCATCAAACTTTCTTGTGCCTTAAAAATCCTAAACTTGTGAACACTACAAACTTGCACCCTCTGCGTTCACCATGCATTGAAATTAAGACTCAACATATTGTCCCCTGTTCTAATTCCGATTTCTCCATTTGTCAAACTCCTTTCATTCCAATTACATGCATGAACAGTGTTTCAACCAAATTTCTGCCTAAGTTGCTTTGTAAATCCCAAGATGTATGTGTTTCAATTTTCATCTAAAACATTTCTCGTTTGTCAGCATTTTGTTTCAGTGATAACAGTAAGAGTTATTATTCATATTTATTGTAAATTTATGTAGAATATGTTTTTACGTAACATTAAATTTTGTGCAAGTACACAAAAGCCATCCGGCTGATGCTCATCCTCCCTTGGGTGCCCGAGGGCCCCTCCCTGAATCCTTGAGGAGAAAGTGCCACTGATGGATTCCAACAATGTCTGTAGCCATAGAGTTCAGGACCAAGTGCAGATCCGGCAAAACCTGTTAGACCAAGGCCTCCATGGTGTTCGCCACATGGTGTCCTTGAGACATTCGCATGTCAGAGCCACAATAACAGACAGAATGCGAATAGACTCCTTCATACGCCGCTCTGGTCCGCTGAGTGACTCTCCCATCTCTGTCTGATGTTCCACCGCCTGTCATTTCATCTCCAGCATTGTCTCAGCAGCTGCTCACAGAGGCTTATCATCTGACTCGGACTCAGTGGGCGGCAAGTCTCCAGTAGTCCTCCGAGTGCCAGTGACCTGGACTGTCACTGCCTCCAGCTGCTTCGGAGGCGTGTGAATGAGGTTTTCTCCAGAAAGTGACACTGAGCCTAATCTAGAACTATGATGCATCAAGGTGTGTGCCTGTGCTCTGGTGGAGGGTGAGGATGAATGCAGTGATGGATCTTCTTTGGACGCTTTCTCAGCTTCCTCCTGTGGGGTGGTCTATGGGCTGGGCCCTCCTGGTGTGCCTGGACCTGTTGATGCCTGTAAGAGAGAGAAGATAGATTTGATCCATTCGCAGTCAAATCACAAGATTGCATGTCACTCACTGTGAATGTCAGGATGTGATCAACTCATGGAGGATTCATCCATACTATGTTGCTGGAATAAACCAATCTCCCCTTCCTCACAGGAATGATCCCCGTCCTCCCCAGCCAGCTTGGCAGCATTCCCCTCAAAGGGAGTGAGGTTGCTGATGTTGGCCGTTCCTCCTCCGGTCCGGGATCTTTCCCTCCTGTTGTGGGCAACCTTGGACTGCATGAAGACAAAAGGAAGGAATGTGATGAGAAAGGATTGAGCTGAGGTTGGGAAACATGCAAGCTTCCAGTCGGTTGTGAGGCCTCACTAGAAAGGGCTGAGGATGGTGTGTGTGCAGCATGGTGGATGAGATGGTGGTGATGTGAAAATATCTGTGAGACAGTCAATGCTGATACATGTCCCCCGCTAATGTTGTGTGAGATCCATGAAGAGCGTAGCCCTTTGAGTGCATGATGCTATGATGAGAGTGTGAGATTGTAGGGAGCTGAAGGTTGACTTATCCCGGTGGAGCAGATGAGATCATTTATCCCCCTTCCTGCACTGGATTGCATTCTGGTTGCAGTGACCAGCCGTGCTGACCTGGCTTGCTACGGCCTCCCAGGCCAGAGAGGTGAAGTTGGTGTGCTTCTCGGAATCATCCCGGGGTAGAGGACATCCCAGTGTTAGCGTATTCTTTTTATCAATGCCTGGAGAGTATTGTGGGAAAAACGGGGTGCAGCCTTCTTCTTCTGCTTTGCACCCATCCCTGTGGGTCCCCTGGAGAGGGTGAAATGCTCGTCCTTGGGTGGCATTTAAATATGGTGCTCACACCTTTGACCCCATTAGGTAACGGTGGGGCAGACAAATCAGTTCCTGACCCGCCATGTGATTTGGAGAGACACTCGCCTGTGCACAATTAATGAGCTTCCGAGCACGGCATTGGGCACGAATCCAACCAGCAGGAAACACACCATGGAACCCGCCCATCACAGCACTTAGTTTCAAAAACAGAAGTTCTACCCCATGTCATCCTGCTCCTAGGGCACAAACATGATGTGTAATTCATCCTTTTCCTGGTCTGAACTTGGTTGGTTCCTGCGTGCTATCAGTGCTTGTTTGATAAATTACATTCTACAATCTTCACAAGAGTTTTATGCAATCTGTAAAATTTGATATCTTTCATTGAGAATATATCGTTCACTGTTCTATTTTTAGTTAGATCATACCAGGGTTTCATGAGCCTCCTGTGGTACTTATGGTTTTATCTGATGTGTAATATACCTTTAAGAAGAATGCTTGTTAAGGAATATCACATAGTCTTTGGTACCCAATAGGAGAGTAGCATAGGCTGCCTCAGTCGTTAGTAGCTAGTAGTTAGTAGTGTGGGGATAGAGTACCTTTGTAAATAAACTAAAAGTCTTCCACCTAAGAAGTATCTGCTAATCAACTCTATCAATAGTACTAACTTGGCCACCTCTCACAACAAACAGGTGATGAGGATAAAACAAGCTTAACAGAAGAAATCAAGTGAAATGAAATCGGCACGGTACCTCACACAAATAATTGTAAGTACAAGTCCCATTGGAATCGAAGAAGTAATTCCCTCTCAGAATGCCACAATTCGGAAAAATTGATCCTTTCGATCCAGCCATGGACGATTGATCTCATTATATTGAATGCCTCATGTTCTTTTTCCAAGCGAACAAGATTACAGGGAAAGAGAAGAGGCAAGTAATCCTCTTAAGTACAGGTGGGAATAAAACCCACGGCTTGATTCGAAGGTTGAAGACACCCAGTGCCCCAGATTCAAAAAATTTTGATGAGTTGGTGGGCCTCGTGAAGGGTCAATATCAACAAAAGCCCTCAGTAGTGATACAAATGTTCAAGTTTGACTCGAGAAATCAAGCCCCAAGGGAGACAGTTGCATGCTATATGGCAAGTTTGAAGCAGTTAATGGAACATTGTGAGTTTGGTACATCTCTAAACGACAGGCTCAGGGACCATTTAGTGTGCTGTGTGAATGAGGGCACGATTCCGAAGCGATGGTTGTCTGAAGTAAATTTGGAATTCGGGAAGGTGCTAGAGATAACGCTAGCCATGGAGAGTGTAGTAAGAGATTCAAAAGCCATATAGGGCCCGCAAAATGGCGCCGGCCTCCATGGGTGGGAAACCCCAACAGAAAGGGCACGAAAATGCAAGACTCGGCCGAGAAGTGGGAAACAGCTCCTGCTAGCCGGGAAAAGAGAAAAAATGCCTTTGCAGCGAAAACAAAGAATAATTTCAATAGAGGTGGAAACAAGCAGTCTTTTAACAATTGACAGTTTAAAGAAATCGAATATAATTATTGTCAGAAATAGACATATAATGAGACAGTGCAAGGAAAGATTCAAGCAGGCTTTTAAACAAAAGAAAAAGCAAGTGAGATCTACAATGTAGAAGAGCCTGAAACAGCAAATTCAGCTGTTTACTCTGTTCAATTTGAAGGTTGAAAAGACAGAACCAATATTTGTCACAGTGAAAGTAAATGTTGACCTGTCAGAATGGAAGTGGACACAGGAACTTCCACTACAGTAATTGGGGAACATACCTTCAGATATCTGAATAATGGAGAACATCGATTAAATTTACAAGAAACAGCTGCCCACTCGAAAACATACACAGGTGAAGACATTCAAGTCAGAGGCATAAGCAGAGTAACTGTCCATTATGGAAGCCAGTCGGTGAAGCTATCAGTGTCGGTATTGAGAGGCAGAGGACCGAGACCTCTAGGGCAAAACTAGCTAAGGGAGATTAACATTGAGTGGCCAAAGGAATCTGGAAGTGTTCCTGTTATGAAAAAGGGGGTGTGTAAGGTCACAACAATCTGAAGAAATGTAGGAAAAACTCAGCAGGTCTGACAGCATCTGCGGAGAGGGATACAGTTGACGTTTCGAGTCCGTATGACCCTTCATCAGTATGACCCTTCATACGGACTCGAAACATCAACTGTACCCCTCTCCGCAGATGCTGTCAGACCTGCTGAGATTTTCCAGGTATTTTTGTTTATGTTCTATATTTCCAGCTTTTTGTTCTAGATTTCCAGCATTTTGTTCTAGATTTCCAGTATTTTGCTTTTATCTGAAGAAATGTAGGCTGTTTTAAGCCAAAACATGGTAGAACAGCAGAAGGAACTCAAAGAGACCGTGCTTGATGACGGAGTTCAGATGAGGTGAGCAACCTCCGAAAGGAAAAAGAGAACCTGCTGAGAGACCTTCACACACGACAAGATTCCCTCAGGTCCAGGTTTGTACCTCTGGAAAAGTATGAAGAGAAACAGAAAGAATTCAGCACTTCTCTGAACAGACTGAAGAACGAGTTGGCAGAGAAGACACAACAATGTTCAAATTTCCAGGACGCAGCCAACAAATACAAAAAGAAGATGGAAGAGCCGAAGAATCAGCTACATGAAGCAAAAGAGGCATTGGAGGCAAAAGCCGCAGAGTTTTCTAAGGAGCATGCAGATGTAGAAATTTTGGGAGACGCAACCACTTAGTTCAGACAGATTGAGCTTGCACCTTAGAGAAGCCTGGCCAATGGTGAAGTCGAAAAGAAGGCCAAGATTAAAGTCTGCGCCAGAAAGAAGACACAGAAGCACAAATAAGGCTTTCATTCTGGCAGCATACGAGTACAGTTTCGTACATAGGCCTGGAAGTCAAATCGCAAACGCTGATGCACTTGGTCGTTTGCCTTTACAAGAAAACGATGAGGACATCCCAGTTCCACAGGAACTCATTTTATTATCAAATTTCATAGGTTTCTCACCGGTATGCGCTCGACAGATCAGAGACTGCACAAGTCGGGAACTAGTCCTATCTCAAGTATGAGAACAAGTGCTTTATGGTTGGTCATAAGAGCCCATATCTGACTAAATGTAACTACTTCAACAGAAGAAATGAAATAGTCAACCAGAATGGCATCTTATTGTGGGGAGCACGAGTGTTAGTACCTCCAAAGGGAAAGGAGCCACTTCTAATTGAACTACACAGCACACATCCAGGAATTTCCTGAATGAAGACCATAGCTGGCAGCTACCTATGGTGGCCTGGGATGGATGGTGAAATAGAGAGGTTAGTGGAGAATTGTGTGCAAAGTCAGCAACTGCAAAAGTTGCCTTTAACAGCTGTCCTTGGGAGTGGCCAGGAAGACCATGGGTGCGGTTACACATTGACTATGTGGGACCTTTCATGGGAACAATGTTTATGCTCATTGTCGATGCCCACTCAAAATGGATGGACACATATGAGGTGAAATCACCAATGTCAACCGCTACAGTTGAGAAGCTACGTCAAAGTTTTGCCATTAATGGACTACCAGAAGTAGTCACTTCCGATAACGGCACAACATTTACAAGTGCTGAGTTTCAATGGTATATCAGCCTCAACAGTATCACTCGTGAAAACTTCACCGTACCACCCTTCCTCAAATGGACTGGCTGAAAGGGCAGTTCAAATGTTCAAGACTTGGAAATATATCACCATTCCTTCACTGTCGCTGGGTCAAAAATCCAGGAACTCCCTTCCTAACAAGCACTGCGGGCGTACCTACACCACATGAATTGCAGCGGCTTAAGAAGGCAGCTCACCACCACCTTCTCAAGGGCAACTAGGGATGGGCAATAAATGCTGGCCCAGTCAACGAAGCCTACATCCCATGAATGAATAACAAAAGCTAACTGGAGATTCCTTAGCAACCAAGATAGCGTGCTTTCTTTTCCATTATAGGGCCACCTCTCACACAACAACAGGTGTCACACCTGCAGAGTTATTGATGAAACGTCATCTGAGGACTAGGTTGAGCTTAATAATGCTAAATTTGGAGGAGAAGGTGTAAAGGAGACAGAGAAGCAAGATAACTAGACACGACTGGCATAGTCACAATAGGAAATTTACCGTGGGAGAGATGTTGTACATGAAGAGCTTTGGAGAAGAACCAAAATGATTACCAGGTGAATTAAGTGCAGTGACTGGACCTCTATCTTACCACATGGAGGTGGAAGGCTGAGTTATACGGAGACATGTGGATCATCTCAGGAAGAGAGAAATAAATCACCAAGAATTGATTCCACTATTGTTCATGACTGGGTCAGCGTTTCATGTTGAGAGGACTCAACCCAGTACAGGCATGTCTGATGTTCCTGTATGAGTTGAGGATACAGAACTGCAGGTGCCCACTGGAGCACCTGATGTTTAGGCAACTCCAAAAAAGGTTGGTTCCTGGCAAAGAATCTGTAAGTTGTAGAGCTGAGATGCTCTGCATGCCTAAGGAAACCCCCAGAAAGATTAAATTTGTAAATTACCTACCAGTGTAAATATTTTGCTGTCTTAAGAAAATTGTGCTTGTAAATGTAAAATGTATATCTGAGTAAAGGGGGAGGGATGTGATAATTTTGGGGCAGAATTTTCCCCCTATCAGGGGGGAAGTTCAGGAGTGGGCACATGGAGGCACGCCTCCACTCGGCACCCCCAAACAGGGGTGCGCTGTCATTTTGCGTTGGCTATGCGCCTCTTGTGCGGGTGGGGGGATTCCTTGAGCCAAGAAAGTGCTCTTTCGCGCATGCATGTGAAAGAATGCATTCATCTCCCTGGGGCTAAGTGCTGCCTCAGGGAGATCAGCTCGACAATAAAAAATCTTAAAAATAGAGAAGAAAAATTTCCCTGACACGTCCCCTCATGTGACTGCCACATGAGTTGGGACATGTCCATCACTTCTAGTTACACTTTTATTAAATTTTTAAAAACCTACGTGAAACCTCATCCCGCCCATCGGTGAGGTTTCATGCTTTCTCTGAAGCCGGCCAGGGCTCTCGGCCTGCTCACCCACCTTAAGGTTGGACGGGCAGGTCCATTGATTACGTTAAGTACTTTGTCAATGGCCTCAATAGCTGATTCGGCTGAGCCCCCGCTGACCTGAAAATTGAAATGAGGTGGGGTGATATCAGGAGTTCCGCCCAACGTCGTCCCCCGTCATTTTACATGTCAGCAAACGGGCCCTGCCCCCCGCTCACCGACCGGGAAATCCTGCCCATGGTTTTATTTGATGTGTAATATACCTTTAAGAAGAATGTTTGTTAAGGAAGGTCACATGATCTTTAGTACCCAGAGTAGGGTGGGCTACCTCAGTAGTGTGTTTGAAGTGAAAGCACACGTGCAGTTGCTGCTGAGTACCTTTGTAAATAAACTTAACGTTTCCACCTAAGAAGTGTCTGCTGATCAACTCTATCAACAGTACCAACTCAGCCACCACTCACAACACCTCCCTATTATACGAAAGCTACAAAGTTTTAAAAATTTGTCAGTTTTCTAATTAGTTCAGTGGTTAAAAGCACTTTCACCAATTTTATTAATAGGTAGGTCAGGCATTTTCTAGACTTAATGATGATCCTTGGAGAAATCAGAATTGTTCAAAAGCAGCAAAATGAGTTTTGCTTGTTTTATAGAAATTGGTGCTGACTTGCAGATGTGACCCATGGCAAACTGCCAGGCTAGCTTCAGCAGAAATGTTTTTCAATATATCTCAAATTTGCTAAATGTGTGTGCCTTTGTTCAGGACTTGCCCTGCAGCTAGCAGTGAACTATTAGCATAATAGTGTGCATAAGCCGCTGAATGATAGAAGCCTGGAGTATCGTGTGGTCATAGGAGTGATACGCTAAAGGGGAATTCAACCAGTGACAGGAGAGAAAATAATTTGCAATGGACAAGATCCTTCTTCGATCCGCTCTGATTTCTGGATTTTTGCTGGACACACCATAACAGTGGCCTCGATATTAACCACTCCCCACCCCATAATTTCTCATTCATGGCAAAAATAAAGTAAGTAACCCAAAGTCACATATATGTAGAATTGCAGCTCATTTTTGAATGTATTCGTCCGACAATGAAGGGCATATATGTTTTCTTCCTGCCCTCAATAACGATCAGAAGTAAACTGGCTGATTTTACACCCTCAGGCCAGTTCATTGAAGTCAGTTAGAGCATTCATACTGCCATGACTGATATAGCCTAACATGGGGCATTTCTAGCTCAAACCAAGCAGTACATAAATGTCCCATTGGGAGATGTTTGTGTTTCAATGCATCCTGCCACAAAATGATGGCACTTGTGATATCTATAGCTTTAAGTATCTTTCTGTAGCTCAGAATTATATGATTTATTTTTAAAGATTTGGTGTAAAGTAAGTTTTAATGCTGAATGCCCATTTATTCCCTGTTACTTTGAAACCCATTAAGCAGAGCAAGAAATATAACTTCTATTCAGATCCACTGTTGTTGTGATTATTGCCATGTTGCTTGTGGAATTTCCTAATTTTTGTAAGATGGTGATAAAATCTTAGTGATAATATCAACAAAGTGAGCAGGCTATTAAACTATTCCCTGTTCTGTAACAGAGAGGTCATCACAAGCCACAAGACCAATAACCCATGCAAGAGCTCCTTCATAGCAGCATACCCTCATTTTAAATATAGATCATGGAGGATAAAATTGTGCTGTTTAGTGCCAGCGTTTTAGCTGCTGCATGGCCATATAATGCTTGAAAATAGAGGCTGAGATTCACACGGACTCTTTTGATGGAAAAATGCACAGGGCGCCATCTTGGTAACTGATGACTGCAAGAGTTTGCAGAACATATGAATGATAGGGTGTAGTTTGATCATGTACCACATTCCCCACATCTCTTTTTGGGATGTTATCCAGTTTAATCCCTCACAAGGGTAGATTTTATACTTAAGTTCCCTCTGGATGCCTGATAGTTCTGTGCCTGTAAGAGGACAGCTGACTCAAGTTTCCGATTTTGCCTTTATTGCATGGTCTGGGTGCAATCCTGATGCAGGACTGCTAGCTGGCAGGGTCTGGTGTTGCTTGTTGCTCACACCAGAGAATAGCATTCAGAAGACCCCAAATGAGATCATCCTATAGCTGTCTTTCATTTCAATGCTGCATAATAGTGCTTTTGAAGTAATGAGCCTGGTACCTTGCAAGTAACAAGCTGGGTTCTTGGGTTCCTAATCCCATAGGGCATATGAAACTGCCTCAACAAAGATGAGTGTAACACCATTCTTGCCACCTTCTAACATTCCTGAGGCAGTATGGATTTCTTCTCCTTTGCAACCTAAGTGGAGTTGACTCCCAGCCAGTAGACTGGTTATTATCTCATTTTTGCCAATTTAACAACTTGCAGCATAGTTTGCACATTCCAATAGCCAACCAAGTTTTTGAGTTCATCCTGTTACAAGATTTATCTGCTGTCTATTACACAGCCCTTTAGAAAGCCCCCAGCAGTTCTAGCCTGGTTACAAAATTGGTGTCTTCTTTTTCTGTCCTTGCACTCTCCCCTCTCACTTTCCCCATGTTGTGCCCCCTTGCACTCTCCCCTCACACTTTCCCTGTTGTGCCCCCTTGCACTCTCCCCTCTCACTTTCCCTGTGTTGTGCCCCCTTGCACTCTCCCCTCTCACTTTCCCTGTGTTGTGCCCCCTTGCACTCTCCCCTCTCACTTTCCCTGTGTTGTGCCCCCGTGCACACTCCCCTCACAGTTTCCCTGTGTTGTGCCCCCTTGCACTCTCCCCTCACACTTTCCCCGTGTTGTGCCCCCTTGCACTCTCCCCTCTCACTTTCCCTGTGTTGTGCCCCCTTGCACACTCCCCTCACACTTTCCCCATGTTGTGCCCCCTTGCACTGTCCCCTCTCACTTTCCCTGTGTTGTGCCCCCTTGCACTCTCCCCTCACACTTTCCCCGTGTTGTGCCCCCTTGCCCTCTCCCCTCACACTTTCCCCGTGTTGTGCCCCCTTGCACTCTCCCCTTAGGAAGTGGGGGAAGGCCTGTGATTGGAAGGATTGGGCGGAGGCTGAAAGCTCCCTTCAGTGTCTTGTGGGAGCACTCCTCCTCCTGGCTGTAAGAAGTGCAAAAGCAGCTGCCTGGGGGAGCAGGCAGCTCACTACCCTGAGGAACCTTCATAAGAGTGGTTAACTTCGAATCGGATTCCCAATTGAACCGCAGGAGCCCAAACAGCAAGTATCCAGAAATCAGAATGGGTTAAAGCAGGACCTTGTCCATCACAAATTATTTTCTCTCCTGTCACTGGTTTAATTCCCCTTCAATGTATCATTCCTATGACAACATTATACTCCCAGGCTTCTATCATTCAGGGGCTTATGCACACAGGTGCATTCTTTGAACCAGCTTTCTTGGTTCTTGTGAACAGATTTGAAACTATTTGTGTGCTCTCTTGAAGGCTATGATGATAAAGAAACTGCTCAGTGAGAATCTGAGATATATAGTAAAGGGAGCTACTGTTCCTGCTGTGTGCTGTGGAATCTCACTTCATCTGCTATAGTGTAGATGGGTTATGTAAACCATGGGCCAAATCTTTCAGTCTCCGGATCATCTGAGATGGGACATAAGTTGGGACATGCACATCGGGGCCTGACACACAGAAACACATGGAAATTGCCCAAGAAGTTTAAACTTCCAATGGGCTGATTCTCTGCTGCCCAGGACCCTCTGAAAATGTCTCCAACCCTGAGCTCAGGGCAGAAACCTGGGCCAGATACATGGGACTTAGCTGCACACTTACCCTGGAAATGTTACACAGTTTAATACCTGGTCAAACTCAGTGATTGACCT
Organism: Carcharodon carcharias; assembly: GCF_017639515.1. Taxonomy (NCBI): domain Eukaryota; kingdom Metazoa; phylum Chordata; class Chondrichthyes; order Lamniformes; family Lamnidae; genus Carcharodon; species Carcharodon carcharias. Next base: position 12,360,442 of record NC_054482.1, on the reverse strand, counting down.
GCATTACTCAACTGAGCATCACAACCAACACCACACCTGCACCCCCCACCCCCCCCATCACTGACCGGACCACCCAATTATCTCCACTACCCCATGTCTACCCACCTATCCACCTCACCCATCTACCCACCTCACCATTCACCCACCCACTCACCCTTCATTAATCCACAGATTCCTTAAAAGGCTTGAAACCTATAAAAACGTAGTTGAATAAGGCCACTACTGTTGTAAAAAGTGGGTGTGTCCTCTCCTTCCCTCGGCTATGCTGTGCTTGCTGGACTTATGCTGGAGAGGCTGAGTTGATCTGTTTTTGCTTCAGCCGGGATCAGGCAGTATTGTCGGATTGGAGAAACCTTTGCAGGTAGCAGCAATGATGCCAGCATTGCCGGTGACCGGAAGACCTAGGCCACCATCTCAGCCAATGTCAGCATTTTCAGGAGAAGATGGGAGAGGAAGTTTGAGATTAAAATACATTTTTAAGAAGTGCTCAATACTTTTAACCACAGTAAGATGATAAATATGGCCCAGAAAATCAGTTGTCAGAGTCTGCAACTACATTGTGGCATTTAACAAGGAAAAACTAAATGGGAATTAATGGTAGAACAATTGACACTGAGAACTGTGGACAGAAGGGTTTCACCAAGACTGTGAGAACAGGAAATAGGGTTTGCATACAGGAAGTACATAGCCTATGCAATATTTTTAATAATCTATTGATGAATGCTTGATTGATACCCCATTCACGACTTTAAAAATTTACTCTCTCCACAACCTCCAACAGTGGCAGCAGTGTGTGCCATCTACAAGATGCACTGCAGCAACTCACCAAGGCTCCTCCGACAGCACCTTCCAAACCCACAAGCATTACCATCTAGAAGGACAAGGGCTGCAGACATGTGGGAACACCACTACCTGCAAGTTTCCCTCCAAGCCACACACCATCCTGAGCTGGAACTATATCGCCATCCCTTCACTGTTGCTGCATCAAAATCTTGGCACTCCCCTCCTAACAGCACTGTGGATGTACATACACCAAATGGACTGCAGCGACTCAAGAACATGGCTCACCACCATCTTCTCAAGGGCAATTAGGGATGGGCAATAAATGCTGGTCTAGCCAGTGACATTCACATCCCGTGAACAAATAAATGAAAAGAACAATAAATGCCTCAGAATCAATGCTGAAATGCATTACTTATTTGGCTAGAACTTGCATGACCCCAGATGCCACAGTTTTTTTTAAATCGTTCATTCAGGAGATGTGGGTGTTGCTGGCTAAGCCAGCATTTATTTGTGGTAATCGCTATTCCTTTAGTATCATTTAGTTTGACAATGTGGTTTTTTTTCGTGAATTTTGGCCAACTCACCTTTGGTACATCCAATTTTATCAAATACATATCTTATTTATAGGAGCACTGTCAAGGAGAATATAATCAACTAAATCCAACATTTTGCATTTGGAACAAAGATACAGCTAATTTTTGGTGGGGATTTTTTGAACAGTATTCAAGAATATATGATTTTTCCAGTGATACAGCACTTCTTCCTTTAAGTTCCAAGACCACACACAGTTTTTGTAACATGCAGACAAACCCATAAGGAGTATCTTATGTTTTTACAGTTGGAAAATTAAGGTGACAGTCCATTTCAGTAAGTTAGATAAAAGTTGGTATGTTAGTAAAGCAGTGCACTGGAGAGTATGTATTTAATATCGTTGAACAGTGACTGGCATCTCAATAGTTAAGGAACAAATGATCCATGATGAACATTAAAACAGGCATGCAGTGTCAGTGTTCATTGTGGGTGTGTTCATAAGACCATTTTTCATAGAGTAAATACTTGCAAACTAACTAGACTTATTCTGTTGACTTTGGCATATATTGAACCCTTATAGAGTGACATCGTGCATTCTGATGGTATCAGTAGAATAATTTAAACTATACTGTTTGGATTAAGAACATTTCACTTCTGGAGCTTTCACAGAACTGACTTCTCCAGTGTAGAAAATATTTGTTACATCTTTGAAGGTAAGGCAAATTAATGTTTTGTGGATGTTGTGCTGGAATGATCCATTTTATTTATTTTGTGATACGTTTGATTACAGTTATTGTTGAAATCCAAAATGCACATTTATGTAGCATAAATGGCCCATTTAATTGCAGCAGTTGAGAAACAAGTGATTTCTATATGCACAAAATGTTGTAGTGATTACTCTTAACCATCATTTAGAAAATGTTATTAAGCAATGTTGGATAAATTTAGCTATTACTGCAATTTTAAAACATACGTCTGCAATGGTTTGCACCAACTTTGTTTGTACGAGGCAGAGGTCCAGTGGCTCAGATATAGAATAAGTTACTAATTAATTTGTCTTGAAGGCAAATTCCTTCTACTTTTACAAGAAGATATATTTGGAAAGCTCATTGTATTAGAAAGTATAGAAAACTATAACCTCCACAAAGAAAGTCTCTTTGTGTAGCAGGGAACTATAGCCCTGTATACAACGTGGCTACTTTGGACCAAATCCAAACATACATCACTTAGTAGCGAAGAACTGAGTGTAAACAGGCCAATTAAGTCAACCTGTATTGAGTACAAATAATAAATTGTTTGCAGTGTTGGGCTAAATGCAAATTAATTCCCACAATTAGATTGAAGAAACCTACTTAAACCTTACACACAAATTCTGGAGTTTCTAAACCCACACTGCATCACATATGGTATTTGCATCAATACAAACACAGGCTGAATGTTACTGTGTTTGTCTGTGAGAGGGCTGGGAACTAGACTACAACAAACGTAGCTTCTTTTCATTCCAATTCTGGGAATCCAGCATCTGTTAGCAGATTCCTTGTGTATATGATATTCAATTTGTTTTCTGTAAACTGGCAGAAATTCATGGTGGGCTCTTGGAAGCTGTATTTTAATAGAAAAATAACTTAAAAGTAGCTTTATTCTTTGGTGAATGAAGAAAGGGTGTCTTCATTCTTAAAGAGAATTATAGTGCAGGAAATAAAAACAGAAAATGCTGGAAGTGCTCAGTTAATGTTAATGTTTCATGTCAATGACCTTTCGTCAGAACGTCATTAACCTGAAACATTAACTCTATTTCTGATATAGGTGCAAACCAACATTAGGAACAGGAGTAGGCCATTCAGCCTCTTAAGCCTGTTTTGCAGTTCAGTTAGTTCATGGTCAAACTAGATATGAACTCCATTTACCTGCCTTTGATCCATATCCTTTAGTACTTTTACCTAACATTAATTTGTCAATCTCAATTTTGAAGTTTTCAGTTGACCAAACTGCGACAGCTTTTTGAGGGAGAAAGTTCCAGATTTCCACAACCCATTGTGTGATGGCAAGAAAGTAAATACAAGATCAGTGTCATACCAGTTAAAAACCACAGTATTTATTTCTGAAACTGAATACAAAGAAGCATAAGAAATAGGCAATAGTAATTTACATAATATTGTACCATACTGCACTCACTGCATCAATGTCCCGTAAAGGGATAATGTTACAATTTTCAACTTCGGCTGGACATTGCCACTGATCCCAAGAAGATCTTTGATAAAAAGATACAGCAGGAGTTGCCTTATGCTTTTCAAAAACAATTTCTCCAAACTTGCACTTCCACCTTTCTCTGGTAAGTAAATACTGATGTTTTGCAGGATTCAGTGTGATGTCCCTGGACTGTTCCTTCCAGGGTGGACCTCTATAATTGGCAAAGACCAAATCCTCTTAAATCTTAGATCAAAGTAACAGAGATGTAAATTATACTAAAATGTTACCAACATGCAGCACAATATGAAGTCCTTGCAAAATACAGTCTGCAACCACACCACGGCCTCTCGTTTGTTTTCTCAGCTGCAACCTCCCACACTCCAACATATTGTACAAAGTTTAACATTCCGCCATCTTCTCCATTGAACACCATCAAGGGATAAACCAGCTAATTGGCAAACTGATTGAAGACTTACTGCCTCTTTAAAATCCAGACTAGAATATGATCCATTTTAAAGCTTGTCACAGCAGAATTTAATAAACAGAAACTTACAAGGACAAGAACTATGATTTTTTATCATGGCCCAGGAGGGAGAATCTTTCACTTCAGTTTCCTCAGCGATTTATCAGTGAGATCAGATCATGCAAAGGGGGGAGGTCCGATGGTGGACCCCTGATCTTGCTCAGGTGACTGATCTCAGTGTGAACAGCCAAAAGGATGCTGCTATTTACTTCAGGGCCCCCTAGATTGGGGAGGGGGGAAATTGCCATCAACCTTTGCTGGGAATGTGTCAGAACAGATATCATGTGAGCACAAAACTAGGAGCAGCTATGATGACCTGTTGACATTCACAGCATGGCCAGCATGTGAGGGAAAGCCATCTGGAGGCAGGATCAGAAGGCACCTGTCACACTGTAGCCAAACAAAGAATCAATATTTTCAGAGAGGAGGAAAGAGGAGAAAATCTTTAGTGAGAAAGAAGCAAAAGATCTTCAGAGCTAAGGGCAGAATTTTCTGCCCACCAGACAGGCAGGCCCGACCCAATCTCCGGCGGGCAGGGAGCCGATCCCCACCGGAGAAGCAGGCCCCGTCGCCATTTCACATGGGTGGGCCAATTAGTTGCATGTGCACGAAAGAGCTCACATCTCCCTGAGGCTAAGTGCTGCCTCAGGGAGATCGCTGACTGTTCTAAAACCATTAAAAATAGACAAAAAAAAAATCCTTAACATGACCTCCCTCATGTGATAATGTCACATGAGATGGGGCATGTTCATAATTTACACTAAAACTTTATTAAATTTTTAAAATCCCTGCATGAAACCTCATCCCACCAGCGGATGAGGTTTCATCTTTTTTCTGAAGCCCGCCGGGGCTCCTGGCCTGCTTGCCAGCCTTAAGGTTGGATGGGCAGGTCCTTTAGTTGTTTTAATGATCCTGTCAATGGCCTCAATTGGCCATTGACAGGTTGGCGGGCCCACAACTGATTTTGCTGCGGGCCCGTCTTCCTGAAGATTTAAATGGGGCGGGATGACATCGAGGGTTCTGCCCGAAGTCATCCCGCATCATTTTACACATCGGTGAGCAGGCCCTGCCCCCTGCTCACGGACGGCAAAATCCAGCCCTAAATGTTTATAATTTATGGTGCATGATGTCCATGAGTTAATCCTTTATATTAAAACGAGTCCCCTCACCATTATCATTCTTTGTTAACTCACAGTGTGTTAATTAATAGGTTAACACTTTGCATGTTTCCTTCAGGAATTCACACACTGGCCATTTCTCACTTCAGACAATATATTTAAATGAGAGCACATAGATCTGAATCCCCCATTTATACCTTACTTTGATAAACCCAAGAGAATAGCACTGAACAAGTTGTTGCCAAATCTAGGGAACACTTTTTTAAAAGAAAACTTTCAAACTTATAAATACAGAAAATATTTATTACAAGCAATATTTTGTGTTCATGGTGGCTTTGATTTCTTTTACCATAACACATGAATCTCACTTCCTTTAAGTAGAAGGATGGTGGACAGGATTTTCCCTGTAGGCTTCTGAACTCTGCCGTCAGGCTGAATGTGGGTCAGAAACACCCGTCTGTCCCTGTAACTATTGAATCCCCTCCCACTATTGCTCTTCCGTTCGTCTTCCTCCCCTCCTTTGCAGCTCAGCCACCTGTGGTGCCACGGACTTGGCTTTGCTGCCCTGAGGAACCATCGCCCCCACCAGTATCCAAAACAGAAAGGCAGTTCGTGAGCAGGATGGACTCAGGGGACTATTGTACCACCTGCCTGGTCCTCCTAGACTGTCTAGCAGTCAGCTATTTGTACTCTGTCTGTATTCTCTTAATCTGCAGTGTGACCACCTCCCTAAATGTGCTACCCACATAGTTCCCAGCCTCACAGGTGTGTCACAGTGACTCCAGCCATCACTTGATTTCTGAAACCTGGAGCTCAAGTTTCTGCAGCTGGTGACACTTCCTGAACATGTGGTCATCTAGGCCACAGGAAGCGTCCACAACTTTCCACATGTTACAGGAACATGGCTGAGCTGTGCTGCATTGCCTTAACTTTACCTTGCTATTTCTTATAAACCTGGAGACTAGAAACCTAGACCCTACTGCTCCTAATAAGCTTTGCTACAGCTAGTAAACCTTACCACTAATAAAAGCCTACAATGATTATTAAATTACCCGAGTTTTGAAAGACATGGGCAAAATGCTCACTGACCAATCACTTACCTGTTTTCCTCTTACATCACACTTTGAGTTTTTCTCAGAATGCAGCCAATCCACAGACTGGGCCCCTTAGGTCTTTTAAACTAGTCTGCCACCCTCTGCGCTCTTTTAAACTCAAAGTTAAGGTAGCTACTTAAGTGAACAGCACCTCCTCCATCAATCACCAAATTTATAGGCTCACACTATATGACTAGTTACACTCAGTGACCAGCTGCTGTCTTCATGCTGGCTTACTTTGTGTGGTTGGCAAGACCAACTCTATTCATACAAGCTGAAATTCTACAGAGATGTCAGCACTGCTGGCTAGAGAATCTAGTTCAAATTAACTATCCAGTTAACTAGCTAACTAAAGCTGCCTCTCCTGCCAGAAGCTTGTTTATCCCTGACTAAGACTGAAACAAATTTAACTTTAACAGTAAATTGTAGTTAAACTTTAAATACAAACAAGACTGGATTTTAGAAACAGCTTAACCCTTAAAATTCCCTCATTCAACAAATTCCCTAGCAGCATTCAGGTGACCAGCTGTTGTCGTTGTGATTGCTTACTTTGTGCACTTACGGCATGCTCTTGAATCTGGAGGACCAATCAGAGGCCTTCCAGTCTCAAAGCAGGGTGAGAGGAAAGTAAGGGACAGAGCACTTCAAAATGGAGGTGCCCTGTCTCCAAATTGAAAATTGAAAATAAGAAGTGTTCTGCAGCCATGTCACCACTGTGGGAGACGGTTGGGTGTGGTGAGCTTCCCTCGGGCTGCACAAATGTACGACACGAGATATTCCCTCTCTGCGCCTGGCTGGCAGGGAGGGCCTCAGATCTGCCTGGAGTGTTGCCCTGCCCCACCCCAGTCCCTGAAACCTGCAGGAGTCTGGGGGCCAATCAGAAAATCCCTGTTGGCCTCCTTTAATTGGCCTTAACAAGTTTAGTTGGCTAAACTACTGCGATATGAGAAAAACTTTTTCACGCGGTGAGTGGTTAAGTTCTGAACACCGCCTGAGAGCGTGGTGGAGGCAGGTTCAATCGCAGCATTCAAAAGAAATTAGACTGTTATCTGAAAAGAAAGAATGTGAAGAAGGAGAATGGCACTAAGGGAATTGCTCATTTGGCGAGTTGGTGCAGGCACAATGGACCGAATGGCCTTCTTCTGCACTGTAACAATTCTCTGATTCTGTGACATGGGTAGGCAATCCTGCTACCGCTCCCCATCCTGCCTCTGCAAAAATAACCCGAGGAAGGATGGAGCCAAGGAGCCCATCCTGAATATGCTGAAGTTTAAAATTCAAGCCCAGTGTGATCTCACTCAACTATAAAAGCAAACATTCCTGGGAATATTGGCTAGCACCTGGAGGGGAGTGATATTTTAGGGCTTTGGGTGTAATCCTTGTTCAGAACTGGGAGCTTTGTTAGACTACTGGATCTAACTTACACTGCTTACTACTTGCTTTCCATGCTTTATAAAAATTGCCCACTTTATGAGCAATGATTTAATGAGAACTTTGTTTTGAATTACAAACAGTCTTGAAGAGGGATCCATTATAGTTCACAGTAAATGCACTAAAGCCTTGGCATTTCATCTGTGATGTCTTTGGAGACAGATGGTTTGAATTTCCTCCTGGTTAGGAGAGCCCCAGAGTAGTGGAGTAGAAAATGCCTTCCGAAATAAAAATCAGAAGGATTGAAATTATAACATCCCAGTTTGCATCTCCTTCTTTTACCTTCTGTTCCGTCTGACTGCTGCAGCGACAGTTTGATATTGTGCTGCAGGAGGGTAACTAAGTGGATGTAATGTCTTCTTGGCTAAATGACAAAAATGGTTCAGGGTTAAGAAGTTCTGCAGTAGAGGAAAGGGTCTGAAGGGGTTTAAATCTCTCCTTACACTTTGCTGGCACACCACTGCAATAAGCATAACGTCAAGCAGGATGCAAAGTGTTCACCTTCAAACGATCATTATCTCAATGAAGTGCCTTTTATGATACAAATTCAATTCTACTTCCATATAATTAGGCAGTATTATTCCCAACACTTGGCTGATCTGCAGAATACACGTGCCTTTTCTAATTTGTTCCTAAATCGTTGTTTCTGTGTATAGAAAATGAGAAATTTGAAAGAACATTTTAGTAACTTAATGATGACATTGCACATTATTTTCTTAATTTATGACCTCACACTGGGAATATCCCAGCTTTGAACCTTGGTCTGTGCTGAGTTATCTCATTTCAATCCTATCTGCCAGACCAAGCCTTAGCAGGTGGGGAGTTAAAACCATCCCCAAGTCATTTACTGGCTGCTGAGCCACAGTTTTTACCTGCTCCACTAACTAGGTGGCAAGGGCACCTCCCCAAAACTGGCAGGGCCCCTTTTTAACACTTGCATGCTCTGTCCTCATGGTGCTATGAGGGCCCGATTGCAATTTGTACCAGCAGCTCTAAGAAAGTAAGACAGGTGAGCTTTCTGCCAGTCCAACGTAGCACAAGAATGGATGGAAGTCAAAAAGTGCCTGAAAAGGGAACTTGCAATGTTTATTTGTTAAATTTCCTTGTGGGTTCGGGAGGAGCATGAGTTACTGCTCTGGCTCCATAAAGAAGTCTTCGACCTCCTCTGCCTGATCTCACCTCTTCTGATCATAAGCAGCACCCCCCCTGCTCCGGCAGGAAGGCCTGACAAACCTGGTTTGCATCTGGGTCAGTTGCAAGGTTGACTCGTGACATTTCAATGAGACCCAGGATTTTTTTTTCCAGAACAGGTGAATTATGAACTGACTTCAAGACTCATCCGGTGGAGACTGCCCCCACCCCCAACCCCACCTCTCCTTCCCACATTAAAATCAGTGTCCTGATTTCAATTGGAGTGCAATATTTGGCCTTTTATGCCTGTGGACAGGGTTTGTGCTCCAGTGACTCCTTATGGATGTCCAGGGCTCATCCTGATGTCCTTCAGGTGCTGGTGCTAGTGGGACCTGGCAGCACCTTCAGTGAAAAAGTAGAGAACATTTGACATTTTTTTTTCCTTTTGCAAGGCTTTCAATCAGTTTAATAAATAACGAATGAAGAAATGATTGGTGACATTAGAAGTGTACCTGAATAAGAAACCCCCAGCGCTGAATTCATTCAGAATGGTGGCTTATCACAAAGCGGCAGCACATTCAATCTGCTATGATATCAGGAGAAGTTACCTAGAAACAGGAGCAGGCCATTCAGTCCCTCGAGCTTGTTCCAGCACTCAATGAGATCATGGTGGATCTGAATGTGAACTCCATCCCCCTGCCTTGGCTCCATATCCTTTTATACCTTTGGTTAGCAAAGACCTATCAATCCCTGATTTCACGTTATTAATTGAGATAGCACCTACTTCTTTTTGTGGAAAAGAGTTACACACTTCTACCACCCTTTGCACGAAGAAGTCCTTCTTAACTTCGTTCCTGAACAGCCTGGCCAAGGTGGTCAAGTCCCTTTGCCCTAGAGGGGAGAATTTTCTCCCTGTCAGGCAGTCTGGCCTGGAGGAGGCATGGAGCCGATTGCCACCAGCGATCGGCTGCACGCTGCCATTTTATGTGGGCGTGCCAATTGAGGCCCACTCAGCGCTACCTGTCTGGGCAGGGGGCGGAGGGAGAGTTGGAGCCTGATCTCTTTCACGCATGCGCACGAAAGAGTGCAGAAATCTCCCTGAGGCACGGAGCTGGGACATGCTTATCAAATGTTTGACAAATATTTATTAATTTAATAAACCCTTCATGAAACCTCATCCTGCCCGTGGGTGAGGTTTCATGAAAAACGAAGGCCGCCTGGGCTCTTCACCTGCACCCCCCCCCCCCCCACCTGCCAACCTTAGGGTTGGACGGGCAGCCCTGTCAAATTGGTTAATTGTTTTATTAATGGCCTTAACAGGCCTTAGACAGGTTGGTAGGTGTGCAGCCGACTCCAGTGCGCTCCCTGCCAAACGAGACATCAGAATGAGGCGCGGTGACATCGGGACACACGCCCGACATGACCGCGTGTCACTTTGTATGTCAGCGTGTGGGACCCGCCCCCGCTCGCCGAACAAAACATTCTGCCCAGAGACACCGCCACCAGATGGGTTTTTCCCTACCTACCCTATTAATTCCTTTCAAAATCCTATAACCTCAATCAGATTATCCTTTATCCTTCTGTATTCCAGGGAATACAAGATTGTTTACATAACCTCTCCCCATAATCTAACTGTTGGAGCCCTGGTAACATTCGGGTGAATCTGGACTGCACTCCTTCCAAGACCAATATATCCTTTCTAAGGTGCACTGCTTAAAAGTGTACACAATATTCCTGATGTGGTCTAACCAGAGTTATAGCAACATAACCACCCCTTTATTTTCTAGCCCTCTGGTGATCAAGGGCTGAATTTTCTGGCTGGCAGGGGGGTGGTGCAGCAGGACCGGGTGGGGGCGCAAGCGGGCGCAGACCCGATCACCACCCGCGATCGGTTCCGCGCCTCCATTTTACGCAGGCGAGACAATTAAGGCCCACCCGGAATGAATCGCGGCTCCTGAGGACAGTGGGAGTGGGCGGGCAGCGGCAGGACTGCAATGACCACCAGGTCCAATGGCGACCCAGTGGCCTGTTTTAAAAAGCTGCTGCAGCCTTTCCAAGGCTGTGCATCAGGCCAGTGGAAGGGCTCCCCAGAGCGCTGCTGCTGAGCAGGCCCAGGCAGGAGGGGAGGGCAGGGGGACACTGTGGCCCTCGTTTATCGGATGATTACCCTGCTGCCCTCCTTGAGGGGGTGGCAGCACGGTGGGAGGTCCTCATACCTCAGGACTGGAGGAGGAGCCCCCCCCCCCCCCACAACATGACTGAACGTACCTGGGAGGAGGTGGTGAGCTCCCGTGATGTGGTGCAGTGCACCTGGATCCAGTGTCACAAGCACTTCAACGACCTGTTGCACTCAGGAAGGGTGAGAACAATGTTGGCAAAGGTCACTTAACCCAGCAGGTAAGCTTTCCCCCCTGGTGCCCCCCAGCCCAAGTCTGAGTGTAGTGACTGCATTGAATCATTGACAACAAGTGTCCTTCGCTGGGTGGGCCAGCAGATATTGCCCATGCTGAGGTCACCCTGCGATGGTGGTGAGGTGATGGGTTCTGCCCCCACAGCATGTGGTACACTGAGACCCACATGACTGTTTTGGGGGCAGCCTGGAGGAGCTGCACCCAGGCGCAGTGCTGGAACTGCAGGACTTGTCAAAGTCAGGGTGATGCTATGCTGGGAGGGGAGCTTCAAGGCAGTGTGGCACCAATCGATCTGCTGCCCTCTGCGCTCCACATGCTTGCGCCTCCTTGCTATGGAATGTTAGACCATGTGGTGCCTAATATGATGTTAGCAGCATTTGGCCAGGGAGCTGAGGGGGTGGGGGCAGGCCTAGCATCTTCATGTGAATGTTCAGTCGGGTGAGGAGATACTGGAGCCCTGCAATGTTCCACTCTGGTTGGGGTGGGCCGTCCACAAAGCGAGTCCAGGTACAAGTAGCACTAATCAATGCTCTTCTCTCCTTTTCAGGAGAAGAATGCACATAATGCCGCCGAGCGGGTGAGGACTGGTGGAGGGCCGGCCCACTCGGCAATTCTCAGCCACGTCGAGCAGGAAGCCCTGGATTTGGAGAGGTGCCATGTGCCCAGGTCCACCAGTGTCGGTGAGGCTGGGGTGCCACGGGCAGGTATGTTTGCCCAGCATTGAGGTCACCATTGTTCTCCCAACAGCCATGGCAGTGCTGGATGTTCAGTGATTGAAGTTTGCTACATGGCTTGACCATTGCTTATGGAAGGATGAGCACATAATGATCCAGGGGACAGGGTTGCACATTGACATTGGATCAGTTAACGTGGAGATAATGTCCTTGTTTTTCCTTTCAGCATCAGTGGAGCAGGGCCAGGAGGAGGAGCAGCAGACGACCCCTCTCACACCTGAGGGCCCTGAAGTCTCACCACACCATCTCTGCCAGGCAAGCATCAGCACAGATACTAGCACCTCGGTGGGAATTAGAACATTGGCAAGTGTCCCGGGGCACAGCAATGAGGCCACTCCACAGTCGCTGGAGGAGCTGGCAGAGACAGGGAGTGCCCATGGCGCCAGCAGTCGGAGGACTGCAGGGACCAGGCACATGCTCAGTTGGTGCCTGATGATGTGCCCCTGGAACTGTCTGTGATGCAGCAAGTGCAGCAAATGCGGCCGGGTGTGCGGGAGCTTCTGGGGGAGATACATGAGCCTATGCTTGGCTCGGTGTCCATGGTGCAGGAGTATACCCGAACTATCATTCAAGCAATGAGCCTTATGTCTGAGCGCCACGCGTCCTCCATGAAAAGAATGTTGACTCTTGTGGAGAGGCTCCACCAGGAGACCAATCAGCGCTCAGACCAGCAAGCCCTCACATCTGCAATGACCTCAGCTGGTCAGTGACAGTGTGGGAAATGGTCTGGGCACCAAGTTTCCCAGCTCAGTGCCCATCTATCCACAGTGAGCAGGGAGGTCCGAAGTGACCTCACATCAGCGCAGCAGCTGCCTGTTGCCTCTGTGGGCTTCTCTCAGGGCGATCTGGATGAGGGTGGCAGCTCCCCCACCCCTCTCCCAGTGACCATTACATCCAATGAGGCTTCAACGACTGGGGAGGTGCCAGCTGTGGAACTGGCAGCTCCCTCCCAGGCGGGGCCAGCACAGGCTCCACGGGCCAGAGGACGACCGCCAAGGTCATCGAGGCCAACAGGACAGCAGAGTGAGCAGGCTGTCTCAGATGCCAGTCCCAGCAAGGGGTCAGCACCAAGACGTAACATCTGAAAACGTAAACCTAAGGCACCTTAGGCACACCATGGGTTTACCACTGGTACTTTTGTGTTTTCCTGGAATGAGGTTTTTATGAGTTGGTGTGATTTTTAACACCTTTGTCATTTTGTTTCATTAAGTTCCTTTGGTTGTAAAGTTAAATTCAGATCTGTCACCATGGCTGAGGGTGCCTCTTTTCTTCTGGATGGTTTCCAAAAATGTAATAAGTGTTTTGCGCGACGTTCATCTTTATTAACAAGGACCTTAGTTAATGCTCCTATCCAGGCAGATTTTGCACTTAGGTATCAAGTATGGAGCCTGCAGCCCAGGCTTGTCCTGCAGGTCCATATGTGGTGGGCTAGCTGAAGGTTCATTGGATTAAAGCCTCCCGGGTGTCCCTGCCTCCCTGGAGTATGCCTGGGTCAGCATCTACCCCCTCAGCATTTCTCAGTGCGTGCTCATCCTCGGACTCACTGCTGGACTCATCGTGTGGAGCCGCATCCACTGCGTCTATGTCTTCATTGTCCACTGTGTCCCCCCTTTCCAGCACAAGATTGTGGAGAGCGCATCATGCAGCCACTATCAGCAACACACAATCTGGGGAATATTGGAGTGCACCCTTTGAGCGGTCCAGGCATTGGAAGAGCACCTTGAGAAGACCAATGACCCTCTTCACCACAGCCCTTGTGGAGACGTGGCTCCTATTGTACCGCTGCTCAGCTTCTGTTCTTGGATGGTGGAGAGGCGTCATGAGCCACCTTCTGAGGGGATAGCCCTTGTCACCCAGCAGCCATCCATCCAGCTGGGCTGGAGCACTGAAGAGCCTCGGTACCTGGGAGTGTCTGAGGATGTAGGCGTCATGGGAGCTGCCTGGGTACCTTGCACAGACTTGTAGAATCAGCATCCTGTGATCACACACTATCTGCACATTCATGGAGTGGAAGCCCTTCCTGTTGACGAAGGCACTGGGCTCACCTACTGGCACCTTGATGGCCACATGTGTACAGTCTATAGCACCGTGGACGTGGGGGAAGCCAGCAATGACCGTGAAGCCTCTGGCTCGCTCTGTCTGACTGGCTTGGTCCGAACGGTATAGGATTAAGGTCAATGCATGCCTGAAGAGGGCGTCTGTGACCTGCTTGACACAAGTGTGGACAGCTGATTGGGAGACACCACAAAGATCACCCACCGAGCCTGGAAGGAGCCAGAGGCATAGAAGTTGAGGGCAGCTGTGACCTTTAGAGCCACTGGCATGGGGTGTCCACCCACACCGTTCACAGAGATCTCAGGCCCAATCATCTGACAGATATAGTTGACTGTCTCCCTTTGAGAGATGGAGCCTCCTTCGGCACGGAACCTCAGTCATGTTGAGGTAGCTGCTTCACTGCCTGTAAACTCTGGCAACAGGATAGTGGCATCTTCTGCGGTCCATTCCTCCTTGGACTACCTCTTGGCCTTGCATCCCTTGTGCCTGCACCTGACTTCCCAAAGGTGGCTCCCCTGGAGGCTGAATGTGCACTTCTGGCCTCCTCCCCCTTCTAGCTCTCCCTTTCTCCTCAGAGGAGGTGCCTCCAGTGGAGAGTTCAGCTCCCATTCCCAGGCTAAGGGAAGGCTTCCTGAAACCTACAGGCCCAGAAAAGATTACTCACTGCAGAGTGCTGAACTGAAGGTTATGAGTCCAGATCAAGCAGTTGGTCTGTGTTTTGAAATATTGCAGATCACACAGGCAAGTATCAGCAACTTTGAAAAACCAATATTTGACAGAGCACATTCGCGACCCCCGTGACCTCTTATCCTGCCTATGGATGAGGTTTATACAAATGTGTCCTACCCGCCTGTCTGTTGCGCCCGTGTACCGACCCAAAGATTGCACAGGCACCGAAAAATCACCGTCAATTGATGCCTCAAGGGCCTTAAATGACCGTTTAATTAACGGCGGGCGCACATCGGAGAGCATCGCACACCCGCCCAACAAAATATCGCAAAATACCGACATGAGCACATGTCATTTTACACACGGGTGTACAGGGCCCGCCCGCCCTGAGCGTACAGGGCCCGCCCCCCCCGAGTGTACAGGGCCCGCCCCCTCGAGTGTACAGGGCCCGCCCCCCCGAGTGTACAGGGCCCGCCCCCCCGAGTGTACAGGGCCCGCCCCCCCTGAGTGTACAGGGCCCGCCCCCCCCAAGTGTACAGGGCCCGCCCCCCCTGAGTGTACAGGGCCCGCCCCCCTGGGTGTACAGGGCCCGCCCCTCCGGATGTACAGGGCCCGCCCCCCCCCAACACCAACGGGAAAATCTGCCCCAAGCCCAACGTTCATTAGCATTTTTGGGTTTTTGTTTGTGCTTGATTACAACATTTTAATGATCTGAATACATGGACCCCTAAATCTCTTTGGACCTCCACTAGCTTTTCTAGCCTTTTCTAGTTTCTTTAGCTTTTCACAATTTAAGTCGTACTTGGATCTACCCTTTCTTGGTACAAAATGGATGATCTGACATTTCCTTGCATTGAAATCCATCTGCCACACTTTCATCCATGTACTTAATATAACAGTGTCTCTTTACGATGTTATGCTTCTTTCTACATTACTTACCATCACCAATCTTTGTGTCATTGGCAAACTTAGATATACGGATTGGATTTTCCTAGCCCTATGGATGTGGGCTGGGAGGCAAGAGAGCTGGTGAAGTGTTGAAGGTGTCAGGACAGGAGACTGATTTTTTCCCACCCCCATGGTATACCACCAGCAGCAGGAACCTCAGCAAATTTTGCCAATTAAGTGGCCAATTACAAGCCAGCTCTCACCACTAGCATTTTACCAGCATTGGGAGGGACCACAGCTGCTTGGGAGGCCACTTGTTAAGCAGCATCCCAGCGGATTCCCTCAGGAGTTGGGGGGGAAGGGGGGGCCTCCTTTCTTGGTGTTTCATGGCCCATGGAGGGGTCCCCAGGTGACAATGGCTGCCCCATGGCTACAGTGCCACCACTGAAAGGTTCACCCAGTAACCCCCCCCCCAAACCCGGTCTCCATGGCCTACCTGCCTGGCCCCAGCCTCGTTAATAAAACATTTCTTCATCCTGTGACCCCAGCAGTTGACACCTCCTCTAATGATGCCGTTGCTGAACTGCTCGCCCTCTGATTGGGCCAGCAACTCTGGAAAGCAGGCCACAATCCTCAATTGGACAGCGGTCCTGGCAGCTGCCTCTTAATTGGCCACCATCAGTAAAGTGCCCACCCAGAGTCCCACTGTGGGATCGGGTCCTGCTTTTGGGCCCAGCAGTGGAACTTTGTACCTTTGTGGAAAATGCAGTCCATATGACTCTCCTATGTTGTTATCCAGGCTGTAAATAAACACAGTGTATAGTTGAGGCCCCACTAGGCCCTTCTTTCCACTTGGAATACATAACCATTAACCCTATTCTTTGTCTTACCACCCTCCCAATCTCCTAAACAGGTCAATAGTTTGCCTTAAATCCCATGAGCTTTAATTTTAGCTCACACTCTCTTATGGGGAACCTTAAGGAAAGCTTTCTGGAAGTCCATCTAAACTACGTCCACAGACATTCCCCTCTTCATTACTTTAATTACCTCCTCAAAAAACTAGACATGCCCTATATTTTACTGATCTATGTTGGATCTCCCTAATCTGATATATTTTCTCGAAGTGCTCATTCACTCTGTCTTTAATTATAGATTACAATAACTTCCCTACAGTAGGTTTTGGATTAACAGGGCTATAATTCTTGGTTTTTCTCTCTTGCACATTACTCAAATAATAGAGTTACATTTGCAATTGTCCAATCAAAAGGGATAATTTCTGATTTAAGAGAGCTTTGGAAGATTATTGTTAAAGCATCAGCAATTTCCTCATCTACCTCTTTTCAAACTCTCAGCTGGAAACAATCAGCTCCTGGGGATTTAGTGTTGTTATTTTCCTAATGCTGTTTTCTTATCTATGTTAACGTTAGTGAGTTCCAGTCCATGATTCATTATTAATTTCTCTGGAATGTCAGGTATATTTTCACTTCCTCTACCATGAAGCAATTATTCAACAAGTCTGCCATTTCCTTATTTTCACTTGTAATATTAACCCCATTTTTTTTAAAGGGCCTGCATTGTCCTTGACTACCCTTTTTTGTGTGATGTAATTTAGATTGAGGGATCTATATATCTGGATTAAGTATGAGGAACAAATTTTATTTGATAAGTGATCTTGCTTTCAACTTTAGTCTTCATCCTCCATTTGAGGCTGTTTTATTAATTTGAAAATGATCACTGCTCCTCTGATCTTTTCTTCCTTGTTTCTCCTAAGCCTCAAGTACACAGTTTTACACACTCTTCTTCCTCACTGCATCTCCACCCTTTTATTATCAAGATTCAGTGCATCATCTCCTAATCTATCTCATATATGCCAACACTCAATGTTTGTCAGGGATTGTCCTGCTGTCAGTGTTTGCTGACACAAAATGTAAACTTCCTGTGATGTCCTGAGATTCTATAGAATACTGTCAGACAAAGCTGCTGTGTGTCTGCACGGAGAGCGTGATGAGCTTGTCCTGCACTCATGCTAGAAGTAAGTACAGACACACTAAGAAGTTAATTAGAGAATGCACATTTAACTATGAAGTATTTGAGGCAAAGTCGAGTATTCGGATAGAGATCTAATTGGATTCGAAGTTAACTTCACATTAGCTGCAATTTCTGTGCTGCATACGGCTCATTAAATAAAGTGACAGGGTTCATTTACAGCCTCATTATTGTAGGAGCAGATTGCAAAAGGAACGCTGGAGATGTATAAACACACAGTTCGCTGATGGGCCTAAGCAAAACAATCCTGGTTAACAGTCCATGTTTAAAGCACGTTTGTAGAATTAATAACGCACATTAAGAACTCCTGATATTGAGGCCATGTTTTATCCACAGCCCATTTACTGTCTTCCCCTTCAGCTTCAAAACAGTTACTTTGTTTTCAGTATATTGTGCTTAAAAACTTTGACCACTTGTATTGGGTGACACATGTTACCAGTTTACTTACATGTGAACTATCCACATTTTTCCATTTTCCTCCATGGTGTCAACCCAAAGTCAGTGTTGTCTACTCTCGAGGTATAAAATCATCATGGAGGCTGGTCCAAACTGCTGAGTTCACAATGCAACCCTGTCACCCTTTAATGTGTAGTCCAAATATTTGCCTCTTGCTTTTTGAGTTGACTCCTTTAATTTACAAAATAAATTAAAGGGCAGGTTGGGATTGTCCCTCCCTTAAGGAGTGGCTGTAGGTGAGACAAGTGTTACAGTTTAGAAGTTAAATTCATATCAGCCAAACAACAATTTTTCATGAGGCTTTAAGGGAAAGCTACAAATTATGTATAAGTTCAACTGTAGAGAATTTGCAATTATTGCCAGCAGCTGAGATGTGGATGTGAGGTCTTTGCACATTTGTTGTTTGTGATATTTTGATGCTTGTCTCTGCTATCACTATTCACACTGGCTGGCCGGTAAAAATCCTGGAAAATCCTGGCCCGTGTGGTGCAGGTGCACCCAGAGTGCCTCTGGGAAGGGAGTTCCACGATTCCGATTGACAGTGAATAAATGGCGATATGGTTCCAAGCCAGGATGGTGTGTGGCTTGGAGGGGAACCTGCAGGTGGTGGTGTTCCCATGTATCTGCTGCCTTTGTCCTTCTAGGCGATAGAGGTCACATGTTTGGAAGGTGCTGTCGAAAGAGTCTTGATGAGTTGATGCAGTGCTTCTTGTATAGTACACACTGCTGCCACTGTGCATTGGTGGTGGAAGGAATGAATGTTTAAGATGGTGAATGGGTACCACTCAAGTGGGCTGCTTTGTTTTGGATGGTGTCAAGCTTCTTGAGTGTTGATGGAGCTGCACTCATCCAGGCAAGTGGAGAGTATTCCATCACACTCCTGACTTGTGCCTTGAAGATGGTGGACAGGCTTTGGGGAGTCAGGAGGTGAGTTACTCACTTCAGAATTCCCAGCCACTAATCTGCCTTGTAGCCACAGTATTTATATGGCTAGTCCAGTTCAGTTTCTGGTCAATGGTAACCCCAAGAATGTTGGTAATGTAATTTAAACACCATGCATTCATGGAGCCAACACTCTGCAAGGGTCAGTGAGAACATTGGGTGGGACCGGCACTAAAGGGAAATAGAGCAATATGTCTACCAGCCCTATTCCACCAGAGCAGTTCCCAGTTGAAAAGAGGCACCACTCTTCCCATTGGGCATACAGTGGGGGAGGAGAAAAGAAGGACAATCCCTCCAGCTACATACTTGATTCACTCTTCTCAATAAGAAACACTCTTTCCCTCTGACTCTGGCCTATTGTCCATTTCCACCCACCCTTCACCCTAGCTTTGGCACCTGTGCCTTCTCTCACCAAGTCCATCTCACTGCTACTTCGGCCCCACACTTTCCCCTCCTGCCGAGCACTTGGGACATTTTTCTTCTACATTAAAGAGGCTGTCTAAATTCAAGTTCTCATTCTTGTTTGTATATGTTCTCCAGTACAAATGAAGGAATGTCAGCTACCCCCAGAGTTTATATGTCCCACTATTTACATTCAAGGCTTTTTTTTCATGTTTTCAGGTTTCTTAGGGAATGTGTTAGGCTTTTTTGATTGAAGCTATTGGCCAGCTTTTGGTAGTGTCTAACTTGGTATTCTTTCTCAGGCCTGTAGAACTTCTTACCTCAATTAATTTCCCCTTTCCCTTTTTTTTACAATTTAAAGGCAAGCTTAGTTCAGCTAAAAATCACCGCTTGACTTATCTGGTCTTGTTTTCAACTTTTTGAAGTCCAGTAGCATTTACCTTTCTTTAATAGCAAGTTAATAACCTTGGGCAGAATTTTCTCAGCCTGGTGGTGGCAGGTACAGGCTGCAGAGTGGCTAAGTCCAGGACATTGACATCAGGTCAGCCAGTTATGAGCTGCTTTAGCCTTGAATCCTGGATTTCCCAGCCTTGGAACAATTTCTGAACAGTCAGCAGTTCACCATGGTCACTGAGACAAGTGCACAGCAGGAAGGGCTTCTTCAGTAAAACTGATGCCTCTGGTCAGTTGCCCTGAAGAGATGCAGCTATGACCAGGTGAGAAACTCCTTCTTTCAGAGAGTGCTTTTACTGCTTGACAAGTGACCACAAACTTCTTGGAAGCAGTTCACTTATCTAACACTTCACTCACCTCCAGCTGCACTTACCTGCTGCCTGGCTTCACCACAGCATGGAAACGTCATATGCAGCTCCACTTTCCACCTCTGATGTAGCAGAGGCTACACCACCATCATCAACAGCAGCAGCAGCACCAGCTTGCTTTTCCTCAGCCACAAGTCTCCACACAGGACAGATGGAATGGACACCAAGACCCTGAAGGTAGGAGGCAAGAGCCCTAACACAGACTCTAGGTGGCGAGGGTCAGGTCTTCCACTGTGTCTGAGCACCAGCGTCTCAGGAGGATCAGACTCCCACAGCAGCTCACTGCTGACATCTGCAGCCTCCTGGAATGAACCTCCTTTCCCAGTGGAGCAGGTGGGCAGGCATTACCCATGGCTGATAAGGTGCCCATCACCCGCTTCCCCTGTGTACTTGCCACTCGCCAAGTTGTGTGCTGCCTTTTCCTGAAGCAGAGAAGCATCGAGGTGTGAGTGCTCGTAATGGTTTGCGCAGAGAGGGAAGGAGCCCGGGATGAATTTTACAAGGGGGAAAAGAGGGGTATTGTTGCGTCCCTTCCCCTTGGAAAAATCACACGCAAACTGACTGACTTTAAAAAAGCTTGCCCTGTTGCGGTAATATGTCTTAACATGCTCAGTGCGACTTCCACCTCTCTGATTAGCCAGCAGCTCTTGCAGTCCCAGCAGCGCGACAACTCAGTAGTGGCCACTGCTGAGACTGCAAGCAGTCCCACAAAGAAGACAACATGGATACTGAGTTCAAGTAAGTCTGCAGTTTTTGGATAGGGAGAGATCAGGCACCATTAGGAGGGGTGGGAATGCATGGTGGGGGGGGGGCACAAAGAGTTCTTACCATCTTGGGGGTTATGCCCAATGCACACAGGGCAACACCCCCCCCACAAAGAATGTATCTCCCCCTCCTTCCCACTTTTCCACCAGAGTTGGTGAACCTTCAATCGCCAGTCGTGTTATGGTGCTGGAGGCGGAATTAGGTCCCTAATTGCTCCTTAATTTGGAAGTTAAGGACTTCTACAGGCCTAAGGGCAGGTGGGCTAGCCACCCATTGTAATATGGGGAACGGGTTAGGGGTGTGCAGGAAGGTAGCAGGCTAGCCACCCATCACATTTTACTTGCTACTCCCACCAAAAACACTCCGGAGAGTGGCTGTAATATTCGGCCAGCCACTTCTGGAGGGTGAGTGTGAGCATTGGCTCTGTGAATGAGTGTGTGAGGTGCCTGCAGAGAGAGGAATGAGTGGAGCTGTAAGGTATATTGACCTGAGGAGATCTGTATAGGAGAATACTGCACAGAGTGTGTGGGCTGACAGCTGAAAGTGTTTATGCCACTCACATGCCAAGCCCTCCTGAGGTCCTGGATTCTCTGCACTGTCTCCAGGTTGGAAGGAGCACACTCCTGCTGTTGACTTCCTCAGTCACTCCCTGCTTTGCTAGCGGAGTTGGCCCCTTCGTCCTATCCTTAAGGAATATAACTGCAACTCCTTAGATTCCACAGCAGGACCTCCTGATATGAGTGAGAAACCTGGGAAAAAGCCTTCTCAAGTCTTCACTCCACTCTTGCAGCCTCAAACATCCAAGTGACCCATGCCAGGGTCCCTTTAATTAGAAATCCTTCCTTTGACAGAATGAATGTGTCACTCCGCCTCCCTTCCCTGATTGGTTAGGCTGCCTAGAGCTGGGGTGCTAATGCTGTGGCTGAGTGAAAGCGCCACAGCATGTTGTGCAATTTAGTTATTAGTTAACTGTGTTCCCAATGCTAAAATGGCCTCACCATCCCGGCAGGGTCAATGAGGAGAATATTCCTACTGCTGTTTCACTGTAGGGTAATTGGGAGTCGCAAACTCCTCTTTAAAGGGAACAGGATTGAGATGGATTTTGCTCTTCATATGTCAGGAGACAAGAAGGCTTTTATCAAGTCTGCAATCTGGGTTCAAATCCCGTCCAAGCAGAGATGAAAGCCCAGTGCGATAAACCGCTGAGCCATAAATATTGAATTTATCTATAAATTAATGGGTGAATGTGCAAACAAATTATTCATGCAGGTTAAAAAGAAATAGTTTGTCCAACGAACTACAGATTTTCCGTAAAGGACAACTTATATGCGCACTTTAGGTCTGGCAGCATTTGTGGAGAGAGTAGCAGAGTAAAACATTTTAGGTCAATTACCTTCAGTCAGAACAAGCTGTTTCTATCTTCACAGAGGTTGGCTGACCTACTGAGTAGTTTTTGTTTTTATTTCAGGTTTCTAGCATCCAGAGTATTTTGCTTTCTTATTACTTCTTTGCCGGTTCTCACTGCTCATTTCCTTTCCTGATGGTCATTATTCCATGCTTGCAGGTCATCTTCTGTGCCCCAGCCAAGCAGTCATAACTGGTGTGTGACAGTGTGTTGATAATGAGTGTCAGCAGGGCCATGAGAGAGAGAGAGGAGGTAACCAACATCACAAGAAGTTTACATTGTCTTCAGCTAATGCCCACATATGTAATTTGAGGGGGGGGGGAGGGGGGTTTGAGGTGGGGGGAGGGGAGGGTTACTGAATAATATTAGGATTGGGGAGCTTGATTGATTTTTAACATGGATCAATTGTAGCAACCATGCTGTCTCTCCCACCCACATTCCAGTCCACGTTGCGGGCAGCCAAGGCAACACAGATCCAGCAGGTACAATCCTTTTCTGAAATGGTTTTATTTCTGAAGTTTCCTACGATAGAGTGGGTTACATGGTTGGGAGGCTTACCTTTATGTAAATCCCGTACTCTCTCTCTGAACCTTACTGCCACCTGAAGCAGCAATGGCACAGTATCACTAGGTACAATAAGCACTGGAAACCTTGCTAATAGGGGCAGCATGGAACTCCCTGTTAATGGGAAAAATATCAGATAAAATGTTAGTGGGGCCATGCTAATCGAGGAAAGGGCCCCTGACTCATTTTGTGCAATTTTTGAAGCAGTTTATTATTTATGATGTAATTTCAGGGTAAAGCTTCACTCAGAGGCTTTTCAGTAACTCTTACCTAGCAAACGCTTGCATGGGAAAATACCTGCTCGTTCGCTGATGTCGGTACCTAAGATCATTAGAGCAGCACCAATAAAGTTCAGCCTGGGTCTTTCCTGGTATTAAATGGTTTAGTTACAGGCTTATGGAGGTTGGTCTGATTTTAATCCCTGCTGGAGAAGGATTCATGATTTCTCCTGTGCTCTATTGAAAATCCCCAGTTCTCTACTGCCCTTAAGTTCCTGAGTGAAATAAGCTCAGACAGCCTCAACCAAGGTCACTGCACAAAACAACTGCAGTTTTAAATCAGGATTATTAACTCTGGTTGGAGGTGTTCCTGGAGGTGTAATCAGAGTGGCTCGGATCTTCCGGTCTCTGGATGGTGGTACTCCGGAGGTACCCCAGAAGATGCGGTGGGGGACCCCTTGGAAATCCTAATGCAAGGATTCTGCAGGAATTGCCTGGGAAGTTTCAACTTCCATTGGACATTTACCCTGTGCCTGGAACCTTCCAAAACTCCAATTTAAAGTCAGAGGGTTTCGATGGTTCTTACTCACTCAGCAGAATAGTTACCCAGGAAAAGTTAGAAGGATTAAAACCAGGTTTAACTCCTGGGTAACTACAGTATTGACCCCCTGATGCCCCACTGGATCACCAACTACCTCCCCACCCCTGACATTTCCCACACCCTCCGGTTACACCCTCACCCCATGACTACCGTCATAACCCTCCTGATTACCCTACCTACCTCCCGACTTCACCCACCACCCCTCCCACCAACTCCCCCCTACTCCCTGGACCCCACCACAAGCCCTCCACCCCCACCCAGTTCCCAACTACCCCATCCCACCACACCCAACCTCCCCGACCCCTCCACCTCCACTGACGACCACCCAACCCTCTGACACCCCCCAACTAGCCGCCCTCCCCCTCCCTACCACCAGCTCCTGACTGCTCCCCCATACACACCCCCCCCCCGACTACCCCCCACTCCCAATTACCCTCATGATCCACAACTACCCCCTCACCCTAGTCTACCTCTCAACCTCCCCCTCCCGACTACATCCCACCCCTTGACTAACTCCCCACGACGCGACCAACCAAGCTCACCCCCTAATCCATCCTACCCCCTCACCCACTTACCTTAGACAAACTTACCTTCTCTCCCCAGCTTGTCAAAGTGTCCGCGGGACATTTGGACTTAAGGGAATACAGCTGCTAGTGCGTAGAAATGGGGCATAGCATTTGTTCCCCCAACAATATCCTACACTTCAAGGCATGGACTCCAGGAGCGGGTACACTCCACATTTCTCAGGAGGCCCGGTTCGGAGGTTTGGGTGAGAAACATGGTGCTCCAGTGCAAGCTCAGATATTAGGGGCGGAATTTTCCCAGAATTGCACTAAGTGCGTAGCGGGCAGGTAAAATGGAGTCTACCTGCCGACGAATATGATGGGTTGACACACCGTGTTGTCCTGAGCCCAACTCAGTATTTATTCGCTCCTGCAAAACACGCCATTTCCATGGCAGACAGGTTCTCGTTCGCCCACTCGCCATCACCCCCTGTTGCATCAGGCCGGCCGCCATCTTTAAAAGGCAGCCTCCAGCAAAGCACTCATCACCACCACTCACCACCGCTGCCCAGGAGACATGGCCAGCAAAGGGAAAAAGACTGCAGCCGCCCGTTGCAATGCCAGCGCTATCACCCCAGACTGCTCCATCGTGCCTTGCAATCTGAGGAGTGCAGTGGACATCCCTTCCTGTTGTTCCCTAGCTTGCCTTTGCAGCTCCAGCAACTGTGGCATGACCAAGTCCTGAGACTCGTCATGCAGCAACGTTCTGCCCTCGAGCAGTCCTCCAAGTGCTGGGGTCCTGGGAAGTCCCTGCCCCTGCCTGCTGTGGATCAGAAAGCACAATGTGCTCACCAGATTGTGATCCCAAAGCTACTCTAAAGCTAGGTCAACACTGACAGGATGGTGGCTGCCATGGAGACCTTGGTCCAAGACGTCATTCATGTGTGGGCTTAACACCATCGCTGATGCCATAGTTGGCCTCCAACAGTGTGTATGCAAGAGGGGTGCTGGGCAGTTCGATCTCACTCCAGCTACCCCTTCAGCTCACGTGGTCAGCCAGGGGCCCTCGGGCACCCATAGGGAGGAGGATCAGCAGGTGCACACTCCAGGGCCATCCACCCAGGTGAGTCTGGGAGTGACCGGCCCATCCGAATCCTATCTTCTTGTGACCTCCGCAGCTCCAGTTTCACAGGCCGAGGAGGATGGCACTGCCACACAGCAGGACCCCGAGAGCAGGCCGGGGCCCTCCAATGCTCAGCCCTCCAGAGGATGCCTGCCAAAGTCATCCCAGGCAGAGTGTCACAGTCAGCAGGCTGCTCCACCTCCACTGTGAATGTCCAGGGAGCACCAAGACATAGTGGCAGGGTTAGGAAAGTTAAGTTGCATAGCCTGGGCACGGGCATTAAGCAGTCGTACGAACATTTCACTATTGTCAATAAACTCCTAAGAATGTCTCCCTGCCTGTGGCTACTTGTTCTGATGAGCAGTTTTCTTGTCACTCAGATGTGAAACCTTTCCGCACAAGGTAAAGGGCAGGTGTCTCAGTCCAGGGTCTCTTCCCTGTGCTCTGTGCAGCCTTCAGACCACAGTGATGGTCCAGCCTCACACTCCCTGGAAACATTTCTGATGCCTCCACCTCAGCAGTGCTGGTCATTGCTGCTAGAATGTAGTGGGCAGGCCCACAGAGTTCTCTCATTCCCTCTGTGAGCTCTCAGCACCTTTTGAGGTGGGGCTGGTCCCCATCACACCAGCATCTGCGACCAGTGATGCTGTGCACCAGCTGCTGAAGGGCTGAGGTGCTGAAGGCGGACACAGCATCAGATGCATCTAAAGTTTCATGGCTGCCTCTCTGAGATGGCCCTGATTATGGAGCTGCACTCGGCCAGACAGGAATCAGACATTCTCAGACGCTATGTGAAGATCTATGGAATGTCCTCACTGCATGCTGTCATCATCCTCCTGCGATCGAGCAACTATTAGAGCCTCCATGGTATCTCCATGACAGAAGCATTCTCACAGAGGGTATTGGCGCTGCCATAGCCAGATTGGAGTCAAATGTTCACAACTGCAATGTAAGGTTTACAGGGACACCTCACTGCATGTCGTCATCATCCTCCTCAAATCTAGCAGCTATGAGGGCCTCCCGAGCATGCCTGCCTCGTCTAGCTAGTGTGCGAGCCTCATCCCCATCATTGACACCACCGAGGACCCCCTCACCCTCATCCCTGTTGATGTCCTCCTCATCTGAGGAGACCTCCAGCCCCCCCATTTCCTCCTCAGCCAGCTTGCCTCCCTGTTGCAGTGCCAGGTTGTAAAGGGCGTAGCAGACGATGATTTTGTGTGACACCCTCTGTGGACTGTATTGCAGTGCTCCACCAGACCGGTCCAGGCACAGGAATTGCATCTTCAGCATCCCAATGATCTGCTCCACCAAGTTGTGAGCTGCTACATGAACCTCATAGTGTCGCTCTGCTGCAGTCTGAAGCTGCCACACAGGTGTCATCAGCCACGGCCTCTGCAGGTAGCTCTTGTCCCCAAGAAGCCAACCCTGCAGCTTCTGTGGACCCTGGAAGACTGCAGGGATCTGCGAGTGACTCAGGATGTAGGCGTCGTGCACACTCCCTGGAAACCATGCGCACACCTGCAGGATGTGTTTCTGGTGGTCACACACCAGCTGCACATTCAGTGAGAGGAAGCCCTTGTGGTTGATGAAGTCCACTGAGTGTAGCGATGGAGACCTGAGCACCACATGAGCACAGTCAACCGTACCCTGCACCTGTGGGAATCCCGAGATCAGGGAAAATCCAATGGCCTTTGCATCCTGGCTGTCCCGGTCCCTGGCGAAATGCACAAAGTTGTGTGCCATGGAGATGATGGCATCTGTGACCTCATGGATGCATTTGTGGGTGGCAGATTGTGAAGCCCCACAGAGGTCACCTGTGGAGCCCTGAAAGGTGCCACTGGCATAGAAACTGAGCACCGCATTCACTTTCACAGCCACAGGCAGTGGATGCCCTCCATGTCCCCTTGGTGCCAAGTCCTGCAGTAAGTGACAGATGTGAGCCACCAGGTCCCTAGACATGTGCAGTCGTCGGCGACACTGATTCTCGGTCATCTGCAGGAATGGCAGGTGGTGTCTATAGACCCTGGGCGTCGCTAGGCACCAACCAGCCACAGCTCACTGTCACTCCTGGGCAGCATGTGCGGGAGCCCCTACTGCCCCTTCATGAGGTTGCTGCTCCTGCCTTTGCACAGCCAGGAGCCTCAGTCGCTCTCTCCTGAGTCTTCTACAGACTCTGTAGGTCATCAGGCACACAGCTAGGTCATCAGGATCCATCATCCTGACGTGGTCCTCCTGCAACATGAAAGAGAGGGACGTGGTTATCATGGGTGTACTTAGCACCTTTCCTGGTCCTGTGTGACTGCCCCTTAATGCTTCCTGGAGAGTGCTGGTCACCCCTCAGATGGCCAGAGACGAGTGCGCTGCATGGCTGCCCTGTTAACCTGTGACATGGGGGACACTGGCCCAAACCAGGATGCTGAGATTGCAAAGAGCTGTGAGCACCTCCAGCAGTGACTGCTACATGGCCAGTGTTAGCAAGGAGATTGTACAACATGTGCAGTCCAACTGCTCTGTGGTCCAATAAAGTGGTGGCGGACACAAAGTCTGTGCCAAGGGGGTGGTGGGGAGGGGGGGTAAGGTATGGAGCGCTTGGGTGGCCCTTTGGTGCCTCTGCGTTGCTTGCATGGGTGGGCAGGCTAGGAGCCTGACCCCAGTCATATCACTGTGGCTGTGCCTGATCTGTCTCAGTTGCAGAGGCCTGGTCAGTTTATACAGGTGTCCCTAATGCATTGCCACTCCTCTCGCTTACCCTGACCCCCACCTCGACTGCCCGTGCGTGGGATGCAGCGCCAGGACAGCACTTGATGTCCCCCCACCATCGACAGCGGTCGGCTCCGAGGCTGGCCAGCACTTGTCCCCGGACACTCCCCCCTCCCCTTCAGCAGTCACCTCTGGGGCCAGACATCAGTTGCCCCCACCCCCCAGTGCCTCTGAGGCCTGTAAAGAATAGGTGAGCTGTGGAGAACGCTGCTGCTCACTCACCTCAGTTCCCCCAAAGTGAAGGCCACCAAGTGCACGTCAGTCGCCTTCAAGCAGGTGGCGCCATATTTTCCACCCACGCCACCTATCACACCCCCACCAGCGGGCTGGGAACATTCAGCCCCAGGAGTGGAGTAGCAATGTGACAGTGTTCACCACTCCTCAGTAGATTTGGCCTATTATGTCTGACCACATGACACTCTGACCACATGACGTTTGCAAAAGTTATTACATTCATAATGCTTGGGTCCTTACCAATTAATTATCTTTGCAAGCAGTTTCACTGCACAGCATGTGGTGCATCTAACAACTCAGTATTCTAGAGAGCTCAGGAATGCTCATTTATAATTAAATCCATTCGCCCATGTATTCTATGCATTAGTATTTATCATATAATAATAATTCACAACATGGTTCTCTCTGACAACAGACAACATGAGGAGTCTGTTGAGTCAGTTGCCTTAGAATATGAAGTCTTTGCAGTGCTATGTATTGATTTAATGATTGAATGAATTTTGTGCCTTTTCTAATTTCAAACAGTGATCTTGTTACATTATGGAAATGTTGTTAATTGCTTTTATCTGCTACACCTGGGTGCTACCCTCTTTGCGATATTTGGAGACTGAAATGTGATGAATCGAAAAATGCTTTTTTACAAATTGGATACAGGAAACAATCAGCATCATAACTTTACCTTCCTCTGCCCACTGCAGAATAAACATCCTGAGTCCAGCCTCCAGGATCGGGATAAGGAATCAACAAAATGAGGTTTGATTGAGGTAGTTGAGATACCTATAAATTGGCCAAGACTATGACAAGAGGCACTGAAAGGTTATGTTTCTCTACCTCCATGAATGTGGAGTGTCTATAACGTTTTGTTTAATGAGGCATTCTTGCTGCATATGTGAGTTTGTCATGAAGAAGTGACTGGGTTCAAACACAAAAAGCCCTGTGACACTTCACCCAACAGGCCATTCTCCATGTATGAACATGGACAGTATCTGGCCAATTGTGATGAAGTTGGCATCACAGCCAAGCTGGCTGCAATCCGCCTTCACTTTTCAGTCAGGGTCACTGAATAGTGATCAGGGATGGCAACCTTGGCTGATTTCCAGCATTACCCCATCCCCTGACTCTTCCTCAAACAGAGGCATTAAGACCAGTTGCAATGCTCTGCTACATCTCAACAGAGATCAATTAAGTTAGCACAGATGGACGGTCAAATTTAGGACAATTCTGTTCTGTGTGCCTGAGTACTGCACCTCATTATGCATTCAACTACTGAGCCACCAAGATAAACTATTTCTAAATAAATATTTTGATAGATTCTATCATTGAAAAATGATTTAATACCTGTTTGAGTAAGCTTTAGTGATAATGGAATCTGCTATAACAATAAAATGTAATTGCAGTATAATTCTCCTTTCTATTTTCTGGCACAAAGCTAAGTATCTGTTTAAGTTTGTACAGTTTTATCATGTGCGATGGTTGTTTAGTATCTAGAGAAACACATTCCTTTCAAAATAAAAGCTTCGTATTTCCAGCTATCTTATTAAGTGCTTAAACTGGATGCCTCCCATGGTTTATTAGGTAGTGTTATTGTTTGTTGTGCTGCTGAGAAGTGTAGACCAGGAAGGTGCCTGGTTTGTACTTTTCCTGTCCCAACTGGGGCAATGTTGGTTCTACAATTGGTCTCAGGATCTCCACACCAGGGACAGAAAATCGAGGGGTGCCAAAAAGGGATGGGGTGGAGAAGACCAACTCTTGAACTCTTAGAGCAGAAAATATTTTTTCTTTTTATTTACACAGTGTGGTGAAATACTCTCCACTTGCCTGGATGAGCATGGCTCCAACAGCACTGAAGAAATACCATCCAGGCAAAGGAGCCATTTAATTGGCACCCCATTCACTAACTTAAACATTCACTCCCTCCACCACTGATGCACAGTGGCAGCAGTGTGTACTATATACAGGATTCACTGCAGCAACTCGCAAAGTCTCCTTTCGCAGCACCTTCCAAATCCACCACATTACCACCTGGAAAGACAAGGACTACAAATGCATGGGAACACCACCATCTGCAAGTTCCCCTCCAAGCCACACACCATCCTAACTTGGAACTATATTGCCGTTCCTTCACTGTCACGGGATCAAAATCCTGCAACTCTCCAGTGGAACCATGGGTGTCCCTACACCAGATGTGTTGCAACAGGTCAAGAAGGCAACTCACCACCAACTTCTCAAGGGCAATTAGGAATGGGCAACAAATGCTGGCCTTGCCAGCTACATCCACATCCCATGAAAGGATAAAAACATTGTAAAGAGTGAAGAAGGGAAGGTGAGACAAAAGCAGCTCAAGAGAAGTGGGAACTATGAGGAACGTCCAGAACTAAGAAAAATCAACCAGCATTCCCACTCTTTGACTACTAATTAGTAACACATACTGGAAACTCCCTGTGCGTGGGTACAGCAGCCTAATGATTATAGAATTGGGCTATCAACTTGGGTTGTAAGTTCAAGTCCTGCCTTGCCAAGTTATGAAAATGAACTCAATAAGCTTCCAACTGTTATAAGAACCGTTTTTTTTCTAGATTTCCAGCATCCGCAATGTTTTGCTTTTATGCTATAAGGACTCAACTGGTTCCTTAATTGCCTGCAGGGAAGGAAATCTCCCACCACTGCCTAATCTGCTCTATTAAGACCCCCGTACCGCAATACATGATTGACTCTCAATGTCATCTGAAGTGGTCAGCAAGCTATAGTTGTAAAACACTCACTTTAAAAAGATGGGCTTTCAAAACATTTTCAGGGCAATTCAGGATGAAAAATAAATGTAGCCATGCCTGCACCATTCCAAGAATAGGTTACCAGAAGAATGCAGAGTAAGGACAGAGACTCAAATGCATTACAACAATCACTGCTCTGTATTACTTCATTGTCGGTAAAGCACTTTGAGACACCCTGAGGTCATCAAAGATGTTATATAAATGCAAGTCTTTCTTTACAGGGTTAAATAGTGTACCAAAACTCACTGTTAAAACTTACAAATGTTTGCATGCGCATCTGGGCAAGGTACATGTGGGCCCCCAGCTAACGTGATTCCATCCCATTGTGGATTCATTACCTGCAAGGAAGAAGGAGAAAAAACTGGGCAAAATGATAACAAATTGAATAAACAGTTACATTTATTGTAAAGCCCTTCTCATCTGAACATATTGGACAGAGTAATCATGTGTATTAAATGATCCCTGTAAATCTTGAGGACAAGCCCTCTGACAATTACATTTGAGTGAACTGTAACATTTCCCATGCCCTGAGCAGGTTATAAAAAAAGAATACTGCATGTGTAAACAAGCATTCTTTCTGGCAGAGTGTCTCAAATTGGTCAAAAACATGTTATATGTCCAAATTCTTAAAATAATTTCAGTAATTCATCTTCAAAGAGTAATATACACATCTGTTTTAATTCAGTTTCAATGAAAAAGTCTGTGCATTTTACCTAAACATGTTTTTATTTTGGTTTTAAACTGGTGATTTGTGTGTCTGTGTGTGTTCTGTCTGAGCGTGTTGTGTATTTGTGTGCCTCTTTGTGTGTGTGTCTATGTGCGAGTGTGTGTTGTGTTTGTATGCTTCTGTATCTCTGTGTGTGTGTGTGTGTGTGTGTGTGTATGTTTTGCCTCTTAAGATTGTTGTATTTAAGCTTCTCTTAAATTGCAGGTTTATTTTCCAATTGCACAGTGTGGTCCTGACCTGAGGAAGTAAGTCCCAGAGTTGAATCCAAACTTTGTTGAGTTAGTTGGGAGGGAACTATTGTAGATCCCTAGGCAAAAAGAAATCAGAGTTCCAGTTTCTAAATTATATCAGCCTTTCGTAACCGCTGGGAAGTGTGCATGTGTGGATATTGTGCAATCACAGTCCTCATCTTCCCGGTGAGTTCTCCCATACTTGGTATCTGTAAAGTTTTGAAAAATCGCAATGTATTTTTTGTTCGATTGAAGCTACCATATGTATCAGAGGGAGTGTGCAACAAGAGAAATAAAACCATTTGTTCGCTCGTGCAATTTTAATTCTGGCTGTTTCGGTCCCAAGAACTTCACACTGGCATCAAGGATGATGCAAAATACAAAGCATCCTTTGCCTACTTTTTGCAGAGAAGGCGGTATTTTAAGTTGCAGTCTCACAAACAGATTTGCAACTTGTCCAAACAATGTCTCCACTGTGGCACGCTTACCCACACTGGAGTGTCCTGCTCCTGGTTATCAGCACAAAGCTTGTGGAAAATTGAACCATTTTGCTCGTGTTTGTCGTTCATCAGCAAAGTCAACTACTAAGACCGATACCAACAGAAAGGTGCTACATACGTATGCCGCAGCAAAAGGGTGAGAGAGTGCAGCCAATGTAGAGGCGGATGACCCTGAAATACTTTTGTGCTTTCTTTTGGACACAGCAATCAGCCACGTGCAACAGAGACCATTGGCTGTTTGGATGTAGATGCTCTCATAGATGCAGGAGCATCTCTAAATGTCATGGGAGACAAAACTTTCAACAAACCTCAGGATTGCCCATTCCCTGCAAACCAAGGAATATGAACATTTTCCCTTCCTACACTGACAAACCACTGAGAATTCTCAGGACTTTTGAAATGCCATTCTCATTTCAAAGACACCAGAACGAAGGTTGTATTCTATGTCAAATCTGGAGAATGTGACACGCTTATCAGTTTCCAGATCTACACATGATCGCCGTCACATAAGTGATTCCTATGCATATCAACAACATTGCAAATGTTGCAGATCCTACCAATATGCAGGAAGTCCGGAGTCTGCTAGGACTCATCACATACTGAAGTTGCTTCATTCCTGACCTCGCTGCACTATCTGCCCCCCTACATGATCTGAAAAGATAGACCACGAGGTGGGAGTGAACTAAATCACACAAACAGGCTGTACACCAAATCAAACAACAGTTGTCATCAAGTTGCACAAATGCCTATTTTGACCTTGAGAAAACCACCCAGCAAGCCCGGATGGCTTAGATGCAGTTCTCGTGCAAAAAGACAAGGCAGGGAACCCATCAATTGTTGCAATAGCAGGCAGACTGCTAACACCCGTAGAGTAACATTATTCACAAACAGAGAAGCGCTCTCAGTCACATGGGGTATCTTACATTTCCATCTCCAATTGTATGGAAGAGAGTTTGAAGTCATAACCAGTCATAGACCACGAGTAAGCTTGTTCAACAATCCACATAATAAACCACCTACTCAAGTAGAGCATCAGATACCCAAACTACAAGAGTACAAGTTCTATGTTAAGTATCAGCCAAGCAAGCTGAACCTAGTGGACTATCTTTCGTGACATCCGATGCCAACAGTCAGTCCTACTAGTCATGAGGAAAAGATTGCTGAACAACATCTTAACTAAGTAAACCTAGGTGCAGAGCCCAAAGTCGCTAAAACTAGCTGACATCAAAGCAGCAACAAAACAAGGTGAAGGATTACAACTATGTAAGATGGATATGGAATTACGAAACTGGAAAGACGCGATTGAAAGAGCATCTACAAATGAAATCTCTCACAAACTATAAGGTCTTTAGAATATTGTAAATGAGCTCTCCATTGCAACAGCATCTGATCTCGTGTTACACAACAACTGTATTGTCATTACAAAATCATTGAGAGAACAGTGTTGTTAGAACACATGAAGGTCACCAGGGAACTTTCAAAACCAAACAGCTCCTTAGGGAAAAGCAAAAAACTGCGGATGCTGGAAATCCAAAACAAAAATAAAAATACGTGGAAAATCTCAGCAGGTCTAGCAGCATCTGCGGAGAGGAACACAGTTAACGTTTCGAGTCCGTATGACTCTTCAACAAAGCTAAGGAAAAATAGAAAAGGTGAAATATAAGCTGGTTTAAGTGGCGGGGTAGAGCTGGATAGACGGCCAGTGATAGGTGGGACAGCCAAAAGATGTCACAGACAAAAGGTCAAAGAGGTGTTGAAGGTAGTGATATTATCTAAGGAATGTACTAATTGAGGGTAGAAAGCAGGACAAGCAAGGTACAGATAGCTCTAGTGGGGGTAGGGTGGGGTGGGGTGAAGGAATCGAAATAGGCTAAAAGGTAGAGATAAAACAATGGATGGAAATACATTTAAAAATAATGGAAATAGGTGAGAAAAGAAAAATCTATATAAATTATTGGGAAAAAAGGGGGGGATGGGAAAGGGGGTGGGGATGGAGGAGAGAGTTCATCATCTAAAATTGTTGAACTCAATATTCAGTCCGGAAGGCTGTAAAGTGCCTAGTTGGAAGATGAGGTGCTGTTCCTCCAGTTTGTGTTGAGCTTCACTGGAACAATGCAGCAGGCCAAGGACAGACATGTGGGCACGAGAGCAGGGTGGAGTGCTAAAATGGCAAGCAACAGGGAGGTCTGGGTCATGTTTGCGGACAGACCGAAGGTGTTCTACAAAGCGGTCACCCAGTCTGCGTTTGGTCTCTCCAATGTAGAGGAAACCACATTGGGAGCAACGAAAGCAGTAGATTAAATTGAGGGAAGTGCAAGTGAAATGCTGCTTCACTTGAAAGGAGTGTTTGGGCCCTTAGACGGTGAGGAGGGGGGAAGTAAAGAGGCAGGTGTTGCACCTTCTGCGGTTGCATGGCAAGGTGCTGTGGGAGGAGGTTGAGATGTAGGGGGTGATGGAGGAGTGGACCAGGGTGTCCAGGAGGGAATGATCCCTGCGGAATGCCGCCGGGGGGTGAAGGGAAGATGTGTTTGGTGGTGGCATCATGCTGGAGTTGGCAGAAATGGCGGAGGATGATCCTTTGAATGTGGAGGCTGGTGGGGTGACAAGTGAGAACAAGGGGGACCCTATCATGTTTCTGGGAGGAAGAGGAAGGTGTGAGGGAGGATGCGCGGGAGATGGGCCGGACATGGTTGAGGGCCCTGTCAACCACCGTGAGTGGAAAACCTCGGTTAAGGAAGAAGGAAGACATGTCAAAGGAACTGTTTTTGAAAGTGGCATCATCAGAACAGCTGCGACGGAGGTGAAGGAAATGAGAGAATGGATGGAGTCCCTACAGCAAGTGGGGTGTGAGGAGCTGTAGTCGAGGTACCTGTGGGGGTGGGTAGGTTTGTAATGGATTTGGTGGACGGTCTATCACCAGAAATTGAGACAGAGAGGTCTAGGAAAGGAAGGGAAGTGTTAGATATGGACCATGTGAAAATGATGGAGGGGTGGAAATTGAAAGCAAAATTAATAAATTTTTCCAGGTCCAGACGAGAGCATGAAGCAGCACCGAAGTAATCATCGATGTACCAGAGGAAGAGTGGTGGGAGGGGGCCGGAGTAGGACTGGAACGAGGAATGTTCCACATATCCCATAAAGAGACAGGCATAGCTGGGGCCCATGCGGGTACCCATAGCCACACCTTATATCAGGGGGAAGTGAGAGGAGTTAAAGGAGAAATTGTTCAGTGTGAGAACAAGTTCAGCTAGACGGAGGAGAGTAGTGGTGGATTTGATACTGTTGAAGTAGGGTGGAGGCAGGTGGAGCAGGTGGAGCAAAATAGAAAGTCAGGGATGGATTGGAGCTCAGGAGAGATTTAACCAAGATATAAGACAAAGGGAGTGTTAAAGTTCCTGCTATTAACACATTCTGCTATCTTATCTTTATGCACAATTAGCACCTTCTTTAGTCTTTAACATTACCAATAACACTCCTTTCTCCTGTGCCCATGACATCTTCATCAAATCTCTCCTGAGCTCCCACCAGTCCCTGACCTTCTGTTTGGTTCCACCTGTCCACCCCTGCCCGTCTCTTCAACAGTATAAAATCCATCACATTTCTACCTCTCTTCAGAGCTCTGAAAAAGAGTCATACAGGCTCAAAACGTTAACTCTGTTTCTCTCTCCACAGATGCTGACAGATCTGCTGAGTTTTTCCAGCATTTTCTGTTTTTGCCTCGGGATTTGAATCCTGGCATTGACCTCCACAGCTTTCTGCTCCCATTGTCTTCCTGCTAAGTGCCTGGAGAGCTTCCTAGGCTCCTGTACAGGACATCTCTCCTCCTTTTCACCTCCTCCACCAAGGCCTCCAGTGCAGTGTCTGAAAACCTTGGAGCCTGCTTTCTCCATGTTGTGCCACTCTTAAAATGTTTCCCAGGTCAGTGTCACTTCCTGATTGACCTCCAACAGCTGCTGTAGCCTCAATGCATCTCCCCGTTAAGAAGTGCAGGCTAGCTTTAAATGATGCTAGACACTCACAATGTTGTTCCCCCTGCTGATGTGCCCAGCTACTCAATAGCATGTTTAGCACTGCTGGACACTGAAATCCTGCAAATGAGCAGGGAGCACGAAGTTAACATTCTGCCTGCATTGCAATCAATGGGCACAAATTAATCGTGCATTGCATTCTCCATGCCCATTGTCAGGTGCAATGGAATTTAGCCCCCATTACACCACGACTGTCATATACAGTAACACCCATTTTT
Organism: Carcharodon carcharias; assembly: GCF_017639515.1. Lineage (NCBI taxonomy): Eukaryota > Metazoa > Chordata > Chondrichthyes > Lamniformes > Lamnidae > Carcharodon > Carcharodon carcharias. The sequence continues at coordinate 12,323,570 of NC_054482.1, read as the reverse complement.
TTAGACAGTGCTCTGCAGTGTATTCAAATGTTTTTTCTATGCCCATTCAAAATGCTATATGAAAAGTTTCTCGTGCAATTCTTCTCACTACTTGAAAACTTATCTCACCCAAATAAGGGTTTAATCCACATTTAAAGTAACTGCAGTAACATTTTTAAATTTGTTTTTGGTATACGAGCATCATTGGCAAGGTCAACATTTGTTGCCCATCCCTAATTGCCCTTGAGAAGGTGGTAGTGAGGTGCTTTCTTGAACTGCTGAAGTCCACGAGGTGTAGGTACACCCACAGTACAGTTAAGAAGGGATTTCCAGCATTTTGACCCAGTGATTGTGAAGAAGCAGTAATATAATTCAAAGTCAGGCTACTGAGTGACTTGGAGAGGAACTTGTAATAGGTTACATTCAGATCAGCCATGGCCTTATTGAATGGCGGAGCAGGCTCGAGGGGCCGAGTTGCCTACTCCTGCTCCTAATTCGTATGTTCATATGTTTGTATGATGCTGTTCCCATGCATCTGCTGCCCTTGTCCTTCTCATTGGTAGAAGTCACAGACTTGGAAGGTGCTGTTGAAGGACCCTTGGCAAATTGCTGCAATGCATCTTGCCACTGTGCGTCGGTGAGGGAGTGAATGTTGAAGGTGGAAGATGAGGTGCCAGTAAATCAGGTTGCTTTGTCTTGGAGGATGTTGAGCTTCTTGAGGGTTGTTGCAGCTACATCCATGCAGGAAAGTGGAATGTATTCCATCACACTCCTAACTTGTGTCTTGTAGATCGTGGACAGGCTTTGGAGAGTCAGGAGATGTGTTACTTGCTGCAAGGTTCACAAACTCTGACCTGCTTTCGGAATCAAAGTAGTTATTTGGCTGATCTAATTCTGGCTCTGGTTAATGATAACTCCCAGCATCTGGATTGTGGGGTATTGAGCGATGGTAATGCTATTAAATGTAAAGAGGAGATGTTTAGATTCTCTCTAGTTGGAGATAGTTATTGCTTAGCACTTGTGTGCTGCAAACATAACTTGTCACTTATCAGCCCAAGCCTGAATGTTGTCCAGTTCCTGGACAAAAATCCACTATCTCCCACTCGGAATGAAAGAAGAGAAAAACAGAGAAGCAAAAAGAGCTAGGGAGAGAAAAACAGAGGAGAAAAAGAGGAAATATAAGCAGAAAAGAAAAACCAGAGAAAGAAATGGACAACGTGGTTAAACACAGACAGGTATGAAAGCATTTATTCTCTCTGACTTACAATGGAAAATTGACAAATAAGTTTGTAAATTCTTTTGATGCATCAACTAGTAAGATCCTAAATTCAGTCACCAGTCTGTGACGAGTTAGCAGATAAAAGCCAAATCAATGTGTTATGACACAGCAGTTGGTAAAGGCTGAGTGGGAAACTTTAAACAACTGTCAAAACCTATATTTTCAATTGATATGCTTGAGATGCAGCTCTGGATTCAGAAGTGAACCCACCAAGCCTCCAGAGGGTTTTTATATAAATTAAATTAAACATTTATTAATTTAACAACAAATTTAAACACATACACATGTCTATAAATTACTACCATAATAACTTTTAAACAAGTCCCCAAATTAATCACTCCCAGGTAAATCTTCACCAAGGCAACAATAATCCATAGACTTAAACAGATACCAGGCAAAGCACATTTTCTCTTACAAATTCAAAATGAGGTTCCTTTTAATTTGGTTCCTTTGCACAGTTGTAGGCTTACAGGCGGCATGCCTCTGACTACCACACAAACCCCTGTTCTGTTTTTGTTTTTATCCCTGTTCTGTATCTATCTAGCTTTCCCTTTGAATGTAAATTTTCATTGTATCACCAGGCCCTTTGAACTCCACCTCTTCTAACAATAAAACCCCTTTCATAGCACCAGTTTTATTAGTAATATAAACATAATGCTTGATATCTTCTAGCTGGGCGCAAGATTTCACCCCCAGTCTTTGGATGGTTTATTCAACAAAATGCAAATGTACCCTCTATCTTACTGTTTATATCTCAAAACTACTATACATCAAAGCACCCAGGCTAACTGGCTTTAATTGAATTAAGACGCACACACTCACACCCACAGACACAGACCCTACTACAAGTCCAATTTAAAATAATTTCCAATAACATTCTATACACTAATGTCTTCATGACAGATGTAATAAGTAGTTAGCTTCTGCACTGCTGGGTTAAGGAGGTAGTAATTGGTCAGGGCAAAATTTGGATGTATTTTGGTGTAATTAGGTTTGCTATGATTTCCTCAAGTAGCCTGGTGACTCCCATTGTTTATGCACATACAGGAAGAATTGTCACTAATATGCTGCCAGAGCATGATTGGAGCTTATGAAACAGTACTAACCAAGAAGTCATTGCCTTCAAGAGAAGGGGAGTAAATTAGAAGAGATTAAAAGTTATAAATAAATTGATTTTTAAAAATTACTTTTGCTATATTTTATTGATGTGACTGTTGAGGTTAATAAAATCTTAATTTTAATGTGACATTTTCTCAAAGAATATCTATCAAGATTCAGCACAGAAATTACATATGAATATTAAATGAAAGCTTATGAATCATATCTGTTTTAGGACTCAAATATATACTATTTTTCATACACGTCCCTATATTTTACATATGAACACATGAATGATATTCAGGAAAAGACCCTCTTGGTCTATCCAAGTTGACCCACGTAACTGCAGGTCTCACTAGTCTCAGTTTATTAGTACAGACCATACAACCCTTGTAGTTCAAAAGGTGGGAATGGAAGCTTAGTTCCTTAGCAGTACAACTGATTGAAAGAGCCTAGCATCACTCCACTATATAGTTATAGTCATTGTGATCCTTGTTGGAGTTAGAACTGTTGACTCTTTGAGGCGGTAAAAGGGCAACATTAACATTTTTGCAATAAGAAAGGAAAGGTGGACTGCAGAAAGAAAGTGATGCCCCCATATACGCTTCTCCAGTTACCTGACATACCAATTAACAAGGCTGAATGTAAATGAGCAAACTAGTTTCTATTACAATTGTCAAATAAATGAGTTGAGTAACATTTCTAGTAAATCTCACTGTACTTCAATTTAATTTCAGTATTCTCACTTGTAACAAAGAAAATAAAGCACATCATACTGTCCTTGTGAGTGGGCTGAAGATCACTTTTCTGGTCAGCCCTTCCTCTAACCTAGATTAGCTTCCCCATATGGAGACATTTTTTTCCTTATCTGCTTCCCTCAGCAGACTTCTGGAACTGATTATAGACTACTCAGTGCTTCTGTCCTATTTATTACATAGACAAGAAGACAAGGGGCAGGACTTTACATCCCGCACGCCCAGCCCAAATGGGAGTGAAATAGTGGACAATGACGCCGGATGAGAGCGATGTCATCGCGCACTCTTGCGAGAGTCAGCAGCGCGCCCACCAACAATGAAGAGGCCTATTCAGGCCCTTAAGCAAGCAATTAACTTGCATTATTCACTGCCCATTTAGCTGAATAGGCCAGGCGGCCTTTGCATTTTTAACGAAACCTAAACCATGGGTGGGATGAGGTTTCCAACCGTAATTAAAAAAAAAAATTTAACATAATTTTTTTACACGTCCCTCTTCATGAGTCACATGTGGGGACACGTTTATGTCATTTGTAAAAAAGTTCATTTTTGTATTTAGGATCCTTCAGTTCCCTGAGGCAGCTCTGCTCCTTCAGGGAGCTTTCAGTGCGCGCAGCCCGGCACATGCGCACATTTCTGCGCTCAGCGTTCAAGCTCCTCCAGCCCCCCGCCCTGGCAGTGCTGAGGCTCTTAGCACACGTTTCACGCTGGCTGGCCGTTAATTGGCCAGCCAACATGAAACCGCGGTCAGAGGCCAATCGTGGGCGGCAGTTAGTCTCGCTGCCGTTTTTAAGACAGAGTAGAAGCACCATTCCTTCTACTGACTTCAACGCAACACTTCAATTCAGAGCTTGTAACCCTTTGTGAGTTGAATTTAATTTAAGTGGCGCTTTAAATCATCTTAAGATCCTTTTGTAGTGAAATAGTCGAATCCTAAGATGTGAGAGACAGCCTCAAATAGACAGAGTTAAGGGCAACCGTGTATTCTAAGTTCTTGGAAAGAGCAGATCGGTTGAAAGTGAGTGTAGTAGTAGAGAATTGTTGTGGGGTGGGAGGTAGCTTGGTGTGGTGGGAAGGTGAAATATAACAGTGATCCTTTTGGAGAAGGATGTGGTAATAATAGTTTTATAGGTGCTGGTGTCAGAAGATGAAGCCGGTTAATGATGAGCAAAAGCCAGAGAAGGCGAAGCATTCCATATTTTTTAAGAACTGTTACATGGTGTTTCCACTTGATACATTTAATAAATAATCACCTCTTGCTTCTGTCGCTTTGTGTTGAGAGGGTGTCCTTGCTGCTCATATTTTGCTGAATGTGTATCTCATCACTCACTTACATGTGTAAATGGAATGCACATTCTCAGGAAGGTGGAATTGTTTTGAATAGCTGTTGTAACCCAAGCGCTAACGTTGACAGAGTATTTTTGGATGCCTTTGTGTGGAAAAGGATTCACTCTACTCGATCTGCTCAGATTTGTTTTAAATACCTCCACAGTATAAGTAAGGACAAATCTCAGGGCATTTGGGAACATGGAAGGGAAGAAAGACAAAGACATGCCTGGCTTCAGTGCTCTGAAGTCAAACAAAGTCATTTAAAATTTTCATATAAACAATGCTTACTTAATCGCAGTATACATGACAATTGAGCGATATGATGTTGGCATCCCTAAGGCAAAGATTGCTGAACTAAATCAAAATATTTTTGTTTCTCGAGATATTGTTTGCCTGAGTTTGCCAGACTCTGTATATTGTGTTGACATAGAGCAGAGTACTCATCTCCAATGGCAATGGGATAGCCCCCACTCTCTCCCCCATTGTAGCCCAGGAGAGAAGGAGACAAAGGCTCCAGCCTCTTTACACTAGGTTGCCACCCAGCTGGGTATGGTGTCGGGTATGGTGTCCAATGAGAATGGAGTGACAACTCATCCATCGCGTTTAGCTGATTCTCCTGGTTAGGGAATTGTGAGTCAGACTGAAGATCTGTCCACATAGAAGGGGACTTTGTTACAGAAATGACATAGAACATGATCGACTGGATGTAAGGTGGTGTAAGAAATAGGTTACCTCATGCTACTGGGTACAGAGGTGAAAAGGAAAAAATTGTATATTTTTGGTATTCACAGATCACTGCGTTTGAGTGATTTTCAGACTGTGTGTCATTGCTTGCCTAGTTATTTCATCTGGTATCTGTGACAACACAGAATTGATTAGGCTCATACTTTAAAATTAATTAATTCCTTAGTAACTTAACAGCCATTGATGTACGCAAATTTTGACAGGATAATTTATTTATTATTCCGGGTCTTAGATGCAAGAATTGTAGCATATTCTTTCTGCTTCTTTAAGTGTTATTGTGCAAATGATTCAATTCAAATTAAAGGTAATTTCTTTTTCCAATGTTGTCCCTGTTTAATCCCATCCCCTTCTGATGGCAATGACTCTACTTGAAGTAAGAGTCCATGTGAGCTAGCAGCCCTTCAGCACCTTAAGGGCTACACCACCACCAGCGTATTTTGAGCAGGACAAGTGGTGGAAGGTATAGCCAGTCGGGAAGCTTCATTAAGGGGAAAGTCATGCTCTGTCGAGTCTATGATGCCGATATGATTATGCGCAATAAATTCATGGCTGGCAAGGTCATTTGTTCACAGATGAATGTCCATTTTGAAGGGAGATTTGGAGGAGGGCAGTAATCCACTAGTAACAATCCAGTCAGAGCAGGGAGTGAAATGTGAGACAAGGAGGAAGTTTGTAAGATTTCTCCTGGCGGGTGCACTGAGAGGGCAGGTTGTGGAGAGAGAAGGATTGGGCAATTGGAATTGCCACTTATTAGGAAGCTAACCTATTATCTTTCTCTAGACTTTAATCACATCTCCTCCTATGCCCTCGCCAAGCTCATCATGCCCATGAGTCCAACCTCTCTCGACCCTATTACCACTGAACTGTTATCCAACTTCCCTTCTTGGCCCCTACGATAACTGAGGTTGTTTCTTCTCCCCAAATACTGCTTGCTCCTCTTTAAATCTGGCATCATCACCCTTCTCCTCAAAAATCTCACCCTAGACTCCACCATCCTTGCAAACAACCACCCCATGTCCAATCTTCTTTTCCTCTTCAAAGTTCTTAAACGTGTTGTCACCTCCTAAATCGCTGCCCATTTTTCTCACGGTTCCATATTTGAATTCCTCCAGTCAGGTTTCCATGATACTCACCGAACCCAATCGGAGATGATCAAGAGGCTGGAATTAGAGAAGCACAGATACCTCGGAGCGCTACAGGGCTGAAAGAAGTTACAGAGATAGGGAGGGGGGGGGGCAAGGCCACGGAGGGATTTAAAAACAAGGTGAGAATTTTAAAATTGAATTGCTGCTGAACCAATGTAGGTCAGCAAATATAGGAATGATGGGTGAACATGTCTTAGTACAAGTGAGAATAAGGGCAGCAGAGTTTTGAATGAGCTCAAGGAATATTGGATCCCAAAACCTCTGCCCTGTGAACTGCAACGTGGATGTCCCAACTGAATCTGTAGCTGGCTTTTCCCTCTTGAACTGTAGGCTGAATACAGAGGACAACGATTGTAAAATATTTTAAGGTTATTGTAATAGCTCAATGTACCTCAGTCCCAGTCATGGATGATACAGGTCATGTCTACAATTTTCTGTTATAGTGTCTGGATGAGGCACTGGGTTAAGGCCAAGCATTTCGCTGGAACAAGTCATAGTCCACTTGTATTCTTACCCTTGTTATAATGCAGAAGAATGTAGAAGAGCAGAAATAGCAGTGTATCATTGCAGAATGATGCATCGCATCTTTCACCAATGCCTTTGGAACATATGTAATGTTTTTCACATACATAATTTTGGTGGATTTTTTTGCTGTTCAAATCTTATGGGTCTCAATTTTTCAGGGCATCATGGTCCCTGCCCCGGCTAAAAATTCAGTGGGGAGTCACCCATGATCCCGATGGCTGCCTCACAGCAATTTACCACTGGGAGCACAATTCATTGCTTTAAGTCAAGACTTCCGCCACTTTCTCAGGAGGAATCCCACCTTACAGAGCTGTCAACCAATCAGATGGCTGACAGCTCTGTAGTCCCAGCAGCGCCAGTTAGGAGCAATGGCCACTGCTGGGACTACAGTCAGTCCTACCCTGCCAAGGAGCCCAGGTAAGTTCAGGGTCAGGAGTCTCAGCATGGGAGGTGAAGGGCTCAGTTCAAAAGATCAAGGGGGAGGGATGGATGATCCTGGGGCCAACCCTCCGATGCACATAGGGACATTAATTAGCCACTTAAAGGCTTCAATAGACCAAGGCCTGATGCCTCCCCCACGCCCCCCTGTAAAATTTCAGACCACTCAGGGAAGGGCGGGCAGGCAGTGAGAAGGCCACATGCTCGATTTTACATTCTGCCCACCTTCAAGCCCACTGGTGGGAGAATGTTAAATCCAGCCCATGATATCATTATTGGGGATTGGAGCATTTCTCCATTACAGGTGTTCAACATTTACATCGAGAACTACCAGGTCAGTTTAGAGTTGCTGTTCACCTATCTTTCAGCTGGACATCTTGTTTCTTTAGTAGTGAGTGACCTTATTTTAATTTTTAAAAAACCAATAAAGCAGCAAAAATGTGTTTTACAGGTCTCACAGACAGAAGCCAACTTATCCTATTTCACTTGGAGACAATACATTTCAAAAGAAATATGGGCTCATTAAGTTTTTTTCTGGGTCTCTTTAATTTAAATCTCAACATATGCGAAGGAAGAGATTTGAAGCATAGACCTTCCCCTTCCAATTTGTGTTCTCTAATGGCCTACCCATCTCAGTTGCCACCCAAGAGATTTGTCAGCCTTGCAGATTGTCCTGGAGTCTTATATTGTTTACTTATATTATTTGCTGTGCTATGATATGAATAACAATCAAACTGAAAGTATGACTTTTGTTTGCATATCCAACAGCAACATAATTGGACAACAGGAGAATTCTTTCCCCATTCATTTCGATGGGAGAGGGCGCATTGTTTCTTGTTCATCACTGATTCCAATGGTAGGCTTACATTTACCTTTCTCCACTGTCAGTGATGACCAATGAGATTGTGCAGCAGGAGCTCTATGGTTGGTGGTGATGGAGAGAGTCAAACCCTGGCCAATTAGACATCACAAAGGTGGAAGTATCTGTGACATGGGAGGATTTTATAAGTATGTATCTTTTGAATTCAACACCAAAAAATTAAAATATTCTGTCAAAGAACTTAATTGAAAAATAAAGATTTTAAAAACAAGAAAAAGTTGTCATCAAAGCAGTTCTAATTCACCATCCAACCAGGTCATAGCTTCATTCTTATTGAATGTGTTGCAATAAATCACATTAATATGATTTTAAAAATTTATTAACGGGATGTGAGCATCACTGGCTGGGCCAGCATTTATTGCCCATCCCTAATTACCCTTGAGAAGGTGGTGATGAGGTGCCCTCTCGACAGTAGATTTATGTGATCAGTTAGTACTCTTACCTTTGCTAATTACCTAATCATCCAGGAGATAAAATGATGCAATCTCCAACCAGAATTAGCATCCTTTCCTCCCAGCCCAACTCCAGTTGCATAGGACTGTATCCCTACTTCATTGCTATCCTCTTGACCCCATTCCCACTCTATTCTACACCTCCTTGAATCATTCCCTCACTTTATCTCCCCTTGCAGGTACCATGCTCTAAGACGGCATTGGAGCCCATAGATTTCCATGTGGTGGACCATGGTTATACTTGGCAAGCTACTGCAGTGGTTTGCTATTGTCTTCTGCAAGTTCTGGTTAAGCAGGGGACTCTCATGCTCTTACTGTCTGCCACAGGTGCATTGGATGGATTTTCAGGTTGATAATCAACCTGTGTGGCCATCAAGTCCCGGAGTGAGTCTAGCACCTGGAACTCCTGGCTCAGAAACAGGGATGCTACCTATTGCACCACAAGACCTCCTCTTGAATCATTACAGCTGAGAATCTGGAGTAAGAAGAGGAAAACCCAATTTTGAAAAGACATGGAATTTAGCACTTGGAAAGAAAGCTCAAAATCTGGCTCTAGCTAAAGACTCAAAATCACCCCTGAAGTTAGTGCAGAATAGGAATCTATGCACTCACCTCCAAAATGAATGGGTAATGAATTCCCTTGTTCAGCTATGTTAGTTAAATGAACAAAATACCTATTTTCAGTTTGGTTGTACATAGGAACACAGTACTTAGGAGCAGGAGTGGCCATTTGGTCCTTTGAGCCTGCTGCATTATATGGCTGATCTGATTGTCGTCTCTGTTGTAGGGTGTTGGATACCATTCAGCAGGTCTTAATGAACTATTTTAGTCTTAAGTAGGTTAGCTGTATGTATTTATTAACTACAAAAACTATGTACATTTATACAGTAAAGGGTTCAGGCTGGGAACTGTCTCCATGCTTGCTTGTGCACACTGCTTTGTCCAACACTAGACTGACAACTAGGTGTGGTCATGTTTTCTCTTAGATAATCATGTGGGTAATACTGTGCTTAGTCCCGTATTAACTCTGTATGTGTCTATGTGCCAGATCATTATAATACACCTACCCCCAAGTTTTTATTCAATATATTTCAAATTATTCTAGTTTACTCCTTGTATTTAAGTTATTACTACTACCCCATCTCCCCCCTTCAAGTCTCTGAGTTCATCGATTCAGGCTGTCTGGAAGCCTTATAACCCTTCTATATCTCTCACACTACTGTCAGAGAAGTGGTAGGCTCTGTTGTTGCAGGTAAACTGTTGTTTTGGAAGTTGTTCTTGCATCTATGTATCTTTTCATCCACTTTTTCAATTTCTTGGTATTGAACTGCTCTTTGTCGATTCAGTAGTAGTGAAAGGTGGTTGCTGTTCCATCCCATTTCTTGTGGGCTCATCTCCATGTTGCTTTTTTCTCTTCTTCCTTCGTCATGTGGGTCATTGAGCTGTCCTTTGTGACAGAAGATGGCCCCTCCTTTTATAAGGATGCGTTTTTTTTAGTAAACTCACCTTTGCGTTTGGCTGTGTGGCGTTCAGCAATGGACAGTTGCTACTTGGTTCCAGCAACATCTCTGGCATTGTCTTGCTGGCTGGGGATTGCAGCATTGATCGGTGGTTGCAAAGCCATCAACAGTCATTGGAGCCAGAGGCTGAAGCTCTCCTGGTTGTTGATTGCCCTCTTATCTATCCTCCACTGGGGGCATCATGGTACCCATCTGAGTGGTTGGCTGGTCTGACCAATGAGGGCTTTCTGGAACCTGTAATGAATAAATGTGCCCAGTAGCCAGGAGACAGAATAGTCACTCAGGGATAGAATAGTGTAGGAGTGGCAGATAATGCACTGTCACAATGCTACAGGCAAAGGAAGAGCTAGCCCTTGAGAATGCTATCCAGATTGTTCGGCAGCTGAACTCCATGTGCAGCACAGGTCCAGCTTAAGAGGAGAAGGTAAACTGTTTGGTAATAGAAGGCAGCAAAGAGAGAAGACAGTTCAGAGCTGAAGTCCCATTCAGAATACTCTTTCTTGTTGGAGCTCTCAGAAACTTGCAGTTCTATATAATTTACAATAGTGGTTGGCATGGCATCTTCTGCCATTTTGAGGAGATTCAGGCTACACAGGCATCTCTACTCAAGAGAGAAAAAGACTGGTTATAGATGATGTACATCAGCTCGAAGATTACCTTAGTGCATCAAGAATTATGCCTATTACCAGAAGTCAGATTCCTCCAGACACATAGAGCGGAGTGTATGTTGTTCAAAGTCGGAGGTCTCTCAGCCATAGTTCTTTGTCCAATAGGACTGTAACACTGGCTCCCATGTCCAATTTCAAGTTTGTGAGATAGCTGTTAACTAAAGTGTACACATTCCAGTACGAAAATCCTGAAAGTTTGACATCACCCAAGAAGAATGTGTGTCCTCTTGGTGTGCAGTCTCAACCTCATGAATCATCTCTGGGTCTTCTGTGCATTTAGATGTTTTGGCCTTGCACAGTTTGCTGAAGTGTTCAATTCTGTTACATTGAAGCATTTCGCTGAAATTGCTAGATATTGATCACGCCTCTGTAGGCGCTTTGCTCCCCTGCACTGGCATAATCACTCTACTGGTCAGTTAGGGTATTGCTGCCCTTGGCCTGGAGTGACTCTGTTTCTGTGCTGTTTAACTAACTGGACGTGGGGTTTCCTTTGTAAAATGGTTTACTTTCTCCTCTTAAAATGGACCTGTGCTGCACATGGAGACCAGTTGCCTAACAATCTGGATAGCATGCTAAAGGGCTCCTTTGCTTGTAGCATTCTGAGAGTGCATTATCCGCCACTCCTATAACCATTCTATCCCTGATAATTTCAGATTATAAGTCTCCATATTTGCAGCTTTCAGCCATCCAGATCATTAATGAATGACTCAACAAGTTCTCCTGGTTGCTTGGCATGTTTATTAAATTTAGACCTTTCGAGAATTTTGTTGCTTCTTAGGCAAAAATTTGGCAGATGAAGTATAATGTAGGAAAATACGAACTAGTCCACTTTGGCAGAAAGCTCTTACAGAAGCTCTTATTGTCAGTTTTTATATTCCTAGCTAGCTTTCTCTCATACTCTTAATGTCTCCTCCTTTACTTTTTTTTTAGTTCTTTGCTGATTCACAAAATCTGCCCATCTTCTGACCTACCATTAATCTTGTTTTGTATAGTATTTCTTTAAATTTGATGCTATCCTGAACTTTCTTATTTAGTCATAGATGATGCATCTTTCTCCTAGAGTCTTTCTTTCTCACTGAGATAAATCTTTGTTGAGAATTATTAAACATCTCCTTAAAAGTCTGCCACTGCATCTCTACCTTTTAACCTAGTTTCCCAGTCCACTTTAGCCAACTCTGACTTCATACCCTTATAATTACCTTTATTTGGGTATAAAGCATTAGTCTTAGACCCACACCTCTCACCTTCAAACTGATTGTGAAATTCTATCATGTTATGATCACTGTCACCTAGATGCTCCTTAACTATGAAGTTGATTAATCCAGTCTCATCGCACATTACCAGGTCTAGAATAGTTTGCTCCTTGGTTGGTGATATAATGTACTGGTCTAAGAAATTGTCTCACTGCTCACATCTCTCACTGCTATACTAATGTCATCCTTAATTAACAGAGCTACCCCATCAGCTTTTCCTACCTTCCTGTCTTTTCAAAATGTCAAATACCCTTCAATATTCAGGTCCAAGCCTTGGTTACCCTGCAACCTTTTCTCTGTAATAGCTATAAGGTCATATATATTTATTTCTATCTGTGCCAACAATTCATCTAGAAACAGGATGCAGTCATCAGTAGGAAAGGTGATTTGTAACTAGAAACGATGAGGTCAGAAAAACCTTTGACAATTATGGCAGGAGAAAAGAATTAGGGATTTATAACAAAAGAGTGAACTCCAGAAATGCCCAGGGTGTGGTCAATCAGTGTTTTAGATGCAATGCAATATACCATTATGCAATGAACCGTCCTAAATGATATAATGTGTTCAAAATGCAACATGAGACAGAAGGCTCAGAAGAAGTTGGAGATAGTGACCAAAAGTAGGGCACTGTATTAGTTACAATTAGTTTCAGCTCAGTGAGAATGTCTTGGTTGCAGAGTCCTTCAACTGTGCAGTGCTAGACAGTGGATACACATCTACTGTGTGTGGAATAGACTGGTTAACATGCCACCTGGACACCTTAAATGACAAGGATTGGAATAAGGTTAAAGAATTTGAGAGTTCCACCAGTTTTAGATTTGGAAATGATAATACCCTAAAATTTTTATCAGATTCCCTGTAAGATAGCTGGAGTCAATCATTTCATCAGCACAGATGTAGTGTCTAGCAAAATACCATGACTGTTGAGCAGACCATTGATGAAGAAAGTACAGATGAACCTGGACATGGAAAATGACAAGACCATTGGATTTGGAAAACCTGTGGATTTACAATTTATGCAATCTGGACACTACTGTATTCCTTTAATGAAACCTAACTTTTCTACTAAGGAAATTAAAGAAATGTTATTAGCGTCAGGGAATAAGAATTTACAGGACAAAAAGCTAAATGTGTTAAAATTGCATCGGCAGTTTGCCCACCCTTCTTTGCAAAGATTAAAAATTTTGCCAAGTGATGTGGGAATAAAGGATGGAGAGGACGCAAAACTTATAGAGGAGATAAGCGATAGATGTGATATATGTAGGAAATACAGAAGGACACTGTCATGGCCAGTAGTGAGTCTACCTTTAGCAAAGGATTTCAATGAAGTTGTGGTGATGGATTTAAAGGTTCTGGATGAAGAAAAGAACATTTTTATTTTACATTTCATAGATTTGGCAACAAGGTTTAACCAGTTGACAATCACATGCAATAAAGAAAATAAGTATGGATCTGGTAATGGAGAAGGGACTGGATTGGGACCACTGGCAAAATTTCTCGCTGATAATAAGGGGAATTTGCTAACGACAAGTATCAGGATGTGTGCTTAAACATGAATATAATAGTTATGAATACAGCAGCAGAAAGCCGTTTTATTAAGCAAAGGAATCACGCAGTGATAGATGAGATGTTTCCTAAAATATTGGTGGATAGACCAAGCTGTAAATTAACATCATCTCTCATGGGCTGTCCATGCCAAGAATTCACTGCAGATGGTTGGGGGCTATAGTCCATATCAGTTGGTTTTTGGTAGAAACCCAAAAATTTCTTCAGTCCTGAGTGATCATTCCCCAGCTTGGGAGGGAACTACGATTAGCTCTACCTTTCCTGAGCATTTAAATGCACTAAACGTGGGTAGAAGAGCCAAAGTTTTGGAAGGAATTTGTCGAGCTCTATTCTGAAACTATTTTCAATCAGGGAGACATGGTATACTATAAAAGAGAATGACTTAATGAGTGGAAAGGCCTGGGAAAGATGTTAGGTAACGATGGTAAAACAGTGATTTTACAACTTGGGAACCAGACTATTTGGGTACACTCATTGAGGTTAGTTGGCACTGATTACAAATTTGCGGGTCCGGAAAGTGTTGTAGGAAGTTTTGACGAGCCATGTACTTCTCATACCCATATGATTGTGAGGACCAGGTAGCTGAAGTTGACGGGGTATCCGAAGATGAACGCAATAATTCGGATGAACAAGATTTGTCCCAGAGCACAGCTACCAAAAGCTGGCACTAAAGTTACATACTTGCCAGAAGGGACCAGTCAATGGTGGGATGTGACGATGGTAGGTACAGCAGGGAAGGCCACTGGAAAATATAAACTCTGGTTAAACATATGAGATAAAAGACAGGAGGTTAGGCCTATGGATTGGGAACATGAAGCACAAAAATGGAAGGCACGGAGATGTAGTATCAGTTCAGACAGTGGGTCTGGGAGCGAACGTGCCCATAGGAAGAGATCGCAAACTGTGGAAAGAACATTTATAACTGGGAGAGGGAAATCAAGCAGTAACAGCCTGGAGCACGATAGAGGGTAGGATAGAGGGCACAGCTTAACAAGGTCAAGGCAGACTGATAACGCTACAAGGAGCAGAAGCCCATGTGATCGAGAAGTCTTGGTAGCTTTAAACAAATTAGACAATAAATTAATAAAGGATGCCAAATAGCAAGAACTATATAGTTGGAAAGAGTTTAGGGTATACAGACGTGCCAAATAGCGGACAACCAGCTCTATCTCATAGATAGATATGCATGGTAAAGGTGCTTCCTGATGGGACTTACAAAGCTAAAGCCAGGCTAGTGACACGAGGGTTTGAAGAAAAATTGGGTGACCGGGATATGAGAGTAGATTTACCTATGGCAGGGAAAGTTATTCTGAATATCTTTTTGGCTCTATTTGCTACAAATGCTTGGGAATGTAAGTCCATTGATATTAAAGCTGCTTTTTTGCAGGGACACCAACTTCAAAGGGAAATATTTCTCTGTCCGCTGAAAGAGGTGCCAAATGCAGAAGGGGCTCTGTGGAAGCTAAATAAATGCATGTATGGTTTAAATGATGCCTCCAGAGTTTGGTATTTCTCAGTGAGGTCAGTTTTGTTAAAGTTGGGCTGTCTTCAGTTGGAAGCAGACTCAGCAATGTTCTATTGACACTATGGAGGGAAATTTGCAGGCATCCTTATGATGCATCTAGATGATTTTTTGTGGGGAGAAAGTAGCGAATTTGAAACAGTTATCATTAATGGGCTCAAAATGGAGTTCAAAATTGGGAGTCAGGCTTCTGCATTTAAATACATTGGATTGGAAATCAGGCAGAGCAGATCACACGTCATTTTACATCAGCAATCCTACTTAGAGAATGTCAATCCCATTGCAATTGGTCGTGGTAGGGCCTCCCAGAAAGATACAATGGCTTCTGAAATGGAAAGAGGAACTCAGAAGTGTAATTGGGCACCTCAACTGGCTAGGTAAACAAACAAGGCCAGACATCAGTTTTGACGCTTTGGAATTGAGCACTAAAATGAATGATCCCAAAGCTGAAGAAATCATTTGAGCAAACAAAGCATTGACAAAATTAAAAATGGAGCAGCGTGTTTTGAAATTCCCATCTTTGGGTGATCCTATAAAAATGAAACTGTGTTTAGTGATGCGCCTTATGCAAACCTGTAATGGATTTTCGAGTGCAGGAGGATTTATAATAGTTCCCATGGGGGAGAAAGGTAAATGCTGTCCCTTGACATGGGAATCTAAACAGATATGAAGAGTTTTAAAAAGTACAAGACTCTCGCCCTTGTTGAGGCTGCAGATATGGCATTCTATGGGTAGCATTTTCCACACCCTCCTGCCACCGGGATCTTCCAGTCCTGCCGCAAGTAAATGGACTTCTGGCTGGGGTGCCACCTCGCCCACAATGGGTCTCACCCACAACGGGGCTGGAAAACCTGGGCCTTTATATCAAACATACCCGCAGAAATTTTAAATGGAAAAAGGTATTCAGGAATGGTACCTATTGTCTTAGGCAATAAGTCACTTTGGGAAAATGTTCACTCTACAAAGTGCGTTAACGAAAAGAGATTGCAAATTGACATTGCAAGCTTAAAACATGTGCTAGAGAATAAGGAGATTGGCAAGATCAAATGGATTGATAACAGCTACCAATTGTCCAACAACTCCACAGAAAGAGGAGCGAGTTCCAAAAAGCTATTGGAGATCCTCAAAGAAGGAAGGCAAATAGGAATATTCTTTTATGTGGACATTATATTTCTATACATGTGTTTTATTATGTAGGGGGAGTAAGATGGATTAATTGAATGAAAAATATATATTAATGTTAGTGTTATGGAAGAGAAGGTCCCCATCTTTTTTTGTGATTATATAAACTTAAGGATTACTTTCTTCTTAAGAAGGGAATCTGTTGGGGAAGGAAACAGTTAACTCACAGAGTTCAATTGCTAATTATCAGTTAACAACCTAAGTATCCATTTGGATGTATAAAAGGGATGATGAGTGAGACAAGTTCTCTCTGTAGAGAGTTCTATGTACCAGAAATAAAACTCTCTATCTGAAGGAGTCTGTCTCGGTGTCGGTCTTTATTACCAAACAGTTCTAGGAGCCTAACATCTACAGCTTGGCATCCAGCTCATTAACTCTGAGCCGAGATTCCTCAAGCTGCAGACATTTAGGCCAATGTGGTTTCTGTGGATCATAAGGTGTCTACCAGCTCCAGCTGCAACACATCACCTGTCCTGCCATCCTTAATGTATTTTGATTGACTAATTAATTATTTTCTTAATTATATAAATAAACAATATAAAACAAATTATATATTGCTGTGTATAGTCTAAATAGATTGAGAATGTTTAAAACACGCTGAGTAACTTGCGTAAGTATTATCAGAATTTCACATTCCGCTAATAGTTTGTGTTAGTGGACTGTATCAGTAGTTGGAAAACATTCCCTTGTGTGGGTTTATAGATTAACAGAATTAGGAGTTGGATGACAGACTGAAGTTTGCTATCTAATGGCTCTAGGTACCAAACAAAGATTGTAAAGTGTAACTCTTTGTATATAAAGAACTCAAGCTTTAGTACTTATTAAATGTGCCATTTATATAGAAAACATACTGTAGTTGCTGCAGTACAGAAAGTGGCAGAAAATATGAAGAGAAAAGTGAACAAAATAACTGGAGTGCTGTGTTTGGCTGCAGTAGAGAGCTTCAGCTGGAGATTGGTGACTGAGGGAATTTAAAAGTTAAATTAAGGGTTAAATTCTATCTAAAGTCCAGTCTTTCTTTAATGTAGCAATTAACTAAAAGTTGCTGTTAGTGTTGGAAGAAGGTGAGTTTCAGACCAGAGAGTGGTATAATAGGGAGTGAAAAACAGAGGCCAAGACCGGAGAGGAGAGATATACCTTCAGGACCTTCAGATGGTGAAGTTCGAAGTGACGTCACAATTCAAAAAGTGATGTGACACGGGGAGGCAGCTGATTGGTAAGTAGGATCAGGTGAGTACTTCTCCTTCTACTTTTTCTACTAATTAAACTGCTGTAGTCCATTAGCTTAAACAAAATAGGGTGAGGACTTTGGACTGTAACTCTTTCGAGTACAAACACGTTTCCATCTGTTCCTATTCAGATGAAGTTACATTATTTCATAGTTTGCCATTGTGAGATTTGAACTCTTGATACTCTTTTGAGTAAACCTGTTTCCATCTGTTTCAGATGAAGTTACATTGTTTCATAGTTTGCCATTGTGAGATTTGAACTCTTGATCATGGGGTTACAAACCCAGTACCATAACCACTTGGCTATTTAGGCCAAGCCAGACTTTGGACTGTAGTGGGAGTGTTTGGAGTGGAATAAGTCCCCTAGTAGTTAGTATTCTTTAAAGGGAGTAACTAACGAGCTTAATCTAAAGGGAAATCATGGCAGCAGAGCTCACACCCATGATATGCTCCCCCTGCGCTATGTGGGAAGTCATGGACACTTCCAGTAGCCCTGGCGACCATGTGTGCAGGAAGTTTGTCCAGTTGCAGCTACTGGCTAACCACATTTTGGAGCTGGAGCTGCAGGTGGATTCATTGTGGAGCATCCGTGATGCTGAGATTGTCGTGGACAGCACGTTCAGTGAGGTGGTCACACCTCAGTTAAGACTGAACAGGCAGACAGGGGATGGATGACCACTAGGCAGGGTAGAGGAAGGCAGGTAGTGCAGGAGTCCCCAGTGGCCATCCCCCTATCTAACAGATATACCATTTTGGATACCGTTGGGGGAGATGACTTCTCAGGGGAAAGCAGCAGGAGCCAAGTCCATGGTACCACGGGTGGCTCTGTTGTACAAGAAGGGAGGAAGAAGAATGGCAGGGTTATAGTGATAGGGGATTCAATAGTAAGAGGAACAGGCAGGCATTTCTGCCATAAAAGAGACTCCAGGATGGTATGTTGCCTGCCTGGTGCCAGGGTCAAGGGTGTCTCTGAAAGGCTGCAGGGCATTCTGAAGGGGGAGGGTGAACAGCCAGTGGTCGTGGTACATATTGGTACCAGGAACATAGGTAAAAAAATGGATGAGATCCTACAAGCTGAATATAGGGAATTAGGATGTAAATTAAAAAGTAGAACCTCAAAGGTAGTAATCTCAGGATTACCAGCAGTGCCATGTGCTAGTGAGAGTAGAAATAGTAGGATATATTGGATGAATATGTGGCTGAAGAAATGGTGTAGAGGGGAGAGATTCAGATTCCTGGGACATTGGGACCAGTTCTAGGGAAGTTGGGACCAGTGCAAACAGGACGGGTTGCATCTGGACAGGACTGAGACTGATGTCCTCGGGGGTGTTTGCTAGTGCAGTCAGGGAGGGTTTAAACTACAATGGCAAGAGGATAAGAACCTGAGCAGGGAGACAGAGGAGGGGGAAACAAGGATAAAAATGAAAGACAGAAAAGTAAGAAGCAAAAGTGGAAGGCAGAAAAAACAAGGGCAAAAAACAAATGGGGTCATAGTGCAAAATAAAGCTAAGATGATAAAAAAGTTAAAAAGACAAGTATAAAAGGCATTGTGTCTTAATGCACACAGCATTCCCAATAAGGTAGATGAATTAACAGCGCAAATAGATATAAACTGTTATGATATAGTTGCAATTATGGACACATGGCTGCAGGGTGACCAAGGATGGGAACTGAACTTCCAGGGGTATTCAATATTTAGAAAGGACAGACAAATAGGGAAAGGAGGTGGGGCAGCACTGCTAGTAAAGGAGGAAATCAATTCAATAGTGAGGAAGGATATTGGCTCAGAAATTCATGATGTGGAATCTGTTTGGGTGGGGATAAGAAATGCCAAGGTGCAGAAAACATTGGTGGGGGTTGTCTGTAGTCCCCCAAATAGTAATGGAGATATAAAGGAAGGCATTAAGTAGGAAATTAGAGATGCATGCAATAAGGGTACAGCTATAATCATGGGTGACTTTAATCTACATATAGATTGGACAAACCAAACTAGCAATAATACTGTGGAGGAGGATTTCCTGGAGTGTCTATGTGATGGTTTTTTAGACCAAGATGTTGAGGAACCAACTAGAGAGCAGGCTATTCTATATTGGATATTGTGCAATGAGAAAGGATTAATTAACAATCTTGTTGTTCCCTTGGGGAAGAGTGACCATAAAATGATGGAATTGTTCATTAAAATGGAGAGTGAAGAAGTTGAATTTGAAATTAGGGTCCTGAATCTAAATAAAGGGAGCTACAAGAGTATGAGGCCAAGTTGGCAATGATGGATTGGGGAACCTTACTAAAAGAGTTGACGGTGGATAGGCAATGGCTAATATTTAAGGAATGTATGCAGGAATTACAACAATTATTCATTTCTGTCTGGCACAAAAATAAAACAAAAATAAAAGGTAGCTCAACCATGGATCACAAAATAAATTAGGGATAGTATTAGATCCAAAGAGGAGACATAAAAAATTGCCAGAAAAAGCAGCAAGCCTGAGGATTGGGAGCAGTTTAGAATTCAGCAAAAGTGGACAAAAAGATTGATCAAGAAGGGGAAAATGGAGTATGAGAGTAAACTTGTAGGGAACATAAAAACTGACTGTAAAAGCTCCTATAAATATGTGAAGAGATAAAGATTAGCAAAGACAGATGTAGGTCCCTTACAGTCAGAAATGGGGGAAATTATAAAGGAGAACAAAGAAATGGCAGAAGAAATAAACACATATTTTGGTTCTTCCTTCACAAAAGAGGACACAAATAATTTCCCAGAAATGTTAGAGAATCAAGGGTCCAGTGAAAAGGAGGAATTGAAGAAAATAAGGATTAGTTAAAAAATGGTGCTAGAGAAATTAAAGGGGTTAAAGGCTGAAAAATCCCCAGGGCCTGATAATCTACATTCCAGAGTACTAAATAAAGTGGCCCTGGAAATATTGGGTGCATTGGTGGTCACCTTCCAAAATTCTATAGATTCTGGAGCAGTTCCTACAGATTGGAGGGTGGCAAGTATAACCCCACTATTTAGAAAAGGAGGGAGAGAAAAAACAGAATTACAGACCAGTTAGCCTAACGTCAGTAGTGGGGAAAATGCTAGAGTCTATTATGAAAGATGTGGTAACAGAACACTTGGAAGGCACTTGGAAAGGATTAGACAAAGTCACTGGGTGGGGTTGTGAGTTGTGAGGAGGACGCAAGGAGGCTTCAGGGCAATTTAGACAAGTTGTGTGTGTGGGCAAACACATGGCAGATGCAGTATAACGTGGATAAATGTGAAGTTATACGCATCAGTGTGAAAAACAGATAGACAGAGTATTATTTAAATGGTGATATATTGAGAAATGTAGATATACAAAGGGATCCGGGTGTCCTTGTACACCAGTCAATGAAGGTAAATAGGCAGGTCAGCAAGCAGTTAGGAAGGCAAATGGTATGTTGCCCTTCATTGCAAGAGGATTTGAGTTCAGATGTAAGGATGTCTTACTAAAGTTATACAGGGCCTTGGTGAGACCACACCTGGAGTACTACATGCAGTTTTGGTCTCCCTACCTAAGAAAGGATATACTTGCCATAGAGGGAGTGCAGCAAATGTTCGCTAGGCTGATAGTGGTGATGGTAGGACTGTTGTATGAGGGGAGATTGGTTCCAACCTGATAGTCGCCCAACCTCGGACGGCCCGCTTCTATCTCCTACCCAAAATCCACAAACAGAACTGCCCCGGTAGACTGATCGTCTCAGCTTTCTCCTGCCCCACAGAACTTATTTCTCGTTATCTTGACTCCCTTCTCTCTCCCCTTGTCCAGTCCCTTCCCACCTACATCCGTGATTCCTCTGACACCTTACGTCACATCAACAATTTCCAGTTCCCTGGCCCCTACCGCTTCCTCTTCACCATGGACGTCCAATCCCTCTACACCTCCATCCCCCACCAGGATGGTCTGAGGGCCCTAAGCTTCTTCCTCGAACAGAGGCCCGAACAATCCCCATCCACCACTACTCTCCTCCGTCTGGCTGAACTTGTTCTCACACTGAACAATTTCTCCTTCAACTCCTCTCACTTCCTCCAAATAAAAGGTGTGGCTATGGGTACCCGCATGGGCCCCAGCTATGCCTGTCTCTTTATGGGTTATGTGGAACATTCCTTGTTGCAGTCCTACTCCGGCTCCCTTCCACCACTCTTTCTCTGGTACATCGATGATTACTTCGGTGCCGCTTCATATTCTCGTCGGGACTTGGAAAAATTTATTAATTTTGCTTCCAATCTCCACCCCTCCATCATTTTCACGTGGTCCATCTCTGACACTTCCCTTCCCTTCCTTGACCTCTCTGTCTCAATCTCTGGTGATAGACTGTCCACCAATATCCATTACAAACCCACCGACTCCCACAGCTATCTCGACTACAGCTCCTCACACCCCGCTTCCTGTAAGGACTCCATCCCATTCTCTCAGTTCCTTCGCCTCCGTCGCATCTGTTCCGATGATGCTACATTCAAAAACAGTTCCTCTGACATGTCCTCCTTCTTCCTTAACCGAGGTTTTCCACCCACGGTCGTTGACAGGGCCCTCAACCGTGTCCGGCCCATCTCCCGCGCATCCGCCCTCACGCCTTCTCCTCCCTCCCAGAAACATGATAGGGTCCCCCTTGTCCTCACTTATCACCCCACCAGCCTCCGCATTCAAAGGATCATCCTCCACCATTTCCGCCAACTCCAGCATGATGCCACCACCAAACACATTTTCCCTTCACCCCCCTTATCGGCATTCCGTAGGGATCGCTCCCTCCGGGACACCCTGGTCCACTCCTCCATCACCCCCTACTCCTCAACCCCCTCCTATGGCACCACCCCATGCCCATGCAAAAGATGCAACACCTGCCCCTTCACTTCCTCTCTCCTCACCGTCCAAGGACCCAAATACTCCTTTCAAGTGAAGCAGCATTTCACTTGCATTTCCCCCAGCTTAGTCTATTGCATTCGTTGCTCCCAATGTGGTCTCCTCTACATTGGAGAGACCAAACGTAAACTGGGCGACCGCTTTGCAGAACACCTGCGGTCTGTCCGCAAGAATGACCCAAACCTCCCTGTCGCTTGCCATTTTAACACTCCACCCTGCTCTCTTGCCCACATGTCTGTCCTTGGCTTGCTGCATTGTTCCAGTGAAGCCCAACGTAAACTGGAGGAACAACACCTCATCTTCTGACTAGGGACTTTACAGCCTTCCGGACTGAATATTGAATTCAACAACTTTAGGTCGTGAGCTCCCTCCCCCATCCCTACCCCCTTTCTGTTTCCCCCTTCCTTTTTTTTCCAATAAATTATGAAGATTTTCCTTTTCCCACCTATTTCCATTATATAAAAAAAAACCCCCTCTAGAGCTATACCTTGAGTGCCCTACCATCCATTCTTAATTAGCACATTCGTTTAGATAATATCACCAACTTTAACTTTAACACCTATGTGTTCTATTGTACTATTGTCATTGACATCTTTTGATGATCTGCTTCTATCACTGCTTGTTTGTCCCTACAACCACACCGCCCCCCCCCCCACCTCTCTGTCTCTCTATCTCTCCGCCCCCCACACACACACCTTAAACCAGCTTATATTTCAACTCTTTCTTGGACTCGAACTCAAGTTCTGTCGAAGGGTCATGAGGACTCGAAACGTCAACTCTTTTCTTCTCCGCCGATGCTGCCAGACCTGCTGAGTTTTTCCAGGTAATTCTGTTTTTGTTTTGGTTCAACTGGGCCTGTTTCACTAGAGGTGATTTGATTGAAACATATAAAATTCTAACAGGGCTAGACAGACTAGATGCAGGGAGGATGTTTCCCCTGGTTGGAGAGTCTAGAACCAGGGGCCACAGTCTCAGGATACGGGGTAGGCCAGTTAGGACTGAGATAAGGAAAAATTTCTTCATTCAGAGAGTGGTGAACCTGTGGAATTCTCTGCCACAGAAGGCTGTGGAGGACAGTCCACTGAGTATATTCAAGAAACAAATTAATAAGTTTTTTGGATATTAGGGGCATCAAGAGGTATGGAGTGAAAGCAGGAATATGGCGTTGAGATAGAGAATCAGCCATGATCATATTGAATGGCGGAGCAGGCTCGAAGGGCCAAATGGCCTACTCCTGCTCCCAGTTTCTATGTTTCTATGTTTCTAAATATAAATGAACTCCATGCCTGAGTCCCACTTCTTGTTCAAAGGCTTGTACTTTTTTGGGTTGGGAAAATGGTAGCAATCTTAAGTCAATTATATTATTGATAATAACAGAGTAAAGCTCTCTCCTTTCTGCCTGAATAATCCAGTTCAGCAGAGCACCCTTCTTTACCAGCATGTCATTTTCCACCAGATGCCCCTGTGGCTGACTGAGATTATTGAATTACGTATGGTTTTATGCATTGATCCCATTGCAACTAACAACTGCATTCAGTCTGCTCACACTGGGTTCCAAAGACATAAATAACAAAATGAATAGGGGAAGCTACCATATCACTAGCCTGGGCTCAATTCAGACAGAGCTTTCAGAATGAAGGTAAACTTTTGAATGTTTATACTGATTACCGGGTGTAAAGATGGGATAGAAAAAATGTCTCTACTGCAAACTGGAGTCACCAGGACTAATCTGTAGAGCACTGTTGAATGCAACCCAGGAACAAATCAAAGGGGCAACAACAATTTAAAAAATATTAAGCTTTAATGGAGAAGACCCAACATTTTCTGGCATGTTTTGTGGATATCTGACACATAAATGCCACAAATTGTCATCTTCTATGTATGAGAATGCCAAGTCTCTCAGTGAGATATTGGTGAAGCACAGCTTCTGGTGGAGCAGAGCAACTCTAGAAACAATCTTCCTGATTTTGGTGTTTAACTGTTTTTGTGCGATCACTGGAAGTTGCTGTCTGAATTACTCTTTGATAACAAGTTATAACAGTGAGCGCTGATAGCCTCATGATTATTTCTATTGTAAAATCTGGGCTACTGATGTAAATCACATAATCAGGAACACCCACTCATGACATACGATCTTGGTACACAAATTCCCTGGCTTTCTTTCTGAACAATCTAAAAATGGTTAGCCAAACACCCTGTTGTTAAGATGGTGCTTTTATATCTTCCATTACACATATTGACCATCCATAATTAAAAAACCCTGCATGTTACACACTGCCCCACCTCCATCCAGCAAGCTTGGTGTATGCTCATAACCACAAGGTCAGTGATTACTGATGGAGTTGGTCAACAGTTAATAGCTGTTTGACCCCACCAATTGTACAAGGAATTTGTTACACAGAGTCACTGTTTATGTCCATGACCAAAGATGAACCCTCTGATCAAGTGGAAGGAACTGCTAAACAACACTGTATTTAATTTCCAGTTAATTATTTACTTCCAGTGGCAGGTTTGACAAGATATAAGATACGTTCAACACCCCCTCAGCACTCCTGCCCTCAAAAGGTTTCTGATCCTGTG
The DNA here is from genome assembly GCF_017639515.1 of Carcharodon carcharias. NCBI lineage: Eukaryota > Metazoa > Chordata > Chondrichthyes > Lamniformes > Lamnidae > Carcharodon > Carcharodon carcharias. Next base: position 12,298,552 of record NC_054482.1, on the reverse strand, counting down.
ATGGGAACTTTTCCATCGGTGCCAGCAGACCCAAGTGGCCTTTCCTCACTTGTGAATCTAGAAAATGAGTGAGTACAGAATATTTGACAGTAGGGGGCATTGCAGCTTCACTTGATCCTGACTTTGTCACTCTGTGCCCTTTCCAACATAGTTCATCAGAAAGTGACTCTTAGGGGTTGATTATTTAGGGACTTTGAGGAGAAATTTCTTCACTCAGAGGGTTGTCAATCTTTGGAATTGTTGATCCCAGAGGGTTGTGGGCACTCCATCATTAAATATATTTAAGGCTGAGACAGGTTTTTGGTGTCTCTGGTCAAGGGATAAGGAGAGTGGTCAGGAAAGTGGAGCTGAGGCAGAAGATCAACCATGATCATATTGAATAGTGGAGCAGGCTCGAGAAGCCGTATGGTCTACTCCTGCTCCTTTTGGAATGTGAATTAATTCTTCAGGTATGTTGAAAAAATTTCTGATGTTTACATGTAATTGGGCATTGCAAATGAACAGAGCTCCGTTACTTAAATTGGTTCACAATGGCTTCCTTCTCTATCCATGTATCTCTGCCAACAATTCCTCACTGTCAATGGAGCTGAAGGTTTAAAGTTTAGGTTAGTACCAAGGTTGCAAAGAGCAGGAGAGAAGATGAGAAGAAACAAAATGTAGGAGTTTGGAGTCTCAGTTTTAAAAGTCTGTGAATTAGGGATGAAACAGAAGACTGAAATAGGTAAGAAGCTGCACAGTTTTGAGCATAGTTTTATCAATAAAAAAAGAACTTGTGACTGCAATAAACAAAGACATTGGATAATTTCCACACAATAGGGAAAAATTTATGTCTCCTGCCGGGTGTGTTTGCAGGCTGAATTCCCTACTCAACCTGTCAGGTTTTTTGGGTGGGGGGGTGGAGGGTAATGGGTGAGGCCTTGCCCCAATTCAAACCTTTAAGTGCCCCCATTATTGGCCACTTAAAGGGCCTATCCTGCCCAGCTGCACTTTTGAGACCAGCAACAGGAAGTCAGAGATGGGCACGAAGCCTATCAGCGGCTACCTATCGGCCTGCCTGGGCCTCAGGCAGGAAGTGGGGGGGGGGGTGGTACACCACCCTACTGGCCGTTTTTCCTGATCAGAGCACCCGTTCCCCAAACCCCCCCCCCACCCAAAAGTCTGCCCTCTCCCCTGGGTGCTCCCCCTCACACTGGCTTTTCAAACACAACCCCCACAACCCCTTGAAGTCCTCCCCAACCCCCAGTGCCTCCCCTCCTGTTTCTGCTTTGAGCACCCCTGACTTACTGTTGTCATGGAATCCTGGCACTTAGGATCTGGGGACTGCCTGTGGTCCCAGTGGCCACTGGTCCCAGTGATCAACGGCAGAACTTTCCTGCCTGTCGGGCAGGTGGTGCAGGAGTGGGCACAGACGCAGTCGCTGCCTGTGATCGGGTTCGCACCACCATTTTAGACGGCTGGGCCAATTAAGGCCTGCCCAGCGTGAATCGCTGCCCCGGAGGACAGTGGGAGTGGGCGATGGGTCTGCAATGACCACCGGGTCCAATGGCGACCCAGTGGCCTGTTTTAAAAAGTTGCTGCAGCCTTTCCAAGGCTGTAAATCATGGCTAGTGGAAGGGCTCCCCAGAGCACTGCTGCTGAGCAGGCCCAGGCAGGAGGGGAGGGCAGGGGGACACTGTGGCCCTCGTTTTTCTGATGATTACCCTGCTGCCCTCCTGGAGGAGGTGGCAATATGGCGGGAGGTCCTGGTACCCCAAGACGGGAGGAGGAGGCCTCCCCCCCACATAACCAAACGTGCCTGGGAAGAGGTGTCGGAGGTGGTGAGCTCCCGTGACGTGGTGCGGTGCACCTGGATCCAGTGTCACAAGCGCTTCAATGACCTGTTGCGCTCAGGAAGGGTGAGAGCAATGTTGGCATTGGTCACTTAACCCAGCAGGTACGCTTTCCCCCCTGGTGCCCCCCACCCCAAGTCTGAGCTTAGCGACTGCATTGAATCATTGACAACAAGTGTCCTTCGCTGGGTGAACCAGCAGATATTGCCCATGCTGAGGTCACCCTGAGAGGGTGGTGAGGTGATGGGTTCTGCCCCCCCAGCATGTGGTACACTGAGACCCACATGACTGTTTTGGGGGCAACTTGGAGGAGCTGCACCCAGGCGCAGTGCTGGAACTGCAGGACATGTCAAAGTCAGGGTGATGCTATGCTGGGAGGGGAGCTTCAAGGCAGTGTGGCACCAATCGATCTGCTGCCCTCTGCGCTCCACGTACTTGCGCCTCCTTACTATGGAATTTAGACCATGTGGTGCCTAATGTGATGTGGAGAAAGGTCAGGCATCTTTGTGTGAGTGTTCGGCAGCAGTGGGGTGAGGAGGCACTGGTGTCCTGCAATGTCCCACTCTGGTTGGGATGGGCCGTCCACAAAGCGAGTCCAGGTACAAGTAGCACTAATCAATGCTCTTCTCTCCTTTTCAGGAGAAGAATGCACATAATGCCGCCGAGTGGTTGAGGATTGGCAGAGGGCCGGCCCACTTGGCGATTCTCAGCCACTTTAAGCAGGATGCCCTAGATTTGGAGAGGTGCCATGCGCCCAGATCCACCGGTGTCGGTGAGGCTGGGGTGCCATGAGCAGGTATGTTTGCCCAGCATTGAGGTCACCATTGTTCTCCCAACAGCCATGGCAGTGCTGGATGTTCAGTGATTGAAGTTTGCAACCATTGCTTTTGGAAGGATGAGCGGTTAATGGTCCAGGAGACAGGGATGCAGGTTGACATTGTCTCCACGTTAACTACTCCAATGTCCTTGTTCTTCCTTTCAGCATCAGTGGAGCAGGGCCAGGAGGAGGAGCAACAGGGGTCCCCTCTCACACCTGAGGACCCTGAAGTCACGGACTCACCAGCATCACACCCTCTCTGCCAGGCAGGCACCAGCACAGATACTAGCACCTCGGTGGGAATTAGAACATCGGCAAGTGTCCCGGGGCACAGCGATGAGGGCACTTCACAGATGCTGGAGAAGCTGGCAGAGACAGAGAGTGCCCATGGTGCCATCAGTCAGAGGACTGCAGAGGACCAGGCACATGCTCAGTTGGTGCCTGATGATGTGCCTCTGGAGTCATCTGCAATACAGCAAATGCAGCAAATGCGGCTGGGTGTGCGGGAGCATCTGGGGGATACATGAGGCTATGCTTGGCTTGGTGTCCATGGTGAGGAGTCTACGCGGACTATGGCTCAAGCAATGAGCCTTTATCTGAGCGCCATGCGTCCTCCATGGAGAGAATGTTGACTCTAGTGGAGAGGCTCCACCAGGAGACCAATCAGGGCTTCCTGGGGATGCGCTCAGACCAGCAAGCCCTCACATCGGCGTTGACCTCAGCTGGTCAGTGCCAGTGTCAGTGCCAGTGGTCTGGACACCAAGTTTCCCAGCTTGGTGCCCATCCATTCACGGTGAGCAGGGAGGTCCAAAGCAATCTCTCATCGGCGCAGCTGCTGCCTGTCGTATCTGTGGGCTCCTCTCAGGGCGTTCCGGATGAGGGCGGCAGCTCCTCCATCCCTCTCCCAGTGACTGTTGCATCCATTGAGTCTGCAATGACTGGGGAGATGCCGGCTGTGGAACTGTCAACTCCCTCCCAGGTGGGCCCAGCACAGGCTCCACGGGCCAGAGGACAACCGCCAAGGTCATCGAGGCCAACAGGACAGCAGAGTGAGCAAAAAACAAAAAAACTGCGGATGCTGGAAATCCAAAACAAAAACAGAATTACCTGGAAAAACTCAGCAGGTCTGGCAGCATCGGCGGAGAAGAAAAGAGTTGACGTTTCGAGTCCTCATGACCCTTCGACAGAACTTCGACAGAACAGACAGCAGAGTGAGCAGGCTGTCTCAGATGCCAGTCCCAGTGAGGGGACAGCACCAAGAAATAGCACCCGAAAACGTAAACATAGGGCACCTTAGGCACACCACAGGTTTATCACTGGTACTTTTGTGTTGGCCCACAATGAGGTCTTTATGAGTTGGTGTGATTTTTAACACCTTTGTCATTTTATTTTCACAAGTTCATTTTGTTATATTAAATTGAGACATGTCACCATGGCTGAAGGTGACTCTTTTCTTCTGCAGGTAAATGGTTACCAATAATGTTATGAGTTATTTGTGGGACATTCAGCTTTATTAACAAGGCCCTTAGTTAATGTTTCTATCCAGGCAGATTTTGCACTTAGGTATCGAGTATGGAGGCTGCAGCCCACGCTTGTCCTGAAGGTCCGGATGTGGTGTGTTAGCTGGAGGTTCATTGGATTAAAGCCTCCTGGGTGTCCCTGCCTCCCTGGAGTATGCCCGGGTCAGTGTTTACCCCCTCAGCATTTCCCTGTGCGTGCTCATCCTCGGACTCACTGCTGGACTCATCGTGTGGAGTCGCAGCCACTGTGTCTACATCTTCATCTTCCACTGTGTCCCCCCTTTCCAGTGCAAGATTGTGGAGAACACAACATGCAACACTATCAGCATCACACGATCTGGGGGGTACTGGAGTGCGCCCCCTGAGCAGTCCAGGCATCGGAAGAGCACCTTGAGAAGGCCAATGGCTCTCTCCCCTTGTGGAGGCGTAGCTCCTACTATACTGCTGCTCAGCTTCTGTTCTTGGATGGCGGAGAGGCATAATGAGCCACCTTCTGAGGGGGTAGCCCTTGTCACCCAGCAGCCATCCATCCAGCCAAGCAGGAGCACTGAAGAGCCCCAGCACCTGGGAGTGTCTGAGGATGTAAGCGCCATGGGAGCTGCCTGGGTACCTTGCATTGACTTGTAGAATCAGCATCCTGTGGTCACACACTATCTGCACATTCATGGAGTGGAAGCCCTTCCTGTTGACAAAGGCACTGGGCTCACCTACTGGCGCCTTGATGGCCACATGTGTACAGTCTATAGCACCCTGGACACGGGGGAAGCCAGCAATGGCCGCAAAGCCCCTGGCTCACTGTGTCTGGCTGGCCTCGTCCCAGCAGCAGTGGATGAAGGTAAATGCATGCCTGAACAGAGCGTCTGTAACCTGCTTGACGCAAGTGTGGACAACTGAATGGGAGACACCACAAAGATCACCCACCGAGCCCTGGAAGGAGCCAGAGGCATAGAAATTGAGGGCAGCTGTGACCTTCAGAGCCACTGGCATGGGGTGTCCACCCACACAGTTCATGGAGATCTCAGGCCCAATCATCTGACAGATGTAGTTAACTGTCTCCCTTGACAGTCGGACCCTCCTTTGGCACTGCACCTCAGACATATTGAGGTAGCTGCTTCACCACCTGTATACCCTGGCAGCAGGAGAGTGGCATCTTCTGCAGCTCCTTCTGCCTTGGTCTTCCTGTTGGCCCTGCACCCCCTGTGCCTGCGTCTGTCTTCCCAAAGGTGGCTTCTCTGGAGGCTGAATGTGCACTTCTGGCCTCCTCCCCCTTCTAGCCCTCCCTTCCTCCTCAGAGGAGGTACCTCCAGTGGAGAGTTCAGCTCCCATTCCCAGGCTAAGGGAAGGCTTCCTGAAACCTGCAGGCTCAAAAAAGATTCCTCAATGCAGAGTGCTGACCTGAAGGTTGTGCGTCCAGACCTAGCAGTTGGTCTGTGTTTTGAAGTATTGTAGATCACACAGGCAAGTATCAGCAACTTTGAAAAATCAATATTTGACAGAGCACATTCACGACCCCACTGACCCCTCTTATCCTGCCCGTGGATGAGGTTTATACAAATGTGTCCTACCCGCCTGCCCATTGTGCCCGTGTGCCGACCCGAAGGTTGCATGGGCAGCGACAAATCGCTGTCGATTGGTGCCGCAAGGGCCTTTAGTGGCCCATTAATTAAAGGCAAGCATGCATCGGAGATCATCACGCACCCACCCAACAAAATATCACGATGGTGCACAGTGACGTCGGGACACTCGCCCAACGTCACCGCGCCTCATTTTACGCGTCGGCTTGTGGGTCCCGCCCCCGCACGCCAATGGGAAAATTCTGGCCCAAGTCTCTAAGGTGGGCCTTCTCCCCGAATGAGGGGTGGAGGTAGCCCTCCAGATGGTTAAATAGCTGCAGGGCGGCTGACATTGGCAGGGATGCATCCCCACCGACCTTTCCGGTGGTGGAGCTGGAGACCCTGCCATCCAAAAAAATCCTACATGCTATTTGTATTGCAGCTTTCCAGAGATGTAATCCCTATTGTTCACATGATGCACACAGCTTTAAAGCTGTAATTTTTCTTGGAGGTTTTCTCCTTCCAGCCACAGCTACTGGAACAAACCACATAGGAAATATTGGCACTAGTGCGAAGAATGCATTGGCCTGAAGCATATATTAATGCGCTGACGCACAAACTATCATTCTCCCTTGTCAGATCAAGTCTTTATTAGTGCTGTGCTGTTGCTTTTTCTTCCTCATTGGGCTACTATGACTGGACAAAAGCAAAATACTGCCAATGCTGGAAATCTGAAATAAAAACAAAGACTGGCAGCTTCTAGGGGAGAGAAACAGTTAACATTTTGCATCGAATATGATTCTTCAACAGAGCTAGATGTCAGATAGTCCTTGGATGTCTGAGAGCAGGAATTCAGAAAGGGGAAAGCTGGTGTGAAGGTAGGAGGTGCAGGATAAAAAGTGAGAAGTCCATGGTCACATCATCTTGTTCATTGTGCTAAATAGCGGCATGAGGTTGAGAAGGGGCGTGAGGCAGGAAAACACTGTCATCCGCATCTCAGCAACACCAGATGCCATGGATTCTTTCACCACCAGGCCCACGATGCTGAGAGCCAATTTCCTGTCAGGAGGGCTCAAGAAGTCCTTGCCCTCACTAATTCTGCTCTGCTTCCCTCTAATGTGCACCACCTAACTCTGCAAGAGCGCGGGCAGAATGTCAGGGATTGTGTTGCACTGTGGTAGGCTGATGTGTCTGCCACTGTTGAATAGTTGGAAGTATGTGAAAACTGCAGGAGCTGGGTGTGAGGCTGACATCATTGGTAGGAGTGTGAGGGTGAGGTGCAGTATCTGGATGTTAGCAACGAGTTGAGTGCCAGAATGAGTGATGGGGGTGTGGTACATTGAACAACAAGGGAGGTTAGAGTGGCAGGTAGGAGATGTTATGTGAAGATGCTTACCCAGTAAAGGGGTCACCATTCCATGTGCAGGCTGATGACATTACTTACCTATCCATCCTCTGTCCCAATCACTCCACTGCCCCCCGTGCTGTCAGAGTGGCTGTCCGACATGCAGCCTTGGATAAGACTCTATTTTCTCCAGCTAAACAGTGGATAGACCAAAGCTACTGTTTTCAGCCCCTACCAAAAACCTCGTATACATGCCAACAACGATAGCAACCTATTCAACCTCAAACTGTACTTCACCTTCTTAACATTTGTTCCGTCTCCCCCTCCCTTTAGACCATTTGTTGCTGAAACTGTCATCCATGCTTTTATCAGCTCCAGATTTGACTACTCCAGCTCTCTTCTGGACGGTGTTCTACCCTCCATAAACGTGGGTAAAATTCTGCTGTGCTGCAGCACGTCCTGTCACACATTAACCCTGACCTTGTTGATGCACATTGGGTCTGAGTCGCTCAACCTCCTTCAAATGCATATTGTTGTTAATGGATTCAGAAACTTTTTAAATGGTTCCAACTTATGTTAGAATATTCTTAACATTTGAATGTTGGTTAATATAAAACTATATGAATAGTGCATGGTTGCTGGTGTTTACTGAACCTCCAACAATTTGATATGGATAGTCATTTGGTAGTACAGAACTTGAGTGCAGCTGAAAAAAGAGACATGCCAAAGCTTTTCATCTTGCACTCATCAGGACACTCTGCAAGAATATCAATATAAGGGAAAAGAACAATTTTGTCTCTTTTTTCAGCAATATTCAAATTAGATATGGATCTGATTCTCAGCACACACTTCAGTACTGCTCAACAAATCCAAAACAAGACACACTGTATGATAGCACTCTATATTTCCAAACCAGTTAATGCTCTACATGCAGTTTTCAAAATACTTACATTTCTGACCGATTAAAATGACTCTTCCAATACAATACAGCCTCTAGATTGCAACCAGTTTGAGAAAATAATGGTTCAGGAGAATCAGTGTTCCTGCTGAGACAATATGTATTGAATGTCACATACCATATATTCAGTAATATTAGTGTACAACAACTATCAACTTCAACAGGATTACTCAGGTTGTATAAAAGTTACAGCAGACAAAAGCCACACCTTGCAATGACTATGTATTTTGATAAATCTTGTTAATAGTAATTCTGTCTAACCTTGGAAATCTGATCTCTAGTCATAAATATAAAGTGTGCACCCCATATCAACCAGAAATAACATTGTCAGTTCAGTTTGGGTTGGTGGAGAGCAGAATCCAACAAGTAGGCCACACAGAAATTAGTAAGGGAGAGGGCTGAGTTAGTTCATGGTTATAGGTGCTTAAGAAGCACTTTGAGTGAATGTGGGGAGTGGATGATTGAAGATTAATGAGTCATACTCTTTTTTTTCTCTTTCTTCTCCTTCCCTTCTCTCTTCTTGCTGACTCACATGTTCTTTTTTTTGCTCTTGCTCTCTTACACTTTCTCAGCATGATCTGAGCGATTGCCAGTATCAACTTCTTTTTATTGATAAATATTTGAACATCTGTTTTATTTTTCTGATGCATCTCACAACAAGTTAGTAAGTGCACCTTCCAGCCTAACTAAGCATAGGTTTTATAACTCTTCTAAGAAAATGACCCTCTCATGTGGTTGGGTGACAATGGGGTTGCTCTGCTTAGAAGCTGTTTAAATCATTTATGGGTCTCCAATTTATGTTTATTAATGAGACTCCTGCCAGAGTCCAGCTGGAGCCTCTGCAGTAGCATTAAATTCCAGAGTATCGGGAAATGAGTAGGAAGTGGATCAGTTCTGTAATATTAATTCATTGGAAGATGATCTTCTGAAATTGGAAAAATGCAAGATCAGTAGGAGATGGCATTCAACCCCAAAAAAATACTATGTCATATGCATCAAGAACTGAACAAACCACCAACAGATAGCTTTAGTTCTGTAATCAAGTTCTCCAACAGGTAGATACACAACCATACCTGGGGGTTCATCTTAAAAAGTATTCAATTGGGATTCCATTGAAGCAGATTACATGCAAAACGAGCAAGGTTCTTGGATTTCCGAGAATATCAGAGTAACAGCTTACCAAAAGCTTGTTCATCCAATTATGGAGCATGTGTGGCATACTTGGTGGATGGTGCAGACTGACACCAACAGCGTGAGTTCAATTCCCTTACCGGTTGAGGTCATCCATGAAGCCTTCTCACCCTCGCCTGAGGTGTGCTGACCCTCAGGTTAAACTCACCACCAGTCCTCTAGGACTACGGTAACCTTCATTTATTTTCATTAATTGTATGGCTAGAAATATTTTTAAAATTAAAGCGATCCAACGACATGCTTCACTATTCTGTATGAATCAGTATGGGAAATGCACCAGTGTCACATCCTTGATGAAAGATTTGGAATGGGAATCACAAAGGCAAAGGAAGGAAAAAAATAGACTGGTCATGTTCTATAAAATATAGAGTGAACTGGTGGGAATTGATAGAAATAAGTACCTAGTATCCTCCATCAAAGATAAGACATGAGGAAATGTCTTTGAGCAATGACAAGACATAAAGAAAGAAAGAGCATTACTCATTAAACTTCAATTGTCTAATCTTCACATTAACTCTCAACCATGGACTAGGCTCCCTCTCTTATTCATTTATGTGTGGCCTGCATGTTGGCTGCAATCTGCTCCCCACCAACCCAAACTGAACTCACAGTGCTACCCCCACGAACTACAAAGAACATTTGTTTCCAAGATAGTGTATCCACAACCTTTCTTTCAAGAACAATCCCACGGTGGAACATTGTGTCAAAAGAAATAGTCACAACTCCATTACTTGAAATCTTCAAGATCCATCTTTATATCATCTCCATTTGTAAGTTTTTTTCATTATCATAACTACCATGTCAGCTGGTCAGCTAGCTCTAACCACATTTATAAATGTTGACAAAGCACAGATGTTAGTCTGTGATGTTAACACAACCAAAGCAGAAACAGAAGAAGAAACCGCTGCTCGATTTCACTTCTCCATTCGGAGAGGGCTAAAATCCCTTCAGTGTCCATGTGAAGAATGGATAGATTGAAATGCAGAAGTTGACTCACAAACTATAACCCAGGCTGAATCAGCACTATCTCATTTGAAAATAAGCTGTGTTTTACTCAAACAAATTTGAGAGCAACCCTTGTAAATACTCCAAGGCAGTACACTATTTGTATCATCACTTTGTTTCCTGAGGATTAGATAGTATGGCACTTGCAGATTGTTAAATGCAATCTGACTTTGGAGGATCGGTTAGCTCAGTTGGATAGACAGCTAGCATGTGGCTCAGATTAGTGCCAACAGCACAGAATCGATTCCTGCTCCAGCTGAGGTAGGCTTCAGACCTGCCCCCTCACTCTCCCACTGAGGGTGGAAGGCAATGCCCAACCACCACTGACAAAAACTGCCAAGAAAATGCTTCAGGATGAAGCATCAGCAGACAGTGAGCCAAGACCCTGCCTTCAGGCAGAGCGGAGGGAAGGAATCTCACTTTAAGCTTTACAGAGCATATTTTTATATCTCCTCCTCTCCTACCTCTTACCATCCTGTGACTATGAAGCGGTCCATTGCTATCTCAAACTTTGGTGAAATTGGAACGCTGAATAGAAGAGGCATGATCAGTAAAACTGATAATAGCACTTTTTCAGCGCAGCGTCTTTTTAAAAATCATTGTATTTTGTCTGTAAATGTCGAGTTTTTGATTTTGTGCACTAACTGATTCACCAGTACAGCTATCAATGGACTTTGTACCTCCTTCAGTTCCTGAGCCTAGGTTAGTACTCCAGCAGCAACTTACAAATGTGAAAACAACATTTGCAGTGAATCAGCGACGTGAATTGGTTATTGAGGAAACATAAAATACTGAGCAATATCTGTTTAATTTAAACACTTAAATACTCAAAAGGTTTTAATTTTCTTTTTCAACTTTCATCTACAGCTCAGCCCATTTAATTCATTTCTTCCTCGTGGTTTATTTTGCTAACAAAGGGGAAATAATGTCACAAGTTCTTCAGTCCACACATCACCCAGGTAGGAATATGTATTTTGCAATGTATTGTTGAAATCAATTTCAAAGGCAACCCCCAATGCCTGAGCGGGTAAATGTATCAGTTGAGTCATATAAATCTGGGTGATGGGGGGAACATCATTTGGATCTTTATTTTGGTACCGACTCTTTCCATTTATTGCTTTTTTTTTTCTTTATTCTTTCATGGGATGTGGCCGTCACTGGCAAGGCCAGCATTTGTTGCCCATCCCTAATTGCCCGTGAACTGAATTGCTTGCTCAGCCATTTCAGAGACAGTTAAAAGTCAATAACATTGCTGTGGGTCTGGAGTCACATGTAGGTCAGACCAGTCAAGGACAGCAGATTTCCTTCCCTAAAGGGCATTAGTGAACCAGATGGGCTTTTACAACGATTGATGATAGTTTCATGGTCAGCATTACTAGACTAGCTTTCAATTCCAGATTTATCAATTGAAATTAAATTTCACCAGCTGCCATAGTGGGATTTGAACCCATCACCTGATGCACTGAAGGTTGTACGAATCTCAGTCCTCTTACCTGTCCAAGTGGCCATGTGAACCCAGACCGAATGTTGGTAAGCTGCTTAACTATGGGAGGTATTCAAGCAATATTGGATTCTACCCTCCCCTGGTATCAACGTGTAGTCTCCAATAAAGTCATTACTTAGCAGTTAGGAGCAGAAGTCCTCTGTGATTTTCCTCTACCCCATGGCCCCCGCCTCCCGCCCCTCCCCCCACCCTACCTCCTCCATGGGTAATGAGCACAGTTTTGCTCAGTAAGATTTGTTAACTTAGAACAGGAAGGAGCGGTGCAGATGTGGGACCTTGGTGCCTTTAGATGCTAGGCCATTGGACAGCTCATGATCCAGCTCTTTAAATTACTGAGAGTACAGATAATATGGGTGTAAGTTGATTGGCTAACTGGGACTGTGAATGCAGATGCACAGCATAAAGGATCAACATTAACCAATCTCCCAGCAGGGAACAAACGTGAGGAACCTTTTCTCACACTGCAGTGAAGATGTAGCACAGGTGCCCTGCAAAAACAATTGATACTATATTGGTTAACTCCTTCAAAAATGAAATGGCTAAGCAACCGGAGGAAGAGTTTCTGCTAGGATTTTCATGATGATCTACCATAACTTAAATGAAAGAAGGACAAATCCCTGGAGGAATAACATAAATAACTATCCACCAAAGTTATGGTGGAGAATTGATAGAGTCACCATGGAAGTTTCAATACTGGTTAGGAACAGATGGGAAAGCCATAGAGAGTACAGTCTGCGATCATTTGCCTATGTAGAGTAGAGTTATATGACGGGACAAATTAATAGTAATGTCATGAGGTGCTGATTGGCTTTTGTTCATTCCATGCTTTATGTTCTTGGGTGTACTCACTCTCCACACTGAGTTAATAGTTGGCCTCATTGCTATGAGTAGAAATATAATTCCACAAGCTTTGTGCTCCCAATTGCTTTCCTGTGACCCATCCTAGGGTGTGTGGCCAGGATTGGTGTTGGTTGTGATTTTCCTCCCATGCTTTGCATGGAGTTTTACCCATTGAACTATTGGGGAACTTTAGAATCAAAAAAATGAAAATCTGAATGAAATTATATGCAAACTTTATTCCCATCTAGCTCTCAAATAATTTGTATAAATCATTTTATTGTACCACTAAAGACAGCAAACATTTGGAAACTTGTAAAGGAGGGTATAAGTTGAACGTAAATCTATACTGGTATCTTACAACAGAAATTTTATTGGGTATTATGTAACAAATGAGCTGGATTTACATGTATGCCTTGTGAACTTCAAATCTTGCCACTTAATAGTAATTTTCTTAATGTTTTGAAGCCAACATCAAGCTGTCTGACATGTGCACCAGTGCAGACAGAAGGAAGGAATCTCCATATTCTGTAGAAACCCCTTATGGCTTCCACCTGGACTTGGACTTTCTGAAGTACGTGGATGACATAGAGAAAGGAAACACCATCAGGAAGGTTAAAATACAAAAGAAAGCCAAACAACCAAAATGCAGCACATTGCCAAGAAATTTCAGCATCCTTGATTCTCAGTTCCCCTCAGCTGTATCTCGTTCCTGCAGAAGCTATGGGGATAAGAGGATGGCACCTTCATCCTGGGCACCTACCAATGGATGTAAAGTAACCAATCTTCAAGAATTATTCATAGATTCTCAAGGTAACACAGAATGCAGCATGCATGATTACAGATCTGCAAAGACTTTATCTGACACCAAGGAAAGGTTGAAGGAGAATGGGAAATCTGTTCCAAGTTGGATAAAGCCTCCTTTTCTTAGGGCAGCCAGCATGCCAGTTAGTTTAAAGGAATTGAATTTAGAAGAACAGCATCAATCTCTTTCCTCATTCCAGCAGAAATTAAAGCACTTGGAAAATGATGGCATCTGTATATCAGGTGACCCAGTTGTCCAGGAGAACGCTACCGCCTCCGGAGTAATGCCGCATTCAGACCTGACACCAACCCAGCTCTCTCAGGTACAGCAACAAATTAGGATTGACCAAGATAAAACCAAAGAAATGGAACAACAAGTAAAAACCATTTCTGAACTTAAAAAGCAAATATTTGTGTTGCGGGAAGAAAATAAAAAGCTCAATATTCAAATAAAAGATCAACAGAGCACTGTGCAGCATGCAAGCTATGCGCTACAGAGGAAAGCCAAGGTTAATATGAATAAAGGTGGGTGTGTCAATAAAGGAAGTCAAAGTAATTCATCAATGGCAACAATTGACTCCGAAGGACAACTGCCACGTTCAAGCAAAGGTCCATTCTCCGAAGTTTTTCTGTCAAATGACAACTTTAAATATGAAAAAACAACAGACCTCGATTATCAAAATGAATTTGCTTTGGTAAGTGAAAACAAGAACCTTGATCCTATTCCCCACAAAGAGTTACTTCAGAACTCTTGTGCTGTAGGAGACAGTGAACACAGAATGAGGGATGTGGGTGTTCAAGTTACTGAAGAGGAGCTGAGTTTGGTATTTGTGGTACACCCTAGCACAGAGAAGCTTTCCATTAAAGAATTGAGAACCACAGTCTCCATATTACAGCAGCAGCTTGAAGCTCAAAGACATAAGCTTGAACAGCAGCATGCCATGCTGGATGCTAGCAAGGTTAGCCTTTACCCAAAGACACTACAAGGTGATCAGTCTATGTATTTGGAAAGGAAACATGAACAAGATCGATTTGACCAACCAAGCAACAAAGAGTATGCTGAACCAAAGCTGAGTGAGCTAAAGGAAACGTGCATAGATGGAACTGACCTCCAACCATTCACTCGGTCAGTAGGTTGTGGAGATTGTACTGTAAATGTAACGGTCACAACATTAAAAGAGACGCAAAGTTTTGGGGTTAATACAGATCGTATCACTGTCAATGATGTGGAAATTACGGCAACAGTTGAAACAATCGACAAAGCAACAGATTCTACAGTCAGGGTGTGCAGCAAAGCTGTTGAGACTGAGCGTGCACCATTATTGCATTGTATCCCTCATGTAATTGGTGTGTGTAACAGAGTAAACAAAGAAGTAAAACACACTGGAGTAAGTAGTGACAATGTAGAGAGTATCATTGACAACCTAAAGAGCAATCAAGCCAGGTCTGCTGATGGCGGAAGTGCTGTAATAGAAAATGGAAAAGAATGTTTAATTATTGCAGACATTCAATATGGTGAATGTGAAAAGGAAGTAGATTGCCAAATTTCAGAATCGCAGGATGTGACTTTGCAACCTGAATCCAAGTTAATTTCAACAAACCCTGAAATAGAGCAGTGTATTAAAAAGATTGAGGATCTTTTGTGCAAACAGCAAACTTTTTTGGAGCAGAATTATCCTGAGTTGGCACAAAACTTTAAGAGACTTTGTTCTGGTATTGAATCCCTCAGTAGCCAACTGATGAACTCTCTTCAACCATTGCCCTCATCAGATTCTACACTTAACCAATCAGACGAGAGCTCTCATAGAAAGGAGTGTGAACCAGGTAAGTTTACTAATACAAAATGACACAATTTCTATTTAGATATTCCTCAGAATCAACAATTTAAGAAAACTCTTGTTTTATACCTGTTTACTGCTTCTTTCTTTAAGGTGGTTTAGGTTTATGAGAGCGTGTATTCCTCTGATCCCATATCTCAACTGACCATTCTTGATGTATTCGCCCAGATGCTGAACGTTGCCAGGTTATTTGACTAGGTGAAGCATCATAGCTGAGTCTGATCTACTCCTTGCATGCCATTTGCAGACATTAATTTTTTTAGCAAGGGTCTCTATTTAACAATCACTGGCTGACTTTTATTCATCTTCTAGCTCAGGGATCTGAGAGTAATTGTCATGTCCCTAATATCTAACTACATTTGCTAAATCAGTACCAAGAAAGAAATTTGGCAGGAAAAAGCAGTGGAAATGCTGCATGAATGTTTCAGTTGCCACTGAGTGTACATCCAAGGGTATGAGTGAATAACCTACTGTCCGTAAAATGAGAAAAAGCATCATTCATCTGAAACCACAATCAACTAACTGGCAACAGTAGTGGGGATTATTCAAGAATTAAAAGGCTCAAAAGTTATCTGGTTGGGAGAAACACAACCTTAAAATAAACTGATTATTAGATGGATTTCCTGCTGTTTTCTCAGTCGTACTAAAGACTTGTCAATTTTGTATGCTTCACACCTTTTCACAACCCTGACTCTTCACTCATTAGAACATTCAAGAAAGGATAATAATCGACCAACTGGTGAACCAAGTCGACCGCCCCAACAATTTGCTAGCTTCACCCACCCTCAATATTTTCCTTCCCACTCTTGAAATGTTCTTGGAGACACAAAAACTGGGAAAACACTCTGGGGAAACTCCAAGACAATGCAGCAAGCTCCAGAATACTGTAGCAATTCATCAATGATTCCGGCTACCCCCACCCCTCCAATGTCTTCAACTCTCCAGAAATCATCTGGTTCCTTTTCAAAAGATAACTGTTAATTTGCACTTACTGAAGGCTTTAGTGATTCTTTCTAAAAGCCAATACAATCTGACATCTAATCTAACTCTTTTATTTTCATATTTTATACTTATGTCCTCTAGTTCTTCAATCTCTGTATCTAATGCCATTGTTATGACCAAGTGAGGAGAAGTGAACTGGATCCCCCTTTATTCAGCCTCCTCGACTGGTTGCAACAAAGGTTTTCAAATTTTTTACAAGTGCCTTTTTCAAATCCAAGTGTATTTTTTTACTATCTATACAGTGAACAATAAGAAGCCAATCAATGAGGCTTCCTTGAGTCAAAGAAAGAGCATGTTTATAAGCCACTCAACCCAAGATAAAATAATAAAAGTTGTGACATCACATATACACAGGTATCAAAAGTAAGGAAAGCTAGAGTCCAAATAAAAGTTAAAAGAATATACAGCTAGGATTCCTTTGCTGGTCTTTGAGGGGTGGATTATTAAATGTTGCAGCCAATCTAAGTTATCTGGTTCCTTTAAAATCCCAGAGTGGAATTGGAGACAATTTCCCTTTTCAATCCGTAAGCCACCTTTTCCAGAAATCAAAGAGTTTCTCCTGAGGTTCTTTCCAATTGAAATGCACTATCTCTGTGAATGATTTTTAGACTGTTAAGAGATAGGGTTTTGTTTAAGTTAAGAGAGAGAGAGAGAGGGGGAAGGGCAGGGGAGAGAAAGTTTCCTTACTGCTCCATTAGCAACTTCTCCAGATTCCTTGGCTTCTGCTTGGCAAACCCAGCTCTTAAAGCCCTTCTTACTGTATATCCCAAAAGAACTTGATTACCATATCTGCTGTAGTCATTTTTGTAGAACAAGTAATCACATTTTGTTGTTTCATCTCAGAAACTTTTGACACATTTCAAGATAATAGAATCCAACAGGGGATGGGATTCTTTCATCCTCCACAGGGGGTTTGAGTGTCTATTGGTTGCATATCCTGGCTGACTAGCAGTTCTCCATTGTCTTAATGGATTCTCAGTTTTTGTTGGAGGGCTAAGCTTATAAAGATGCAAATTACATGTCCATTCCTTTCAATGGCCCTTTTTGAAATGGACCTTGACAGCTCCCAGGTATGGAATTCAATGAGCAACATGTCAGCAGTGCGATCCATAAAAGATCAACTTATAATTCAAGACGTCAGGTGACTTGTGGCAGCCATTTTTAGTAATTGTCTTTTCTTGTCTGAAAAGAAAATGTCCCTTTTAAACAGTACGTTTTTGGCTAGCTGTTGAAGTTATCAGTTGATCACTTAGTCAAAATTTCCCATCGTTATGACACCATTCAGGTATAGTCTGTTCATGTCCTCATTTTAAAACCCTCAATCATTCATTGCAAAGTCTACACCCCATGATGAAGAAAGCTCCACTGTTAAGAGCCCGAATGCTAGGAATTGTTCTGTTTACGCTTCTCTGGACTTTCCCCACCATCTCAAAATCACAATTTTGGAGACAATTCCTATACATATTAAATTAATGCTGTCCTGCCTTCTATCTCCTGACTGCATATGCATCATAAATTGGTGAAAAAGGTTTATGGAGGACAAGAAACTGACAGGCAGGCATGACATTAAGTAGAAATGGACCTTGAGCACAGAGCTAGGTGGCTCTGTTCAAGCTTCAAGTGAGTCTAGAGGTTCGAAGATATCTTCCCCTGATTAAGTGTGGGTCAGTGAAAAAATTCGCTACAAAAGTAGTTGAGACTGAAGTGATTATCTCCTTTTAAAAAGGAACTGGATAATGATCTGGTCAATATTGAGTACAGTATTGGTGAAGGGCGAAGTGGTAATCAGTCAACATTCTAAACTTCTGCTTTGGAAGGCATGGGAATTTTTGTGTAACTTTTTCTCATGATGGGTGGGGCAAGATCGGCAACATGATTAATGGATGAAAAAGGATTGATGAGACCCAAGGCCCATTCTCATTCCTTGGTTGTTTTTGATGATTACTGTAACACACTTTTGTTAAGTATCTGCATAGTATCCCATATAAACAGTGACAGATAAGTTCAATGATACTTTCTAGTTACTGACAGAACCAAACCACTTATAATGTCCAAGAGTAAAAGTGCCAAGAATAATAAAGGAATAAGCTGCAAATTGCAATGCATTGGAAGAAAAGAAAGCACTCTCATTTATATAAAACCTCTTGGCAACAGGACATCGCAAAACTCATTAATTACTTTTAATACATATACGTATAAATTCATTGACATATTGTTGCTATGTAGGCAAGTGAACAGTCAATTTATATAGATTAATGTCTCACAAACAGCAAATGGGATGCATGACTGGTTAAGCTATTTTTTGGTAGTGTATATAAAGGGAGGAATGTTGGCTATTATGATGCCATAGTCCATAGAAGCATGTAATAATGAGGTGCATGTTCAAACTCGAACTATGCCAAGTTTCTGATCTCCAACTAGTGGCTGTGAAGGACAGTACTTAGAAAACAAACACTTACCTCCAATTACTGTGGGCCATGTTCTCTGTTGAGCATGGAAGAGTGACAGCTCCACCTGGTTGGCTGCAGTAAAATAATGAACAGTGCCAAAAAAGTGACTATATAGAACTGCACAGAATATACAACACAAAAACAGGCCATTCAGCCCAAATCGTCTGTGCTGGTGTTATACTCTACTCTCCTCAAATTCCATCTACCTCATCTTATATTCAGTGCATCTTTCTGCTCCCTTTTTTCATGTACTAGTTTAGTTTCATTTTGAAAGCATCTAAGTTATTTGCCTCACATTCCAGCCACTCACCTAGTAAAGAAATTTCTCTTCACTCTCCCAATGTATTAGCTTGTATTTATTGTCCCAAAGTTTGGTTATCCCTACAAATGGAATCATTCTTTCCACATTTACCCTGTCCAACCCATTCAGAATTTTAAAGGCCTTTATCAGGTCTCCTCTAATTCTTCTTTCCTAAAGAAAGAATCCTTGACCTGTTCAATCTTTCCTGATAGCTGTGAGCTCTCAATTCTTGTATCATTCTTGTAAATCTTCTTTTCCATTTTCTCCAGTGCTCCTATGTCCTGGAGACCAGGAGCTGGATTTTCACCTCCCAATGGAGATGCAAATTGGTTTGCAAAACGCTGAACTTAGATTTTTTTTTTTGCTGGAGACACAATTTTCCTTACCTCCCCAACCCCACACAATTTTTGTGTGGCCTTTTGGCAGGTTGGGAAGGCCTTGGGTGCAAAACGAACATGAACCTCTTCCGAGGTCGGAGTCCCCATTGTGAGGACCACAAGGAGATTGTATTTCCTCCCACACATTATTTTCATGTGCTGGTGTGTCAGCCCTAAAAAACACCACATCTCCTTGGAGAATTCGTGACCACTGGGGGAAGCCTGATGAGGAGTTAGGAACATTCTGAAAGGTAAGTGTAAAATGTTTTGGCACCATCAAATGTCACTATTGTAATGTGGATGTGTTTTTAATGCAGTGATTCGTCATGGAGACCTGTCTTGCATAGGTAACTTGACCCTTACATTGACCAGCAATGTGTAACTGTTATCATGCATTACAGTACTTTTCAAATTGTCAAAAGTGCCATAATACATTAAAAATGTAAAAAAAAATGCCCTGTCAGTCTGCTGTCACGTCTTTTGCTAATTTAAATCAAATGAAATGTAAGCTCTGGCTGTTTAAAAAAAACCCTGCATTTGAAAGTTGAAAAAAAATGCATCTGCTCCCCTCCGTTGATTGACAGGCACTCTGCTTTGAAATGGAAATGGGACATCATTCCGTTCTTTCAGTTTCAGGAAATGTAGCTGGAAGCTTTTGTACTGACAGCTATAACTACTACAAATGCTTGGCTGGATTTCGAAAGTAAATAATAGCTTCAGCTCCGCTGGTGGTCTATTGATCCAAGAGCAATAGAAACCTTCAAGAGGCTGTAATAATAGAATATGCCTTTGATGTTGTTTCTTGTTTATTTAAAAATTTAATCAGCACTTAAACAATTATATATTTTTGCAATGGAGTAGATTTTTTTCCCCAGTATCAGTAATAGTGTGTTTGAATTCAAGGGGCAGAAATTTCCCCCCATCGGGGAGTGGGTTGTGCAGGGGCGGACGAGGGTGGGTATGAACCCGACCGGCGCCCCCAATCGAGGCTATGCCGTCATTTTGCGCGGGTGGGCCAATTAAGGCCCACCCAGCATGACGCATGCCCGATGCCCGATGCCCGGAAGCGCTGAGCGTTCCCTGAGTGAATGGAGAGCGGAGGGGGGGGGATTCTCTGAGTCAGGGCCTGCACTATTTTGTGCAGGTGCACGAAAGAGTGCTGAAATCTCCCGGAGGCACAAAGCTGATTGGGAGACAATCCCAAGGCACAAAGCAGCCTCAGGGAAATTAAGTTCGAAATGAAAGTTTTTATTAAAGACAGAGAAGAATTATTTAGACATGTCCCCTCATGTGGCAGCATCACATGAGCTGGGACATGTTTATCAAATGTTTGAAAATTTTTTAATTTAGTTAATATACCCTTCATGAAACTTCATCCCACCTGTGGATGAGGTTTCATGAAAAATGTGAAGGCCGCCTGGGCTCTTTGCCTGCCCACCAACCTGAAGGTTGGACGGGCAGCATTTTTAACTACTTTAATTACTTTCTTAATGGTTTTAATAGGCCTTTGACAGTTCGGCTGCGCGCTCGCCAAGCTGACAATCTAAATGAATCATGGTGATGTCAGGACGCCTGCCCGATGTCTTCATTTTACGCGTTGGTGAGCAGGCCCCGCCCCGCTCGCTGACCCAAAAATTCTTCCCAAGATTTTATTAGATTGTTAGGTGTTTAATTTTTGTTCCAATGATTTTAAAATAATTCCCATTGCTATTGCACAGCTCCTGAGGACTGTACATAGTGGCTACTGGGTAAGTGGCTATGGCAGATATATGGGGGTATGGAGGTGGCATGGGCAATTTGTGGGAACATGGGGTGGCATAGGGTTTGGTGGGGTGAGGGGGCATGGAGGCATGGAGATGGCATGGGTGATCTGAGGGAGCATGGGTTGGGTGGGAGGCTGAGGAAGTTGAGCGGTGAGATTTACAGAGCCTTCAACCTATGTTGGGAGCTAAGCTGCTATGTTGAAGAAGCAAAGCAGGCCTTCAAATTGGCCTGCCTTTGTACCCACATATCTCACACACTTCATCGTGGCTTGCAAAATTCACTGCAAACCCAATTGCTGTGTGAAAAGACAAAAGTCCCGGGCAAAGTCATACATTTTGGAAAGTGCAAATGTGTGCAGGATTGGGTTTCCCCAAGCCCACAGAACAAAAGCCAAGTCCCAGAACTATGCACAGTGCTCTAAGTGCAGCCTGACCAAGACCCTATGCAAATTTAGCGTAACTTCACCACTTTTGAATTTTATACTCCTAGAAATCAATCTCAATTCTGTTGAAGATTCATACGGGCATGAAACGTTAACTGTGTTCCTCTCCGCAGATGCTGTCAGACCTGCTGAGTTTTTCCAGGTATTTTTGTTTTTGTTTTGGATTTCCAGCATCCGCAGTTTTTTGCTTTTATCAATTCTTTGTTAGTATTTTCAATTGCCTTGCTGACCTTCAATGCTGCTTCTAATGATTTGTTCAACTGCATCCGTAGATCTCTTTGACTTCTACCATATACAGTTTTATATTTTCTAAGGTGCAGGTGATTCTCTTTTTCCTACCATAGTGCATCAGGTTACATCTATCCACATTTTCCACATAACTGACCAGTTTGCAAGTTTTTTAATGTTTTCTTGTATTTTGTTACATTATTCCTTGGTGTTAGCTCTACCCCCCTCTACTTTGATATCATCTGCATATTTTGATAGAGTTACATATTTCCATGTCCAAATCATTCATGTAATTTATAAGTAAATTTATGATCTCAGCACTGATCCTTGAGGAACATTGCTTTCTACCAACCTCCAATCTGCATAACTACCCTTTGCCCATACTCTCTGCTTTCTACTTTTTAGAATATTTGCCTTCCATTCAGCTATTTATCCCCTGACTCCATATGCCCTAACTCTTGTCATGAGCCTACCATGTGATACTTTATCAAAGGCCTTTTGACAACCCAAGTATGTGGCTATCATCAAAATTATGACAGGAAATAAGATTTGTTTTAAACATTTGAAGAATAGCATGTGCTTCTGTTGGATGCAATGCTCTTCAAGATTATTAATGGTGACTCCTGGAGACATCATAACAAAGGTAAATTACATCAAAAAGAAAGGTAATTGGTAAACTACTCTAAAATTGCCCCAAAAATTCAGTTTCTTTATATTCATTCATGGGATGTGGGCATCGCTGGCTAGGCCAGCATTTATTGCCCATCCCTAATTGCCGTAGTTCAGAGTCAACCACATTGCTGTGGGTCTGGAATCACATGAAGGCCAAACCAGGCAAGGACAGCAGATTTCCTTCCCTAAAGGACGTTAGTGAACCAGTTGGGTTTTTTACGACAATTGACATGGTCATCGCCAGACTTCTAATTCCAAATTTTTATTGAATTCAAATTTCACCATCTGCCATGGTGGGATTTGAACCCAGGTCCCCAAAGCATTACCCTGTGTCTTGAGAACACTAGTCCAGTGGCAATACCCTATGGCTTGGCACAAATAGTAAGAAAGTCTAAGGATGAGCAATAAATGTCAACAATCTTGTCAAATGTACATTGATCATGTCAAGATCTACATTTCAACAAATTGTACAAAAGAAAAACAGATTTTGAGATTAATGAGAGACTATCTTTAACTTTTGTGGCCTGTCCATTGTAATATTGTGAAATCTCCTCTGTGGGAACAGACAGCTAGCATTGAAATTGAGCTGAAGACAGATCCTTTCTGCTTTCGGATAGAGTGCACATTCAGACTCAAACATTAGTTTAGCTTCATCTTTTTCAGGAGGTAGTCACGCACACCTCTTGATTAAGCTAATTAGTAGAAATTTGAGCTCCACAACATCATCAAAAGAAGGGTAACATCAGTGACGGTGTTCATGAATCAAAGCAAATGTGAACTTGAGGGCGCAATAATTGATCAAAGAACAACTGACAGCAGGTGGCTTAACTTCAACAAACTGTATAAATATTGAGTTACCCATTGGAAATAAGCAAAAATGCATTCCCTTTCAACTCCTCAGAAAGAGTTATTTGGTTTACTCACTTAGCAACAGAGTACTCAAATTATGCCATTATATTTTATAAAGAGCCAAAGATCTTGGGCCCACACTGTAGGACACTGTATGTTGTAAGTGATATGAAAGAAGATGAGATCATTCAAGTTGAAGAGGTTAAAATCAGGGTTGGATTTTTGAGGCTCACAGGCAAAAGGAGAAGCTCTGGGGCAGAATTTTCACGTTGGCATGTGGGGGTGGGCCCTGCACACCCATGTGTAAAATGACACGCCGTGATGTCTGGCGAGCGTCCCGACCTCACCGCGCACCATCGCGATATTTCGTTGGGCGGGCACGCGTTGATCTCCGATTCACACCTGCCATTAATTAACCGGCCACTTAAGGCCCTTGTGGCGCCAATCGATGGCGATTTTTCGGCACCCGTGCGATATTCGGGTTGGCGCAGGGGCACAACATGCAGGATAAGAGGGGTCAGTGGGGTCGTGAGTGTGCTCTGTCAAATATTGATTTTTCAAAGTTGCTGATACTTGCCTGTGTGATCTGCAATACTTCAAAACACAGACCAACTGCTTGGTCTGGACTGACAACCTTCAGGTCAGCACTCTGCAGTGAGGAAGCTTCTTTGGGCCTGCAGCGCCTTCTCTTAGCCTGGGAATGGGAGCTGAACTCGCCACTGGAGGCACCTCCTCTGAGGAGGAAGGGAGGGCTAGAAGGGGGAGGAGGCCAGGAGTGCACATTTAGCCTCCAGGGGAGCCACCTTTGGGAGAACAGGCGCAGACACAAGGGGTGCAGGGCCAAGAGGTTGTCCAAGGTGGAAAGGACCACAGAAGACGTCACTATCCTGCTGCCAGAGTTTACAGTTGGTGAAGCAGCTACCTCAATATGTCTGAGGTGCAGTGCCGAAGGAGGCTCTGTCTCTGAAGGGAGATAGTCAACTACATCTGCCAGATGATTGGGCCTGAGATCTCTGTGAACGGTGTGAGTGGACACCCCATGCCAGTGGCTCTGAAGGTTACATCTGCCCTCAACTTCTATGCCTCTGGCTCCTTCAAGGGCTCGGTGGGTGATCTTTGTGGTGTCTCCCAATCAGCTTTCCACACTCGTGTCAAGCAGGTTACAGATGCTCTGTTCAGGCGTGCATTGACATCATCCACTGCCGTTGGCACCCGGCAAGCCAGACACAGCGAGCCAGAGGCTTTGCGGCCATTGCTGGCTTCCCCCATGTCCAGGGTGCTATAGACTGTACACACGTGGCCATCAAGGCGCCAGCAGGTGAACCCGATGCCTTTGTCAACAGAAAGGGCTTCCACTCCATGAACGTGCAGATAGTGTGTGATCACAGGATGCTGATTCTACAAGTCTGTGCAAGGTACCCAGGCAGCTCTCACAATGCCTACATCCTCAGACACTCCCAGGCTGAGGCTCTTCAGTGTTCCAGCCTGGCTGGATAGATGGCTGCTGGGTAATAAGGGCTCAGAAGGTGTCTCATGACACCTCTCCGTCATCCAAGAACAGAATCTGAGCAGCAGTACAATAGGAGCCACGTCTCCACAAGGCCTGTGGTGGAGAGAGCCATCGGTCTTCTCAAGATGCGCTTCTGATGCCTGGACCACTCAGGGGGCACTCCAGTACCCCCCAGTTTGTGTGTTGCTGATAGTGATTGCATGCTGCACTCACCACAATCTTGTGCTGGAAAGGGGGGACACAGTGGACAATGAAGACATGGACGCAGTGGCTGCGACTCCACACGATGAGTCCAGCAGTGAGTCCGAGGATGAGCACACACAGGGAAATGCTGAGGGGGTAGATGCTGACCCAGGCATACTCCAGGGAGGCAGGGACACCCGGGAGGCATTAACCCAATGAATGTTCAGCTAGCCCACCACATATGGACCTTCAGGACAAGCCTGGGCTGCAGGCTCCATGCTCAATACTTAAGTGCAAAACCTGTTAACTAAGGCCCTTGTTAATAAAGCTAAATGTCCCACAAAACACTCATAACATTTTTGGAAATCATCCATCTGCAGAAGAAAAGAGGCACCCTCAGCCATGGTAACATGTCTGAATTTAATATTACAACGAAAGGAACTTAATGAAACAAAATGACAAATGTGGTAAAAATCACACCAACTAATAAAGACCTCATTGCGGGCCAACACTAAAGCACCAGTGGTAAACCTGTGGTTTGCCTAAGGTGACTTATGTTTACGTTTTCTGGTGCCACCTCTTGGTGCTGACCCCTCGCTGGGCGTGTCATCTGAATCAGCCTGCTCACTCTGCTGTCCTGCTGGCCTCCATGACCTTGGCGGTTGTCCTCTGGCCCATGGAGCCTGTGCTGGCCCCGGCTGGGAGGGAGCTGCCAGTTACACAGCTGGCACCTCCCCAGTCGTCGCAGCCTCATTGGATGCAACAGTCACTGGGAGAGGGGTGGAGGAGCTGCTGTCCTCATATTGAGCGCCCTGAGGTGAGCCCGCGGAGATGACAGGCAGCTGCTGTGCCAACGTGAGGTCACTTCGGACCTCTCTGCTCACCATGGATGGATGGGCTCTGAGCTGGGAAACTTGGTTCCCAGACCATCTCCCACACAGGCAATGACCAGCTGAGGTCAACGCCGATGTGAGGGCTTGCTGGTCTGAGCGCATTCCCAGGAAGCCCTGATGAGTCTCCTGGAGGAGCCTCTCCATGACAGTCGCCACCCTTTCTATGGAGGACCATGGCGCTCGGTCATGTGGCGCATTGCTTTGGTGATAGTCCTCATAGACTCTTCCACCACGGACACCAAGCCAAGCATAGCCTCATGTATCTCCACCAGAGGTTCCCACACACCCGACTGCATTTCCTGCCCCTGCTGCATCGCAGACGAGTCCAGGGGCACATCATCAGGCACCGACTGAGAATGTGCCTGATCCCCTGCAGTCCTCTGACTGCTGGCACCATGGGCACTCTCTGTCTCTGCCAGCTCCTCCCGTAACTGTGAAGTGCCCTCACTGCTGTGCCCCGGGACACTAGCCAATGTTCTAATTCCCACCGAGGTGCTAGTATCTGTGCTGGTGCCTGCCTGGCAGAAATGGTGTGACGCTGGTGAGTCTGTGACTTCAGGGCCCTCGGCTGTGAGAGGGGGCCCCTGTTGCTACTCCTCCTGGCCCTGCTCCACTGATGCTGAAAGGAAGAACAAGGACATTGGGTCAGTTAACGTGGAGACAATGTCAGTCTGCATCCCTGCCCCCCGGATCATTATGTGCTCATCCTCCCATAAGCAATGGTCAAGCCACGTTGTAAACTTCAATCACTGAACATCCAGCACTGCCATGGCTGTTGGGAGAACAATGGTGACCTCACTGCTGGGCAAACATACCTGCTCATGGCACCCCAGCCTCACCGACACCAGTAGACCTGGGCTCATGGCGCCTCTCCAAATCTAGGGCCTCCAGCTTGAAGCGGCTAAGAATTGCTAACTGTGCCGGCCCTCCACCAGTCCTCAGCAGCTCAGTGACATTATGTACATTCTTCTCCTGAAAAGGAGAGAAGAGCATTGGTTAGTGCTACTTGTACCTGGACTCTCTTCGCAGATGGCCCATCCCGACCAGAGTGGGACATTGCAGGGCTCCAGTGCCTCCTCACCCTGCTGCTGCAGAACACTCACACAAAGATGCCTGGCCTGTCCCCACCCCCAACCCCCAAACCCTTGGGCAAACGCTGCCAACATCACATTAGGCACCACATGGCCTAATCATCCATAGAAAGGAGGCGCAAGCACGTGGAGCGCAGAGGGCAGCAGATCGATTGGTGCCAACACCACCTTGAAGCTCCCCTCCCAGCATAGCATCACCCTGACTTTGACAAGTCCTGCAGTTCCAGCACTGCGCCTGGGTGCAGCTCCTCCAAGTTGCCCCAAAAACAGTAATGTGTGTCTCAGTGTACCATGAGCTGCGGAGGCAAAACCCATCTTTTCACCACCCTCTCAGGGTGACCTCAGCATGGGCAATGTCTGCTGGCCCACCCAGCGAAGGACACTTGTTGTCAATGATTCAATGCAGTCACTACGCTCAGACTTGGGGTGTGGGGAGGGTGGGGGGTGCGGTGGGGTGGGCACCAGGGAGGAAAGCCAACCTGCTGGGTTAAGTGACCAATGCCAACATTGCTCTCACACTTCCTGAGCGCAACAGGTCATTGAAGCGCTTGTGACACTGGATCCAGGTGCGCCGCACCACGTCACGGGAGCTCACCACCTCCGCCACCTCCTCCCAGGCACGTTCAGTCATGTGGGGGGGCCTCCTCCTCCCATCCTGAGGTACGAGGACCTCGAGGAGGGCAGCAGGGTAATCATCCGATAAGCAAGGGCCACAGTGTCCCCCTGCCCTCCCCTCCTGCCTGGCCTGTTCAGCAGCAGCATTCTGGGAAGTCCTTCCACTGGCCATGATTCACAGCCATGGAAAGGCTGCAGCAGCTTTTTAAAACAGGCCACTGGGTCACCACTGGACCTGGTGGTCATTGCAGTCCTGCCGCTGCCCGCCCACTCCCACTGTCCTCAGGAGCCGCGATTCACGCTGGGTGGGCCTTAATTGGCTCGCCCACGTAAAATGGAGGCGCGGAACCGATCGCGGGCGGCAATCGGGTCCACACCCACCTGGCCCACTCCCGATCTGCCCACCCGACAGGCAGAGAATTCTGCCCCTGGAGCTCCATGGTTTTCTGGGAAAGATTGAGATCCTGGAAGCATTGAGATTGAGTGCAGTAAGATCAAGGGCCCATTTTTAATGTAAGACAGCAATAGACTAAAACATTTCAAGAAAGGAGGAATTCCTGCAAATTTTCTTTTCTTACAGATTCCTCTTGATGCAATTGTGTAAAACCCTTTCACTTTAAACAGAGTTAAAATTGGACCATAACACTATGAGAGTTTAAGGACAATGAAATACATGTTGGAAATATATTTAGAGCTTAGGAGAAATAGAATAGTTCAGAAGAGAAACAGCTATAGAATCATTCAATGGCAATTTACAGGACTTGTAATGCAGGGCAGGCTGTGTTAGCTAAGTCCTGCTAGAAGATGCCCTTGCTCATTGAGGTAGATCAATTATTTCCAGATTTCCCACTATTACTACATGGGATGTGGGGCCATGATCATTTTATTTACATTGCACATGCCAAAAAGAAACATATAACGTAATGGACTGCACAGGCTCATAATAAGAGCTCAGTTTTGTCCACTTTAATTTGTTAAATGGTGTACAGTGGTCTGACTCTCATCGATGTCAAACAGATTTATCCTTTGGTTCTAGCACTTTTCAGTTCAATTTGCACATCATCATATTGCTGTGGTTTCTTCATAACAATAAAAATGATGCATCCAATGGGGGGGATGATTTCCTCTGGCTTTCTCTGCAATGTTGTATATTTAGCGGGAGAATTTTGTCAGGTTGCTATTTATTGAATAATTATGAAAGCGTTTTAAAAGAACCATTTATCGGTTTTATTGGATAGAATAATCCAAGGAAATCGCTGCACAATCTACATTGAAATCTTCACCCATTGCTTGGCAGTGTATGGGTCTAATGAGGTTGCACAAAGCTAATGTAGAAAATATTCTATTCCATGTTGACATTCCTCCTTTAAATGGTTGTAGGAACAGCAATAAACTAAAACATTTCAAGGAAGGAGGAATTCCTGAAAATTTTCTTTTCTTACAAATTCCTCTCGATGCAATTGTGTTAAAATGAACCACTCGTCCTTTGTGCTCTCTTCCCAACATGTTATTGCTCAATTGTTATGCAGACACACATTTTTTCAGCTGACTTACTATCGTTTTACTCCAAACGTGCTCAACAATTATGTAAAGGCTGAACTCTAACAGAAAGTTGTCCAGATTCACTTTATTCATAGTTCAATTCTTACTCCAATCTTGAATAGGTTTCTGGCTCTCACATTGTTGCTTCCTTCCCACCATCCGAAGAGGGGGCAAGGAACACATAACACATCCCCACTGAGTCCGAGTGCCCCGCTGCCATTTCACACTCGAATGCGCAGTGTATAGTTGCAGGCGGGACTTCTGCCCCTCACTCAGGAGGAAGTCCCACCTTAGAGAACTGCCAGCCAACATGACTGAGACTAAGTCCTGGAACCGGAGGGAGAGGTAAGTTTAGAGGGGGTCCCAGGGTGAGAAGGTTAGGGAGACCTGGGGGAGCACAAAGGGGACAGCTGGGGTGTTGGGAGAAAGGTCAGGTTCAAGGGAGGGAGGTCCAGCAGCCACTGGACCTTAAAGGGTGGGGGGTGGGGGGGGGTGGTGGTTGGTGGGGGGTTGGGGGACGCCCACAGTCAGAAAGGGGCTTCTAATAGAGGCGACCCCATCCACCCCCACCATGCACCCAAACAACCCTTGTTGCTTGTCCTCCACATGAGCGGTAGTGCTGCCCTGTTCCCATATTCCCTTATTTCCCTTTCCTTCATCCAACTATCTGACCAATTAACCATTGACGGAGTCTCTGGGAGGATTTGTCCCAGATTTGCACTAAGTGCGGTAGCGGAGGTGAAAAAAGGCATTATAGCCGCTGGCTGCAATGGCAGATTTTTTGAGCTGTATCATCCCCTTCCCCGCCTCATTAATTGCGCGGTAATGGGAAACACGCTGGATCACTGGCAGTCAGCCTCCAATTTGCCTGCCACTCCGTGACCTCACCACTTCCTCACTCCGGGCGCCATAATTAAACTGCAGAAAGCCGCAAAATTCTCAATGCTTGCAGCCCAGGACCGCTCTGGTGAAGACATGGCCCCAAAAGCCAAGAAGAGTGCACCCCCGCCCCCACACCCCCCCCCCCCCCCCCCCCCCCCCCACCGCCCCCGATTCAGTGACGCCATGGAGGCTCACCGAGATGTCCTCTACCCCAGCACTGGCCACAGGAGGCCCATCAGTCTCACCACTCCAGCTTGGGAGGCGGTGGCAGAGCTGGTCAGTGCCAATGCTGCACACAAGAGGTTGGCCATCCAGTGCAGAAAAAAGATGAATGATCTCATCTGTGCCACCAGGGTAAGGCAACCATCTCATCACTATAAACTCACACACTCAAGTCCATCACGCATTCACTGGCATCTCACTCACTGGCAGCTCAGGGGACATCCCCATTCACTCTCTCACACACCCTCACATCTTCATCTGGCCTCATCTTGTCTGGAGATCACCTCCACGGCTCCACTCAGCACACACACGCCTGGCATCCTTCTCATTTGGCCTGACGTGCATCTTGCTCACACTAACTCCATCTGTCTTTCTGCAAGTCAAGATCACGCATAATCAATGGGAGAGGTCCCAGACCGGGGGTGACGTGCCGGACATCAAGGCTCTCACTCCGTCAGACAATTGCGCATTGGAGTGGTCAGAGAGGGTGTGGACCATTCCTGTGGTGACAGTGAGGTCAGATCCTGCACCAGATCATCCGTCTCTCAATGTGACTCGGAGTCCACTGTTCTGTGTGTAACGCGGCTGCTAAACACTAATAATCTCCACCTTCTCTTCTAGACATATCTGACACATCACCCTCAATCTTGACTCCAACCCCAGCACCAAGGGCACCTTGGATGAAGACCCCAAGTGCAGCACCATTGAAGACCCATTACGGACTCACCCACACCCTCCACCAGCGCAGTGGCACACATCTCGGTGGGATCTAGATGTAGAGCAGCCTCAGGATCACAATCTGTTGAGCACAGCACAAATTCTGTTCCACAGCAGGTGGGAGCAAGGACATCCGAGATCACCAACACTTGGAGGACTGCTGGAGGCAAGGAATCTGCTGAGTCTGAGTCAGATGATGAGCCTCTGGACTCGGTCCTCAATCAGTTATTGGAGGTGCAAAAACAATCGTGGGAACATCAGGAAGGGATGTCTGGTGCATTGCTCATATTGCAAGGGACAATGGAGGAGACTGCCACCTTCAGGCTGAGGTGATAGCACCGGCATGCTGACACACCAACGTCAACGCTGGTAGGATGGCAGCTGCCATGGAGACCTTGGTCCAGGACATTAGTGCTACACTGTTGCACAGGCTGAACTCCTTCGCTGACACCAGAGTTGGCCTTCAACAGTGTCAATGCGAGAGGGGTGAGGGCCAGCTCGATCTCACTCCAGCTTTCCCTTCTCCTCAATCAGGCATCCAGGTGGAGACAGCTCGACACCCTGAGGCTATCCACTCAATTGACTCTAGGAATGTCCGGCTCATCCAAATCCCCTTTTCCTGTGACCCCACACCTGCAGCTCTACAGGCTGCAGAGGGTGCACCTGACCCACAGAAGGATACTCAAAGCAGGTTGGGGCCCTCCAGGTCTTGGACCTCCAGAGGGCACCCACCAAAGTCATCACAGACAGGGCAGCAGTCAGCAGGCTGCCTCCACCTCCGCTGTGGATGCCGGGTCAGGAGGGGCAGGGTTAGGAAGGTTAAGAAGATCTAGTTGCACAGCTGGGCACAGGTGTTAATCACTTGTACGTACTGTTCACTATTGTAAATAATCTCCCAAGAATACTTCCTTGGCAAGTGTTCGAATCACTCGGATGTGAAACCTTGGTTCCTGCACAAGATAAAGGCAGGTGTCTCAGTCCAGGGCCATTTCTCTGTGCAGTGTGTAACCTTCAGACCAACTGATGGTCGGGCTTCACATTCACTGGACACATTTCTGATGCCTGCACCTTGATGGTGCTTGTTATTGCTGCCAGAATGTGGTGGGCAGGGGTCACAGAGTTCCATCATTCTCTCTGTGTGTTCTCAGCATCTTTGAGGTGGGGCTGGCCCCCATCTCGTCAGCATCTGTGACCGGTGACTCTGTGCTCCTGAAGGGGTCAGGTACTGAAGATGGACAAAGGATCAGGTACATTTAAAGTTTCACGGCTGCATTTCCTTGATATGACCCTGATCACAGAGCACAAGCGAGCTGCCCTCAGCCAGACAGGAGTCTGACATTCACAGAGGCTGTGTGAATGAAGATCTTTAGAGTGCCCTCACTGTATGTTGTCATCATCCTCCTGGAACCTAGTGGCTATTAGAGCCTCCACTGCATCTCCATGACATGAGCCTGAGCACTGAGAGTATGTGCGCTGCCATCAGCCAAACTGGAGTCAAACATTCACAGATGCAAGATGAGGATGTCAGGACTGTCCTCACTGCATCTCATCGTCATCTCTCATGAATCTTGCAGCTATTAGGGCCTCAGGGGTGTGCCTGCCTCATCTGGCCAGTGCCAGCATCCTTGTCTTTGAGGACCTCATCACCCTGGACATCCTCATTGGAGGAGACATGCAGCTCTTCTATCTCTCTCTCAGCCAGCTCCTCCCCCCATTGCAGCACCAAGTTGTGGAGCCCACAGCAAGCGACGATGATGCGTGACACCCTCGTTGGACTATATTATATTGCTCCACCAGACCTGTTGAGGCACCAGAACCTCATTTTCAAAATGCCTATCCTTTGCTCCACCAAAGTCTGGGTAACGGCATGAGCCTCGTTATACCATCTGCAGTCTGATCCTGACCGAAATGCACAAAGTTCTGTGCCTTCGTGAAGATGGTATCTGTGACCTCCTGAATGCACTTGTGTGTGGTGGCTTGTGAGATCCTACACAGAACACCTGGGAAGCTCTGGAAGGAAACAGACATTAAAATTGAGTTCCACAGTCACTTTCACGGCCACTGGCAGTGGATGCCCTCCACGTCCACGTGGTGCTAAACCTGCAGCAGGTGGCACATGTGACTGACCAGTTCCCTAGACATGTGCAGTCTTTGGCAACACTGGTTCTCAGTCATCTGCAGGAATGACAAGAGCCACCTATAGACCCTGACTCTAGCGGGATACTTATGAGTGACGGCTTGCTATGAATCTTCAGCTGCATGCGCAGGAAGCCTTGCTTCATCTTCATTTTGAGGGTGGTGCTCCTCCCATGAGTGAGCCAGGCACCTCTGTCGCACTCTTCTCCTTCTCTGCTCACTGTCAGCCATGAGGCATATCACTAAATCACCAGGGTCCATGATCCTGATGTTCTCCTCCTGCAGGATCAAAGAGAGAGACGCGTAGGTAAGCATCTGTGTCCTAAGAAGCTCTCTTGGTTAAGTCTCATGGCCCTTTGTGCATGCCGGAGAGTGCTAGTCACCTCTTGGATGGCCAGTGTGTTTTGCGCTATTGAGAGTTTGATGGCATATTCATGCTTTTGCTAGCTTGAGTGGGCAGAAATGCTTCAGAGGCCCGACTGCAAGCATGTCAATGGAGCTGCTGCTGAACAGTCTCAGCTATGGAAGAATGCTCACTTTTGACAAGCTTTTCCAAGTGTGTGGCCAGTTCCCTCACCCTCTTCCCCCAACCCCCGGCATGTGCTTATGTAATTCTGTCAGTTTCTGCTGCCTTGCCCCCTCCAACCCCCAGCCATACCCACACTGGAGCCCTTGCCCTGCCAGCTGGGAAAAAGCAACTTGCCTGTGCACCTCCCCCCCACCCCCACCACCACCCACCCCCTCCCCCCACCCCCAAATGCACAGTGCCTCTTCCTGATGTCCTGCGGGCAATGCTCACAAGCACTACGCAAGGTTATGTGCACTCACCTCTGAGATCCCCTCAAAGTTCAGCTCACCAGGCGCACACCTTTTCAAAGCAGCCGTAAATCACTCTGTTCTGAAGTCACGCCAAGGTGGGAGGTTAATTTGACATGGGGGGATGATTCCAG
Source organism: Carcharodon carcharias (assembly GCF_017639515.1). NCBI lineage: Eukaryota > Metazoa > Chordata > Chondrichthyes > Lamniformes > Lamnidae > Carcharodon > Carcharodon carcharias. The sequence continues at coordinate 12,264,525 of NC_054482.1, read as the reverse complement.
TGAATAGGCATAATGATGGGATGCAAATGGATTAAAATTAAGTTCCCAACATTGAATGGCGGGAAACGCGGCCCGCCATTGATGGGCAGAGCGGACAATTGCAAACTGGTTTCACGGTGGAGTAAAACCGATTTTTGTCTTTCTCACCATATTGTCTGCCCATACCTGCCATGATGCCCACTGTCAATGAGAGCAGTTTTCATCACTAATTCCAACCATGCATTCCACATGTAAATATGTTTCTCATGCTCCCTGTCCTAAATCTCTTGTATTTAATGGTGTATCTAGGTTCTCTTGCTGTAGATCCCTCAGGCACTGAAAACATTCTGCTTCTATGCACACTGTCCCATCTCCTCATATTTTAAACACCTCTGTCAAACCTCATAATTATTCTTGCAATGAAAACAGTCCAATTTCTGATGTTGATGAGATAACAGGCAATCTTTTTGCCATTTGTAGGGATCCTAGATGAAATTAATTTAGGTGATTAAGTGTGCTCCTAATAACCTTGGGCATCATTGTCACTTAAAGTAGCATCTTAATCAGAGAATCTGCAAGAGTTGGTACAGTCGCTGAGCTTTTTCTTCTGAGTTTGAACCTCCTAAGGCACCTTGTTGAGGTGGAAGCTTTACAATGGAGCTGCCTGTGTTAATCCTGAGCAGAGTATGTTTGACATTGCCTCTGGAGCTCCAGTTTTAACTTGGGGCCTGGAGTCATGTGGATGGTTGACTACAAACTGTCTGACCTTCTGCCATGGGACCTAGGAGATTTTTTCATACCAAACATCATCTATATAGATCCCATTGATCTCTCAGCTGAACCCATTGGAAAGCCCTAACTGCCCAGTGGACATGAGCAGGATATCAAATGGCCCACTTCTGGCCACCCAGAGGAACAGACCCTGGCAACTGGCACCGTGGCTGAATGGAGGATTGTAAGGGACACGCGGTTAAGAAGGGAAGCCCTGGATTGGCATGATTCATAGTTTCCTCGGGGGGCTCAGAGGATCATTGCTGTTCTTCCTGGCCTTTAAGGATGCTGAAAAATTTAACTTCCTCTTCTCTGTCCTCCTTCTGGGGCAATTCCTCCTGTCGTCAGGAATCACTGCACAGGCCTCAGTTGAAACTGAAGTCCGATCCCAATGAGATCAGCAGCGTCTTTATTTGAGGAAAAATCGCTATCTCACCTGTCCAGAACAGCAGGTTGTGATCGCAACCAGCTGGATTAGTGCTAGTAAGTCAGCGTTTGAACTGGTTTGGTTACTGATGGCAGGCAGGTTTAAAAGTGGCCATTGCATCTCTGACATGGGAAAATATTCCATTCCATCACTGGGTTTTGAGAAGCTAAATAGGAAAACATTACCTGAAGCTATTGAATCGAGGATAGTAATCAGATTATATGTAGACAGTTGGCCAACATAAAATATCATTGGGAGGATCTTGTAGCAAAATCCTCACCCGCAACAATATCTTGGTAGCTTGGGTGATTTCCTTTGTTTCTTCCTAGTAGTGTTAAGGCCAAGATTTACATCCTCAACTGCCACCTTAGGGGAGATCAGTTAATTCTACACAGACTTGAGATTGAACATGGAATCTCTTAAAGCTGGTATCATTCTTTCAGCATAATTAAACTTATGGATTGAACTATATAAAACCATTCCTCTAACACATTACAAGTTTAGTTGGGTCTAGGAGTGGCAGAGGAGTGGGGTGAGGGGTAGAGAAGAATGGAGGAGGAATGAGGGATGATAGGAGGGAGTTGCTAGTTGCTAGTTGCAAGTTGCTAGCTACAATTCTGTAATTCAGAAATTTACGAACCCGCGCTGCTCAATTGAAAACCTTTTCATCCAGTTGTTTCCTCACTGAAGTGGCTTGTAATTATTGACTTTACAGAAACTGAAAAGGTACATCATGTGGAGCCATTATCGTCATCTTCTGAAACTTTGGCTTTCAAAACCAGCCTCCAACAGGAAATATGTAGTAGCAATGCAGGTCTAACTCTCCTCCTTGAGACTAAATAAGATGATTTATAAAATGTAACAAGAGCTATTACCAGGTATATTTCTCTCTCTTTCTTTTAACCTACAGTTGTCTCTCAGTCTGTGGCTCTTAAATCTATTATGAAAAAGAAGGATGGAAATTTCAAATCAAGTAGTCTCCCAGCCAAAAAAAGTCTTCACTTCATTGGTGTAAATGGCGGGTGAGCATCAAATAAAGTTTTACAGTCATATGAGATCTTCAGTGTGTACAATTTTTGTTTTATATTTGAGTGATGTTGTTTCCAATGGTTCTTTCAACATGTATTTTAGCTATGAGAGCACGTCAAGTGAAGATTCCACCTCATCAGAAGGAAGCTCAGACAGTGACTTGGAAAAGGAACGTGTCAATGCGGGAAATGGAACCCCACGTACTGACAACAAAGCAGAAATGTCCGAGGACACAGAGAAAACAGGACCTGAGGAGATCCAGCCAACAGGAATTAATGCTACAGTCAATGCTATGGAGCGCCACAGTAAAAGGTATATCACTTGTTGCAGCAGTTGGTGTGATCACATTGCTAAAAACAATCAAATGCAAGAGAGTGGATGTTACAGAGAGAACACTGGGGAGATGTCCCACTTTGGTGCTCCTGTGACATGCTAAGAGTGACTATCAAGATATTTTGTACCCTCAGCCTGTGATCTTCTAATCATTAATTCTAGCGATCAGCAAATCACAGGCTGCAGATGTGCCATTACCCAATCTTCACCCTGAACACATTTTTGGAATAAAGGGTGGGCTTCTTGATGCTCAGGTGCAGAGGAAAGGTAGCTAACTTCATTGGCCTACTGACCAACTCCTGGAAGAAGTTCAAAAGTCAGAGGAAATGCTCTCCTGCTTGCTGGAGAGATGAGGAGAAAAAGGATAAAGAAATAGATGGGAAGTGAGTCAGGTTTTAAACTGGAAACTCTGAGGTACTGTGGGACTGGACCTGGAAGTTGGGCTGCAATTGGTCAGCTTATATCCATGAAAAGTTGTCTAGAAAAAGGGTGTGTATTGAAACCCCCAAAACAAACTAAGCCACCCTCAAAAAGAACAGCATGTGAGTTCATTATTAATTCCTTGTTTTTGTTTAAAAGTAAACATTGACTAAAGGAAGTAAGGTTTCTTTACAACTGGTGTTACTCTCTATGTTTACTCTTGCTTTATTCATTCATGGGATGTAGGTGTCGCTGAGCAGGTATTTATTGCCCATTCCTAATTGCCCTTGAGAAGGTGGTGGTGAACTGCCTTCTTGAACCACTACAGTCCATGTAGTGTAGATACACCCACTTGCTCTCAGTAAACTAAAACAGCCTAACAATTCACATTAAATCTTATTTCATTATCTTCAGTCTGCCTATTTAAATTGCAGAAACACTTGAGGGTGCTTTTGAAAGACGTAATATCTGGTTCAGATCACAAGAGGCTGCTCTTGTTTACATGCCCGGGTTACACTATTGTGTAATCAGATATTGGCCAATACGGATTCACCCCTGAACATAAGAATTTCAGACCACTCATGGAAATGCTGAGCAAATTTTGGTATGGTCCTTATGTGGCTCCTTGGCTGCTCCACCAGATCTTTCATTTCCCCTTTCCCAATTTAGTAATGCTTGAAAATTTGATGAAGCATCATTGAATTTCTGAATCCAGGTAATTTATGTAGATCGAAGGTGGTGACTATAATTGCATCTGTTCCTGAAGATGACTGCTCCTTGAGACAGCTACCTGCTCCTAATTGCAAATTCAACATTAGCAACCATCCAATAAGTAATTTAAAGTCATACATTACATCAATTATTAACTATATGAGAAGGATTATCAGTGAAGCCAAACCAGTGATTAACTACTAGCCAGAGAGGAGTCAGTGATGAACTCAAATACATGGAGCATCAGGGATAAACTGAGAAGTAAGAGAGAGTATGTATTAACAATAAACCATCTCCCCCAAAAGGCTCTAGATACTGGATCAATTAACATTTTCAAGAATGAGATCATTAGATTTTTGTTAGGTAATGTTATCAAGAAGTAGAGAGCAGAGAAAGGTAAATAGAATGACATACAGATCAACCAAGATCTTATGGAATATTAACAGGCTTGGTGTTCCCATATACAACCTCTCTCTTCCTGTTTGACTTCTGATCTTGGTTTATTTCCTTTATTATTCTATTGGTCTTACTCTGTTTTTCTATTTATCTGCCTGGCGTTCCTTTTTTCTTCTTATGTGCGCTTCTATTTTCCCTTTGTTCATTGGGCTGGGATATCATGGGTGACAGGTAGTCAATAGCGAGGAGGGATCCAGCCGTGGCCAACAGGCTCACTGCTAAAAGACCTCAGGCTCGCAGAAGATGAGATTCGACAGATCGATTGGTCTGCTGTTCCCTTTGTAACATGCAGTGAATTAAAAGCCAATATCACTGTGCAAGTCACAAAACTGTATCATCTCATCATTGTCATCCTCCTGGCGCAATCTTGCTCAAGATATGTATAATTTGCCTTGGAACAACGTATTTCCTTGTTTCACTTTAAATTAAGAGGAGACTTTATATATTTTAATCAGTCAATCAAATGGGTCTGCTTTGCTGAATATAATGAGCAACAAGTAATTTTGTCTGACAGAAAGGTGATGTAATCATACAAAATGGTTATGTTTGTCAGGACATGATACACTGCACATTAGAGCTTTTCATCCATTGTCCATTATAAATATGTTTGTCTGAATACAAGTGACTTCTGTGGATCTCCTGACAGAGATGTCTTTGCAAAGGTAAACACTACAATGCTGGAAATCTGAAATATAAACATCAAAATGCTAGAAATACTCAGCAGATCTGCCAGCATCTGTAGCAAGAGAAACAGTTAACATTTTATGTTGGTGACCTTTAATCAGAGCTGGAAAAGTTATCCATGTAACAGTTAACATAAGATCATAAGACTAGGTTATTTGACCCTTCAAGCATTCTCTGGCATTTAGTAAGATTTTGACTGATCTTCTACCTCAGTTCCATCTTCCCAAATTATCTCCACATCCCTTAGTATCCCAAATCTATTGAACTCTGCCTTGAATGCACTCAACGACTGAGCATCTGCAGCTTATTGGGGTGGAGAATTCCAAAGATTCACAACTTGTTGAGTGAAGAAATTTCTCTTCATCCGAGTTCAAAATGGTTTATCTCTTATTCTGAGATTGAACCCCATTTTCTAGATTCCCCACCCAGGGAAAACATTTTCTCCACTCCCACCCTGTCAAGTCCCTTTATGTGTTTCAATGCATTTTATGTGTTTCAATTAGATCATCTCTTACTCTTCTAAATAATCTCTCAATCTCTCCTCAGCTCAGGAACTAGTTTAGTGAATCTTTATTGCACTCTGTCAAGTGAAAATGTGTCCTTCCTTAGTTTAGGGCACCAAAACTGAACACAGTACTCCAGGTGTGACCTTTGCCAATGCCTTGTGCAACTGTAGTAAGACTTCTTTAGTCTTATTCTTTCATAACAAAAGTTAACATACCTTTTTTTGCCTTCCCAATTGGTTGCTGTACCTGCATGTCAACTTTCTGTGATTCACGTACGAGGATGACCAGGTTCCTGTAAATGCAAACATTTCCCAGCCTTTCACCATTCCAAACAAATTCTGCTTTTTTTATTTTCCCTACCAAAGTGGATAATTCCACATTGCATTTCATCTGCAATGTTCTCTCCAACTCCCTCAACCTACCTATCGCCTCTGCAGCCACTTTGCATCCTTCTGGTCTTGTCTGTCTTTATGCCATAATGTCTTTATAACTCAATGGCCAGGATTTTTGGGTCATCGGGCAGGTGCAGTGGGCAGGCCTGGGAGGCCAGGAAATGGTCCACCGCATGCGATCAGCCCCCGACCGCAATTTCACGCTGGCTGGAAACAATTATTCGGGATAGAATTAGTGCCATATGGAAAAATATGGGTTGATAAGGAAGAGCCAGCATGGATTTCTAAAAGGGAAATTGTGTTTTATTAACTTGCTGGAGTTTTTTGAAGAGGTAACAGAAATGTCGATGAGGGTAATGCTGTTGATGTGGTGTACATAGACTTTGAAAAGGCATTTGATGCAGTGCCACACAACAGACTTGCGAGAAAAGTTATTGCTCATGGAATAAAAGGGACAATAGCAACAGCGATACAAAATTGGCTGAAAAATAGGAAGCAGAGAGCAATGGTCAATGGATATTTTTTGGGCTGGAGGAAGGTTTGTAGCGGAGTTCCCGAGGGGTTGGTATTGAGACCCTTGCTTTTCCTGATATATATTAACGACCTCAATCTTGGTGCGTAGGGGACAATTTCAAAGTTTGCGGATGATATGAAGCTTGGGAGTGTTGTAAACTACAAGGAGGACAGTGTAGAACTTCAGAAGGACATAGACAAGTTGGTGGAGTGGGTAGATAGGTGGCAGCTGAAGTTCAATGTGGATAAGTGTGAGGTGATGCATTTTGGTAGGAAGAACATGGACAGCCAATATAAAATAAGGAGTGAAATTTTGAAGCAAATGCAGGAGCAGAAAGACCTGAGTGTACATGTGCATAGATCATTGAAAGCGGCAGGACAGTAGTTAGTGGAGTTAATAAAGCATATAGTACCCTGGGCTTTATTAATAGGGGCATAGAGTACAAGAGCAATGAGGTTATGCTGAATTTATATAAGACTCTTATTAGACCTCAGCTGGAATATTGTGTATAGTTCAGGGCGCCACTTTATAGGAAGGGTGTGAACACATTGGAGAGAGTGCAGAAGAGGTTTACAAGAATGGTTCCAGGGATGAGAAACTTCAGTTATGACGATAGATTGGAGACATTGGGACTGTTCTCCTTGGAGAGATAAAGACTAAGAGGAGATTTGATATAGATGTTCAAAATCATGAGGGGGCTAGACAGAGTAGATAGGGAGAAGCTGTTCCCACTCATAAAAGGATCAAGAACAAGAGGGCACAGATTTAAAGTAATTTGCAAAAGAAGCAAATGTAATGTGAGAAAAAACTTTGTCACACAATGAATAGTCTTGGTCTTGAATGCACTGCCTGGATGTGTGGTGGAGGCAGGTTCAATTGAAGCATTCAAGGGGGCACTAGATGACTATTTTAATAGAAGTGATGTTCAGTGGTACAGGGAAAAGGCAGGGCACTAGGTCATAATGCTCATTTGGAGAGCCAGTGCAGACACGATGGGTCAAATGGCCTCCTTCTGTGCTGTTAAAATTCTTTGATTCTATGATTCTGGATGGCCGGTTAACGTGAAGAAAGCAAAGAAAGCTGAAAAATTAATTGAGAACTTTCCACTTAAAAGGACACCTTATTTATAAAAGTGTTGTCCAGACCCTTTAAAGTATCAATAGCAGAAACTGCAAGTACTTGAAACCTCTTTATCCTGCGTAAATAAACATTGTGAAACTGACAGCACAGATCAAATATCCAGAGCTGTCAATCAAGCAATATTTTCTGTGGGGCTGAGGTCTCATTGTGTAGCCTTGGCATGGGGTGTATGAGGAAGACCTTTTGAACTTACCTTTCAAAAGGTTCCCTCATGAAGAAGGAGGAGCGTGAGAGCAAAAGCCTGTGCATGTGCGGAGGAGCTCACACTGAAAGCTCCCTGAAGGCAGGGAGATGCCTCAGGGAGCTGAAGAATATTAAAATCAAAAGTAAAGAATCTGAAAATGAGAAAAACGTGTCCCAACATAGAACTCATCCACATGAACAAAGACATAATAAAAATGCTGGAGACCTCATCCCGCCCGTTGATGAGGTTTCCTAAAAAATCCAAAGGCCGCCCGCCAGCCATAAGGTTGGATGGGCAGTGAAAAATTACTTTTAATTAATTGATTAATGGTCTTAATAGGCCTCTTAATTGGCAGCAGGCGCTCGCGTGTACCTGCTGACTGAAATATTGCGCAAGTGCGCAATGACGCCGGGACACTCACCCGATGTCATTGTATTTTACACCCAATCGGGTCAGACACGCGCCCACTCATGGGACTAAAGTCCTGCCCAATGAGTGTTTCAGCACCTCGTAATTACAGGACTGGGGTCTATAATGGCTGTTTTCTTGTAAATTTAAGTATGTGACCAGGTGAAAGGATCGCCTCCTCTGCTCCTCTGCTGAGTGTGATTATATGTTACAACATGACAGAATGTTTTACAAGAAGAATGATGCATTCTTCAGTGTGTGTAACACACGCCAACCTGCATGTTATCTATTGTGTAACAGGATTGACACTCAGGACCTAGATTTCACCAATTCGAGATGACTTGGGAGCCCTTTAAAAATAGTGGTTGGGTTCCAATTCTAGGATTCCTGACCCCACTCCCAGGGTTTCCAATTTTTAGGAGTGCCTTTTAAAGGTGTGGGCTGGTTTGGCTCGCAAGCCCACACACTGCACTCTTGACTCTGGCTGGCTCCATTGCAGGGATAGGCCTGTCCTAGCCCTCCAGAGTTTTCATGGAGTCGGGCCCAGCTTTTCAAAAAGTCACGGTTCATAGCACATCCGAGATGCGTGAACCATTGTCTGCATGAGGGAACCTTTTGAAAGGTAAGTTCAAAAGGTCCTTCTCATACACCCCATGCCAAGGTTACATAATGAGACCCTAGCCACAGGGAAAATATTGCTTGATTAGCTGCTCTGGATATTTGACCTGTGCTGTCAATTTCACAATGTTTATTTACACCAGACGAAGAGGTTTCAAGTGCTTGCAGTTTTTGCTGTTGATACTTTAAAGGGTCTGGATGATCAACACTTCTATTAAGGAGGTGTCTTTTTAAGTGGCAAGTTCTCAATTAATTTTTCAGCTTTCTTTACTCATCTGACTGTCACTATATGGGTTCATTGGTTCTATTCAATGTCTAGTGGCTGAATGGGCAGGGAAGTGCCATACCTTGGCATGAGAGCATGAGGGGCAATAGGTGAGTGAGAGCAGACCTTGAGGGGTCCTAGGGGTTGTTTGGGGGAATACCTTGGTATAACTGGCATGAAGGGGCAATGGAAGTGGATGGGAGGCATGAGGTTACATGGATGGGGCGTTGGGAGTGTGTGTGGGCTGAGGGGTTGTGAGAGATGAGGGCTGGAGGGCCCTTCTGTTTTTATTTTAACTGAGACAAAGTCCCACATCACTGAGGCAGACCTTTTAAATAGCTCGATTCTGCACCAGGAATTTTCTCATGTGAAAACCCCACACTCATCCAATTTATGACCAGCACACAAAATCAATGCTTCCATATCCTGAACCTATTCATGTGTAATTAGTATAATTTAGATTTTTTTTTCTCTTGCAGGCATGAATCGAAGTTGAGCCTCTTCTCTGTTTGTCATAGCTTGAAGGATCACCTCAATGAGTTGGGGGCCACAAATGACAAAGATTTGGTATGGTAGTTTTCCCTGTTTCAACTTTCAAAGATAGAACCAATGTTTTACATACAGAGTTTGAAGCATAATACTTTTTGTTGACTACTGAACTTCATTATCAGTAGGTTTTTCAGCCAGACTGCCCATGGGTCGAAGGGTCATAACCAGTTGTGGTACTGAACCATACAGATGAAGAAGCTAGAGGGTTCAATCCCTGGTCACTAAGTTCTGCTGCCTTTATATTGGCCCTCAAAGGATCTTATACAAACATAAGAATATAAGAAATAGGAGCAGGAGTAGAGAGTAGACCATTCTGTTCCTCAAGCCTGCCCCCCCACCACACACATCCCCGCACCCCCCCCCCCCACCCCGCCCACCACCTCCACCCCCACCACCCCACACACACACCCCCTATTCAATTAGATCATGGATGATCTGCCCCAGGCCTCAACTCTTCTTTTGTGCCAGCTCCTCATAGCCCTCAACTACCCGATATTTCAAAACTCTATCTACCTCCTCTTTAAATACTTTCAGTGATCGAGCCTCCACAACTCTCTGGGGTAGAGAATTCCAGAAATTCACTACCCTCTGAGAGAAGAAGTTCCTTCGCAATTCAGTTCTAAATGAGTGTCCCCTTATTCTATAAATGTGTTCCCTAGTTCAAGATTCCCTCACTAGTGGAAACATCTGCTCAACATCTACCCTGTCAAGCCCCCTCAGAATCATGTGTGTTTCAATAAGATCACCCCTCATTCTTCTAAACTCTAATGAATAAAGGCGTAACCTGTTTAGCCGTTGAATGTCACCTGTTCCTGATGTGTGCATCTCATGTGACAACTCCCATGTGAACTTGTCAGATTAATTAATTCTGTTCACCTTGTTAGAAGCAGGTCCCCTGAGCAGCCGGGTTTAGCGGATCTTGCAAGTTTATCTTGGTGTTGCCTCACAAGATCCGAATGCAGGGAACAGGTGACACTGAGACCGCTTTAAGTAGTTATAGTTGACCTTGGACAGAAATGTTGCAAATCTACTCGATATCTCTCAGCTAGGAAGGGGGCGATGGGAGAAAGAGACATTCAAAATTTCTTATTGTTACTCAGTGATCCCAAACGGAAGGTGTATACTTTGAGTGGGAGCAGGATTGGGCTGAGCAAAAATGTCCCCAGCTACTGCATTCTTTAATTTTTATGCTGAACAGCTGAAAGTTTGGTTGTGTAATGACTATGGTACTGGCCTAACAACTAGGCCATCGCTGCAGCAACCTCCTGGGAGACACCTACCTCCATGTTTGCCATCCTATTAGGGTGTGGGAGGGCTCCCAAGGAGAGAAGCCCAATCAGAGGGCCCACAGCACAGGGAAACTTGTAGCCCCTCTGGTAGATGTGGGTGCTGCTGAGGCAGAAAGCCAATTACAAGGGTGCAGCAAAATGGAGGCACTCTTGGACCCTTTCTGCAAACTTGAGAGTGAAGAGGCTCATCCTGGGAGTACCATTGGTGTGGACGGGAGCCCCTCCACAGGATCAAATTTGGTCGCAGCTTCAGCCTTTCATCCTAGCAGCTCCTTCATTAGTGCATGCAGCCTCCAGCTCAGTTAGCCCCCCTGGTCTGCCACCAGGATTCCACCTCCAAGGAGCTGGGGGACTTCAACAGCAGGAAACTATCGTAACCATTGGAAAACGCCCTCAATGTCGAGTCTTAATTATCTTGATTGATTGGTATCCCCTGGAAGGTTCCCACTGAGGTGGGAAAGCAACGGGTGCCATCCCAATGTCATTTCCCCCTACTTTCCCACCCACTCCCACCAACCCCCACCCCTGTTTCACCCCCCCACCTCTAAAAATCATCTCCATGGCACTGGGGAAATTCAGACTTGAATGTTCTCTGTGGTGTCTATTGCACCCCTACCTCAACAGGAAAACCAGGCATCAGCAATAAATGTGACCCTGCCAGCATTTCCCACATCTTAAACACGGATGGAAAGAACTTGCATTTACCTGGCACCTCCCAAGCCAATGATATTTTTAAAGTGTAGTCATTTGTAATGTCGGCAAACTTGGTATCTAATTTGCACAAAATGTGGTCCCACCAAACAACAATGTGATAAATAGTCAGTTCAATTGTTTTGCTTTCGGAATAAGTGTTGGCCAAGGGAGGAATTCCCTTGCCCCTCTTCTATTACTGCCATGAGATTTCTTGCATCAACTGGACTTACAGATAGGACCTTGGTATAACGTCAAGTTGAAAGATGGGACCTCTGGCAGTGCAGTACTCCCTCAGTACTGCATTGAAATATCAACCTATATTATGTATTCAAGTCTCTGCAGTGGGTCTTGAACCTACAATGTTCTAACTCAGAAGCCAGAGTGTATCACCGAAGTAAAAAGGCTATGTGAACTTCTGGATGGAGTCACATTCGTCAGTCCCTTTTTTAAGAAGGGAAGAAGTTTGGGGGAAGAAAATGAATAGGGTTGGAGGAAAGTTCCCAATGTGTTATAATAAAGAAAGCAAAATTTTTTGTTGTAACTTCAATGTTTCAACCACTGTTTTGTTTCTGCAGAGGCAGAATTTAAACACTGTTCAGTGGGAATGGTTCAGGATTTCCAGCCAAAAATCTGCAGCTCCTGAGACAGTTCAGGACTTTCTCCTAGAACTCCAAGAAATGTCATCGGAACTACTTCACTTTATTGTAAACTTAACAGATGAAAATCAGAACACCGCTCTCCATTACAGTGTCTCCCATTCCAACTTCCACATTGTGAGGCTCTTACTGGACACAGGTATCCAAAGATTTTCTTTTTGAGGTGCTGTAGTTCAGACACGTTCTATTTACAGGGTAATATAAATGTTGTGTGTATTAATGGGTGAATATAAACTGAGCAATTTGGGTAGATTTTAGTTAGGTAAGGTTTAAAGGGTTATAGAACAAAAGTAGATAATTTGAGTTAAGATACAGATCACGATTTAATTAAATGACAGAACAGACTGAATGGCCTACTCCTGTCCCTCTGTTGTTATGATCTCAATGCCCCTTGGTTGAGGGATCGGAAATCCATCAATGCCCCCACAGTTGATCCTTATTCAATAACCACTGCTGGAAAGTATCTATATTTGGATGCCAATTAGAAGTAAGTTATGACCGGCTGTGATGTCCCCACAGTGGATTAGCCTGCAAATGCTATGCTTAGGTCCTTGAACATAGCACCAATGAGCTACCAGAGCTCGTGGAACTGCATCTCAGTAAGAATCAGAGATTTTGGGAAAAGAGAAGATAAATTTGAAAACAGAACTATGACTAAAGTCTTGTACAAACCTGCTGCTGAGTGTGAAACCTAATTTTTTCTTTGGACCCCTACTTGACATCTGATACATGCAGCTTACCTGAAAAGTGCTGTGTCTGTAATGATTGGGGGTGGGGGGTGTGGGGGTGCATTGCACTGCACAATTTTCCTGCCCCAACTGTACCTGCATCCTCTGGCACCCAGCCTCCTGGTTACTGCGGCAATTGGGCAGAGAAGCCTGAGAAATCCCAGAGCAATGTAGTGGAGGTGGACACCCAACGTATCAGTTCTCCATCTTCTTTTTCCTCTCAGTTATGCAGGGAGCTGAGCATTTTCCAGTTACAATATAAGGAAGAAGTTGATCTTTGTACTGCTATCTAATGTCAAATATTGTGAGATTTGAATTAAAGGTTGTTTAACATTCAAGTCCATTGCACAATTAGGTGCAACCTTGGCTACAGCAATGTAGGAACAAGCTGCAGCTTAACTTGTGAGGTTCTGTGTTCAGTTTATTTGTATGGTCAATGGAACAGATTGTTTTTTTCTGATAGATGTCAGGGGCATGGTGGTAGTGGGGTCAGATTTTAACTACCTGAAGGCCAACCAGCAGAATGTACCAGTTTGCCAGCTGGTCACTGCATTCTGTTGGTGGGAGACCAGGACAGTTTGAGGTCTAGGTTTCATTACCCTATTTCTGTCAATCTATGGGCACCAAGTCATCATTGTTGGTGGCGGTGGATCAGGGAGTGTGGGGTGGTAGAAGCCCACATTATTCTTGTGAAGCTTAGAGGAACACTCCTGGTTCCACGAAAATAACTTTATAGTTAACCTTTTTGGTGTCTCCTCTGTTGTACCACCTGGTAGAATGGACAGAGAGTATAAGCACACTGCCCCCTTTCCCAAAAAAGTTGTCATTTGAGCCCAATGTATGTCATTGGACCACAGTTTGTAGAAGGCTTCTTTGAAGATGAGCGCAAATGGAGCACTGGTGTCAACAGGGCAGTTAAACCATTTTTGGGTCACTACATCTCCATTTCTGTGGGGAAGTCCAAGTTGAGCAGTCCTCAGACATCATTGTTGTTAACAGAGGAACAAGTTAAGCAAAATGTCAAGGAGCCTTTTCTCCATTTCCAAATGACTCCTGCTTTCTCAAAGATGTTGATGCATACTGGGGTATAGTTCCACAAACTGGACACCCTGATCTGAGTGGTCATTGTTTATACAGAGACCAGAACATTAGCAGACTGTTTCTCACAGCTGGGAGCTTGATCGGAAACCATACGGTGAACATTTACCTGCAAGATTCACTGGCTTGTGATTAGCAGCAGGCTGACTGATTTGTTTTCCACCATTCCCGAGACGCAAAACATTAAAACTAATTGTTACTGCTGCAGTTAGCTCAGTAAAGGTAAGAAAGGAACGAGACAGCTTTCTGCTCTTTTTGTTACAATGCATTTCCCTTCTCACCCAGCTACTGGGGAATCAAGACACAGAGTCTACGTAAATCCACTCCTTTGTGTTCTATACAGATGGTGATAGAAGCATTGAGTGAGGAATTTGCTTTGCTTGCTTGTTGAATGTCTTATTCTTATCACAAGGCTTATTATTGCTGATCAGGTATGTGCAATGTGGACCATCAGAACAAGGCTGGATACACTGCTACCATGTTAGCTTCATTAGCCTGCGCTGAATCCGATGAAGAGTTGGCAGTAGTCATGCAGCTTCTTCATTTGGGAAATGTCAACATCCAAGCCACTCAGGTATTGATTGTGATGCACTGATCTGTATACATCATTCACATCACCAGTTCCGGCTATATTCTGGTGCTTTCTTTCAAGGTCAGAAGAAATACTTCTGAATGCTAATTTTAGTTTGCATAATATATTGAATCTATCATAATGTGTGGTGGCAGTGAGTAAAGCAAATCAGACATTGGGACGTATCAAAAGGTCAATTGAGCTGAATAGTGAAATACTCCTACCACTTTATGAATCACTGGCGCACCACGCGTGAAATACTGTGTAACAGTGCAGAAAGGCTCACCAGAAACATTGGGCGGCTGACTTCTTGCACTGAGGTAATTTCTAACAGCTGCAAAAATATAACTACCAGTGTCTAATGCACAGTCGCACTGGCCTTGAAGGCAGTTAATCAGATTGATGCAGAGAATAAAAGTTATTTAAATGAATAGTTTGTGACATACATGGCCAGAATTCACATGGAGAGTCTGACTACAGACTGAGGCCACTGAGATTCCGTTGTTTGCAGTTGTGCTCCTTTTACCTCACATCCTGGAGGCACTTCATTATTGCCAAACTCTAAAGTTTGGAAGCGAAGATCAGGGGCCGAATTTCCGCCTGGATGCAGAGGCACATTTTGGTGTGCAAATTGCGACACTTGGTTTTTTTTTTTAGGAGGAAATCCAATTTTCCTTGGCATTCCGAGTCCGTGCTATTTTCCCCTGGCCTTTTTCCAAGTCGGGAATACCGGGGCCAGAATTTTCCTGTTGGCGTACGGGGACAAGCGTCCCAACATCACCACGCGCCATCGCGATATTTGGGTGGACAGGCGTGTGATGTTCTCCAATATGTGCCCGTCATTAATTAATCATCCAGTTAAGGCCCTTGAGGCAGCAATTTTTCAGGGCCCATGCGATCTTCAGGACGTCTCACAGGCACAACGGGCAGGTGGGTAGGAGACATTTGTATAAACCTCATCCACAGGCGGGATAAGAGGGGTGAGTGGGGTCACGAATGTCATCTGTCAGGTATTTAAGTTTGAAAGCTACTGACACTTGCCTGTGTGAGCAGGAAGACTTCAAAACTCATACCAGCTGCTTGGACAGGAGTAAAAAGCCTTTGTCTGGACTCTACGTTAAAGACCAATTTCGGGGCCTGCAGCTTTCAGGAAGCCTTCCCTTAGCCTGGGAATGGAAGTTGTGCTCTCCACTGGAGGCCACTCCCCTGAGGAGAAAGGGAGGGCCAGAAGGAGGAGGAGGCCAGGAGTCCACAGTCAGCCTCCAAGGGAATCACCTTTGGGAGGAGGGCGCAGGCACAAAGGGTGCAGGGCCAACAAGAAGTCCAAGGCGGAAGAGGCTGCGGAAGACGCCACTATCCTGCTGCCAGGGTTTACAGGCGGCGAAGCAGCTACCTCAATATGACTGAGATGCAGTGCCGAAGGAGGCTCCGTCTCTCAAGGGAGAGTCACCTGCATTTGTCAGATGATAGGCCCTGAGATCTCCGCAAATTGTGTGGGTGGACACCCCATGTCAGTGGTGCTAAAGGTCACAGCTGTCATCAACTTCTATGCCTCCAGCTCTTTCCAGGGGTTGGTGGGTGATCTCTGTGGAGTCACCCAATCAGCTGTCCACACTTATGCCAAGCAGGTCACATTGACCTTTATCCACTACGCTGGGATGAGGCCAGCCAGACAGAGCGAGCCAGAGGCTTCGCGGCCATTGCTGGCTTCCCCTGCATCCAGGGTGCTATAGACGGTACACATGTGGCCATCAAGGCACCAGCAGGTGAGCCCGGTGCCTTCACCAACAGGAAGGGCTTCCACTCCATGAACATGCAGATAGTGTGTGATCACAGGATGCTGATTCTACAAGTCTGTGCAAGGTACCCAGGCAGCTCCCATGACACCTACGTCCTCAGACACTCCCAGGTGCCGAGGCTGTTCAGTGCTCTGGCTCGGCTGGATGGATGGCTGCTGGGAGACAAGGGCTTTCCCCTCAGAAGGTGGCTCATGACGCCTCTCCGCTATCCAAGAACAGAATCTGAGCAGCGGCACAGTAGGAGCCACACCTCCACAAGGGCTGTGGTGGAGAGAACCATTGGTCTTCTCAAGATGCACTTCCGATGCCTGGACCACTCAGGGGGCGCACTCCAGTACTCTCCAGATTGTGTGTCGCTGATAATGGTTGTACGCTGCACTCTTCACAATCTGGCGCTGGAAAGGGGGGACACTGCGGATGAGGAAGATGTAGACGCAGTTGTTCCGGATGCACACGATGAGTCCAGCAGTGAGTCCAAGGGTGAGCAGGCACAGGAGAACACTGAGGGGGTAGACACTGACCTGGGCATATGCCAGGGAGGCAGGGACACACGGGAAGCTTTAATCCAAAGAATCTTCAGCTAGCCCACCACAGATGGACCTCCAACACAAGCCAGGGCTGCAGGCTCCACACTCGATACATGAGTGCTAAATCTGCCTGGATAGGAACATTAGCTAAGGCCCTTGTCAATAAAGCTCAATGTCAAACAACTCACTCATAACATCATGGGTTCCCGTCCATTTGCAGAAGGAATCACTCTAAGGTATGGCAACATATCAAAATTTATTGAGAGAACAAATATAACTTCATAAACCAAAGAAAAAGGTGTTGGACATCGCAACAAGTCTTCAATAAACTATGAGATAAAAACAAAAAAACTGCGGACGCTGGAAATCCAAAACAAAAACAAAAACAGAATTACCTGGAAAAACTCAGCAGGTCTGGCAGCATCGGCGGAGAGGAAAAGAGTTGACGTTTCGAGTCCTCATGACCCTTCGACCAAGGGTCATGGTCGAAGGGTCATGAGGACTCGAAACGTCAACTCTTTTCTTCTCCGCCGATGCTGCCAGACCTGCTGAGTTCTTCAATAAACTATTGTGGGTCAACATAAAAGCACCAGTGAGAAACCATGGTGTGCCTATGGTGCCTTAAATTTACGCTTTCGGGTGCTATGTCTAGGTACTGTCCCCTCGCTGGCACTGGCATCTGAGACACCCTGCTCACTCTGCTGTCCTGTTGGCCTCGATGACCTTGGCAGAAGTCCTCTGACCTGTTGGGCCTGTGCTGGCCCCGCCTGGGAGGGAGCAGCCAGTTCCACAGCTGGTTTCTCGCCAGTCACCGCAGCCTCGTGGGATCCCACAATCACTGGCAGAGTCGCGGAGGAGCTACTGCCCTCATCCAGAGTGCCCTGAGAGGACCCCGCAGAGATGACAGGCAGCTGCTGTGCAAACATGAGGTCGCTTCGGACCTACCTGCTCACTGTGGATGGTTGGGCACCAAGCTAGGATACTTGGTGCCCAAACCATCTCCCAGTCGGGCAATGACCAGCTGAGGTCAATGCCACTGTGAGGGCTTGCAGGTCCAAGTGAAATCTAAGGAGGACCTGATTGTTCTCCTGGAGGAGCCTCTCTATGAGAGTCGCCTCTCTCTCCATGGAGGAAGCATGGCACTTGGCCATGAGGCTCAATGCATTGGCAATGCTCCATGTGGACTCCTCAAGCACGGGCAGCATGCCACACATAGCCTCATGTATCTCCACCAGATGCTCCCGCACACCATGCTGCACTTCCAGCACTTGCTGCCTCACGGACAAAACCAGAGGCACATCATCAGCCACTGACTGAGCATGTGCCAGGTCCCCTGCAGTCCTCCGACTGCCGGCGCCCTGGGCTCTCTCTGTCTCCGCCCACACCTCAAGCAAATGTGAAGTGCTCTTACTGCTGAGCCCCAGGACACTAGCCGAAGATCTAATTCCCATTGAGGAGCTAGTATCTGTGCTGGTGCCTGCTTGGCTGAGATGGTCTGACGCTGGTGAGTGGATTTCCTCTGGGCCCTCAGGGGTGAGAGGTGGCCCCTCTGCCTCCTCCTCCCAGCCCTGCTCCGGTGATGCTGAAAGAAAGAACAAGGACATTTGATTAGTTAAAGTGGGAGCAGTGTCAAAGTGCATCCCAGTCCCCCGGATCAGTATGCGTTCATCCTTCCATAATTAATGGTCAACCCATGTTGCAAACTTCAATCACTGAGCATTCAGCAGTGCCATGACGTTTGTGACACACGTGGTGACCTGAGTGCTTGCCAAACACACCTCCCCGTGGCACCCCAGCATCATTGCCACCGGTGAACCTAGGCACATGGTGCCTCTCCAGATCCATGACCTCCTGCTCAAATCAAGTCACGATGGCCAACTGGGCCTGGGCTCTGCCAGTCCACATCCGCTCGGCGGTATTGTGTACAGTCTTCTCCTGAAAAGGAGAAAAGAGCATTGATTAGTCCACCTGCACCTGAATTCCCATCACATCCCTGCCACCCCAAACAGAGTGGGACACTGCATGGCTGCAGTGCTTTGTCACCCCGCAGCTGCCGCACACTCACGCATAGAAGGCAAGGCTGACACCCCCATTGCCCACATGCTGCTCTCCATCACATTTGGCACCACACGGTCTAACTTTGCAAAGCAAGGAGGTACAAGCAAAGGAACACCAAGGCCAGCAGATGGATTGGTGCCCCGCCACCTGGAAGCTCCCCTCCCAGCATGTTAGCACCCCGACTTCGACATGCTTCCCAGCTCCAGCACTCTGCCTAGGTGCAGATCCTTGAGTTTCAGCCCCATTCTATACTCTGGGTGTCAGTGTCACACATGCTGTGGGTGCAGAACCTACCCTAGCTCAACCCTCCCAGGGTGAGCTCGGCATGGGCAATATCTGCTGGCACACTCAGTGAGGGATACATGCCCATGAAGGATTCAATGCCATTACTGTACTCAGTGCTGCGGGGGTGTCGGGGGGGTTACTGGGGGGAAAGGGTGATGGCTACATTAAGTGACCTCAGCCAACATGGTACTCACCCTTCCCAAGCGCAGGAGATCATTGAATCTTTTGCGGCACTGGACCCATGTGCGCCACACCACATCATGGGAGCTGACACTCAGCCAACTCCTCCCACGCATGTTTGGTCAGGTGGGGAGGCCTCCACCTCCCATCCCTTGGGATCAGGACCTCCCACCGTGCTGCCACCTCCTCCAGGAGGTCAGCTAGCCACTCATCGGAGAAACAAGGTGCACACTGCGCCGCTGGCCTACCCTCTGGTCTGGCCTACCCCACTGGCCTACCCTCTGGTCTGGCCTGCCCCGCTGCCCTACCCTCTGGTCTGACCTGCCCTGCTGCCCTACCCTCTGGCCTGGCCTGCCCCGCTGCCCTACCCTCTGGTCTGGCCTGCCCCGCTGCCCTACCCTCTGGTCTGGCCTGCCCCGCTGCCCTACCCTCTGGCCTGGCCTGCCCCGCTGCCCTACCCTCTGGCCTGGCCTGCCCGCTGCCCTACCCTCTGGTCTGGCCTGCCCCGCTGCCCTACCCTCTGGACTTGCGTGATGCACAGTAGCCTTCTGCTGTGGTCTTTTCCCCGCCATTGTGATCAGCCTTGCAAAGGCTGCCAGGCCTTTATTTAAACAGGCCGCTGGGTCACCATTGGACCCGGCAGTCTGTGCATTCCCGCCGCTACCTGCCCACTCCCGCCATCCTCGGGAGCCGAGAAATATGCTGCGCGGCCCTTAATTGGCCCACCCGGGTAAAATGGCGGCGCGGACCCAATCGCGGACGGTGATCGGGTCCACGCCCGCCTGTGCCCATTCCCGCTCGGCACGCCCAATGTGGGGAAAGTCCTCCCCCGAGTGTACAAAATGCACACTCACCCCCCCGCCGTTGAGGTCTGGTTCCCAATTTTAAATGGGGGGGGGTGAAAATCAGATTTCCTGCATGTGCCATTTTCATCCGGTGGTAGAGGGTTTTGGAAGCCCATTAAAATCATCCCAAGCTTGAGCTTTCAAAAAGACAATGGAAAGCCTGCTGAGGAGTCGGGAACATTCTGAAAGGTAAGTGCAAAGTGTCTGCACATCTTCAAATGCCACTCCCAGGTGCTGTATTGTAATGTAAATATATTTTAATGCAGTGATTCATCATAGGGACCTGTCCTTTTAAGGTAAGTTGACCCTTACAGTGATCAACCTTGTGTAGTTGTTCACATGCATTCAGTACTTTTTCAAAGGAGAAAGTGCCATAATGCAGTGAAGATGTTACAAAATGACCTGTCAGCTTGTGCTGTCATCTCTTCAACTGTGATTTAAATGGCTCTGGCAGATATAAAAGACCTAGGGGCAACATTTTCCGGTCAGCGAGCAGGGGCAGGGCCTGCTCACCGATGCGTAAAATGACGCTGGGTGACATCAGGCGTGCGTCCTGACATCACCCCGCGTCATATGGGTTTTCAGTTCGGCCTATTCTGGCCATTAAAAAATGAACTAATGAACTTAATGAGCCTGCCCGTCCATCCTTAAGGTTGGCGGGCAGGCAAGGAGGTCAGGCAGCCTTTGGGTAATGCATGAAACCTCATTCATGGGCGGGATGAGGTTTCATGTAAGAGTTAAAGTTTCATAAAAATTTTTGAATGAAAGTAATGCACATGCCCCATCTCATGTGACAGTTTCACACGAGGGGGCATGTCCTTAAATTTTTTTCCGGTCTTTAATTAGGTTTTTAAACGTAACACTGATTTCCCTGAGGCAGCACGTTGCCTCAGAGTGTGAAAGAGCGCACTCCTGGCTCAAGGAATCCCCTCCCGGCCCCCACCCCCACCCGCACAGGGAGCACACAGCACTTCCAGGTGGATGTTACGCTGGGCGGGCCTTAATTAGCTTGCCCACGTAAAATAGTGGCGTGCCCCCAACCGGAGGCAATGATTGGGAACTCGCCCGCTCGTGCCTGCTTTCACACAACCCCACCCCCCCCACCCCCACACCGACAGGAGGAAAATACTGCCTCTGGTTTGACATTTGAAACAAATCTAACTACCTGCTACCTTACATTGATTGACAAGCACTCTGCTTTGAAATTGAAATGAATGCTTTTTGCTCTTTCCTGCCAAGAGAGCAATCTGTTGTTTGTCTGTAGCTGTGGCCATTATCAATACTTGACTAATTTTTCAAATGCTAATGGGTTGCAGCACAATATTTATTCCATTCAGCTGAGCATACAGTTTCAATAAATTGCAATAACTGAATGTCCCTTTGAAGTGATTTCTGATTTGTTGACACAAGCAACAGGTTATAAGTATTACAAGGTAATTTCACATGGCAGAATGTATTTTTCTCTCTATCAATGATATGGAGGTTTTTATTAGATGGTTGGAGGAATTTGTTCCCCAAAGAATGTGAACTATTTTGCATTGATATTGTATGGAATCTGAAGACTGAACATACTGCATACTTGCTGAGTGGCTATGGAGGATACATGGGGGACATAGAAGTGGCATGGAGTGAATTAGATGATCTGAGGAAGCATGGAGGATACATGCGCATAGAAGTGGCATAGGTGACCTGAGAGACCAGGATACTTGGGGGCATAGGGTGGCATGGGTGATCAGAGGGGGCGTGGGCTCCCATGGGGTGTGGGTGGAGGTAAGGGAGATGAGAAATGAGGTTTAGGGGGCCTTTAAAAACAATTGGGATGCTGTGTTGGAGTAACCAGCCCACCTCTGCACCCACAGTCATGCATTCCTGCAGAGTTTGCAAACTGTACTGCAAACCTGACCTTAGTAAAAAAAGACAGCAATGGCGTGCGAAGTCACACATGGGTCAGGTGTACAGTTTGCTAGCTGTGAAAGGGCACAGGTTGGGTTTTCCCGAGCCCTGAGGAAGGTGATGAGCCGAGCTAACAAAGGCTTCCAGCAAGTGAAAGACTAAGAACTGCTGGCAAGAAGAAAATCGTTTCCGGTTCTGCTATTTGGCTCCTCACCTTGAGTCGACAATGATCCAAGCATCCAAAAATGACTGGCAGGAAAAGACCAACTGCTGCATCAAACCTGCTTCATACTCATGATGGCTGGAGCATCAGAGCCACACACTAGCACCAGCCAACTCAATACCATCACAGTCACATAATCTCCTGAGAGAAACAAAACAAAATTGAGGAAGATCCAGGGCCAATAAGGGAAAAAATACTCTGTAAAATTCCTTCCCGACCCCCTCAGATGATCAGAACCAGTCAATACATAAAGGTGAGACAAATAGTTTTCAGAACGTAATAGGGTAAAAATTCCTCCAAGTCCGAGGTGAAACATGCTGCATGGCATTCTTCATGACCCAGGATTAGGTTTATAATATCTTCAACAGGACCTTGGTGGTCGGGTCTTAAGGAGTATAACATAATAATTTAAATGTATGACCGAAATATCAATTTAAAAGTTGTAACTATCAAAGATAACTGTTTGATTAATTTTTACAGGCCGGTCAGACAGCATTAATGCTGGCTGTCAGTCATGGGAGGATCAATATGGTAAAAGCTCTCCTGTCATGTGGGGCTAATATGAATATCCAAGATGACGATGGATCCACTGCACTCATGTGTGCAAGTGAGCATGGGCATGTGGAGATCGTTAAGCTCCTGTTGGCTCAGCCTGGCTGTAACACAGCACTAACTGATAAAGTGAGTACAGTGTCATATAGATTTAGGTCCGTTCTTTGTTCCATTCTCTTCCTTCTTCTTCAGATTTTCATTTATTGCTCATCCTCTATCAACTCTGTTGCTGATTGTTTCCCCTATTCATTCATCAGTTTACCTCAGGTTGCACATCCTCCGTGTACACAATTTTCACCCCTCAATTCAACGGTTAATTTACTGAATCTGCATCTTCATTTCTTTCAGGGATAATAAAATGCAACAGCTACTTTTAATTATCTTTGGCTCCACCTGGTTCTTCTTTAT
The DNA here is from genome assembly GCF_017639515.1 of Carcharodon carcharias. Lineage (NCBI taxonomy): Eukaryota > Metazoa > Chordata > Chondrichthyes > Lamniformes > Lamnidae > Carcharodon > Carcharodon carcharias. The sequence continues at coordinate 12,241,334 of NC_054482.1, read as the reverse complement.
GTATTAATCATGTTAGTCTTAATATCTACTGTTCAAACTTCATCATTTGCTAAAGTGACACCAAGAAACTGGATTTCCTTTTCCATGCATCAGTAACCCTTCATCTTTAGAGAGCCCATCATGAATAATGATCCTAAAGGATGACTTCTATTGGCAACCTCATACAGGATACAGGAAAAGGTTTGGAATTTTATTGTTGAATCTTTGCTCACCTCTAGCCTCCAAACTTTTTTTTGTCAGCCTTTGCTCTTTTATTGAAACAATTAGTTATTTATGCTCTTGTCCCTCTGAAGCTCTCAATACACAATTCAACATATTATTTCTCCTCCTTCCAGCTACACTGAGCTGTCTTTCACTCTATCATTTATTCTCAGGACCTCAACCTTGTGGAATATTTGTCTCCCATCTCTTAGCTATACCTTCCCCATAGTCTTCAGCCTATTACAACACTAACCTTGTCATCAGCCAATCACAATTCTTGTCTTCTTTTAGAATCATAGAATTTGTCCCTTCTTGTCCATGCCAACTCTCTGCAAAAGCAACACACTTAGTCCAATCCCCCTACGTTTTCCCCTTAGCCCCCCAAATTTTTTCTCTTCCTCTTTCCTCTTTAATGCCTTGATTGAATCTGCCTCCACCACCATCTCAGTGCATTCCAGATCAGAACCACTTGCTGTGTAAATAAGTTTATTCATGTGCTGCCATTGCTTCCTTTGTCAATCACCTTAAATCAGTGTCCCCTGGTAGACCTATCTACTCCCGACCTACTCTATCCAGGCCTCTCATAATTTTGAATAACTCTATCAAATATCCTCCCAATCTTCTTTTCTCTATGGAGAGCTGACCAAAGTTCTCCAATATAGCCATTTAACTGGTCCCTTATCCCTCGAACCATTCTCATAAATCTTTTCTGGATCACCCTCTCTAGTGACTTCACATCCTTCCTCAAGTGCAGTATCCAGAATTGGATACAATACTCCAGCTGAGGCTGAAGCAGTGTTTTATAAGTTCCTTGCTTTTGTACTCTACTCCCATTTATAAAGCCCAGGATACCATATAACGTATTAATCACTTTCTCAACCTGCCCTGCCACCCTCAACAATTTGTGCACATATACCCCCAAGGACACTCTGCACTACACCCCTTTTTAAAAGTCCATGGTGCTATAGGTTGGTGGGAGAAAGATTGGGAAAGCATTAGTAATCAGGGATTCTATAGTTACAGGAACAGTTGATGTCTCTGTGGCTGCAGACGTGAATTCTTGTCCTTTTCCATAGCTAATCTAAATCTTATGATTCTATGATCACTGTTGCCTAAATGATCCACATTTGATCCATTTGAACCACCTCATTCTTTAGAACCAGATTCCGCAATGTCTCCTTTCTTGTCAGGCCATAAACTTACTGAACAAGAAAATTTTCCTGAACGCTCTAATGAAACTTTTCTCCCTCTCTGCCCTTTACACTGTTACTATCCTAGTTTATCTTAGGATAATTAAACTCCCCCATTATAACTACTCTACAATTGTTTGCACATCCTGGTCATTTTGTTGCAAATTTGTTCCTCTACATCTTTCCCACTATTTGTTGGTGTATAGAATACACCCAGTAGTGTAATGATATCTCTATTGTTTCTTAGCTCTACCCAAATAGATTGTGTACTTGACCCTCCAGGACATCTCTTTCCTGCATTTTAATATCCTCATTAATCAATACAGCCACCTCCCCTCCATTCTTTCCTTCTTTATCTTTGCTGAACATTTTGTATCCAGGATAATTTCATACCCAGTCCTGCCCTTTCTCGGGCCGGGTCTCTGTTATCACCAAAACATCATATTCCTCTGCGGTTACCTGCTTCTGTTGCTCACCAACCTTATTTACCATATTCCGTGCATTCACATATAAGCACAATTGACCCAATTTAGATGTTATTCTATTCCTTCTTACTCTGATCCCACCTGATGTTTCTTATTTCTTAATCCTATTTCTTTTCTTTTTTATTTCTTCCATTTCTTTCTCTAGTGCAATCTAGTACTTTGTGCACTTAACTTTCCTCTCTAATGTTACATATTAATGGAATGTTAATGTTATCATTTATTGAGAGGGGAATTGAATACAAATGTAAGGAGGTTATGCTTCAGTTGTACTGGGCACTAGTGAGACCACATCTGGAGTTCTGTGTACAGTATTGGTCACCTTATTTAAGGGAGGATGTAAATGCGTTGGAAGAAGTTCAGAGGTTTACTAGACTAATATCTGGAATGGGTGAGTTGTCTTATGGGGAAAGGTTGGACAGACTGGGCTTGTATCTGCTGGAGTTTAGAAGAGTAAGAGGCGATTTGATTGAAACACATAAGATCCTGAGGGGTCTTGACAGGGTGGATGTGGAGAGGATGTTTCCTCTAGAATCTAGAACTAGGGGTCACTGTTTAAAAATAAGGGGGCGCTCATTAAAGGCAGCGATGAGGAGAATTTTTTTGCTCTGAGGGTTATGAGTCTTTGGAACTCTGTTCCTGAGCAGAGACTTTGAATATTTTTTAGGCAGAGATAGATTCTTAATTATCAAGGAGTGAAAGGTTATTGGGGGTAGGAAGGAATGTGGGGTTGAGGTTACATTCAGATCAGCCATGATCTTATTAAATGGCAGAGCAGGCTCGAAGGGCTGAGTGACCTACTCCTGCTCCTAATTCGTATGTTCGCTGTTCTGCAGACCTGATCAATTAATTGAATATTGACTACAATAATATGATAAACCAAATTGGCTTTAGCTTTTAGGTTCATTAATTGATCTAGTTTTATCCATTGAAACATTAGTGCCTGCACCTTGGCCTGCCCTCCATCTAGGTTTTTAAAAAATGTTCCTCCCGTTAACTAATGAGAAACATCAAGAACCTGCCACTGCTATGGGCATGTTTATACTCCTATATACCTAAATATTTGTGGTTCTATGTTTAAATTTCTATGGTTATTTAATCTGAGAAATGTGATGCTGCAGAGGATTTCATTCATCCATTTCCACCTGAGACTGGAATTGGCACAAATGGGATCAAGGTCCCTGGCTAATGTGGTTTAACATGGCCCAAACTCACAGGACAGAACTGCTTACAATGTGACACAACTTGGTCATTTCAGAATGAGCATGGAAGCATCAGGTGTGGGGATTTAGAAAACTTTGCAGTGGCGTCAGTGAAGCTGTGCTCTTCTGAGGTTTGGACTGAGCGTTGAATCAAAGTAGGAAGAGCTTTAATCTGCTTCAATATAGTGTTTTGGGAATATTTGATAATAATACTGAGTATCCAAAACAAATAAATTGCTCCTTTGGCTTTTTAAGCCCAAAGAAAATCACCAAAAATGTATATTTAAATGTTATTTTCATTTCTTGGAACAATCCATCTGAATACATTTGCTGGTGAATTTTGAATATATTAAATTGATTGGTTGGTGATTGGGAATGATGTTGAAGTTTTTTCTTGTCTCTATTGTTCATGAACATCAATTTGATGCAAATAATATATTGTATTTCTAGGTAACGTGTTAATTGCTACTGAACAATTATTTCAAAGGAATATTGTGATTGCTACTGAATATGTCTAAAGTAATTATAGGGATTATTTCAAGCACCTCTGTTATTTCTGTGGTGCTTGTCAGTGGCATACAATAGTACTGTACTTATAATGTAGCTCCAGGGTTCAGGGGAACCATTTACCATCTACCTCCCTCACTGTGACCTTTGGTAGTCTTGCTATGTCACGTGCTTTGTGAGCAGACTGAAATTAAGCCCTTTTTATTTAAGCTGTTCAGGGAGACAAAGGAATGCTATTGGAAGGAGGGAGATGTCAAATTACATGAATCAAATGGAAAAAATACAATTAAAATGGAGCAACCTGATAGAACTACTGCTCTTATAGCTTCATTTTTCTTTCCTTTCTTTTGGGAATAAACCTCACCGCCATTTGATAATTAGCCACAGCTGCATGATTTGAAGCGATGTACTTCACACACACACACAGTGGACGGTGCAGACTGCATCCCATTCTTGTGTTGCAGCATTCCTGAGAATGGTTTTTGAACATAACATTGGCAGGTTATGTGCGTTTTGACAAAAAATTGTTGATGAATAGTTGTCATGTGTCCAGTGTTTCATTGTCTGCCTCTCTTTTTCTCACTTTACCTGCAGGATGGGAGCACTGCTTTGACCATTGCACTGCAAGCTGGGCAGAAGGACATTGTTGTACTGTTGAGCACCCACATGGATTGTGGCACCTCTCCAATCCTTTGATTTACATTCCCCTCTGCCTCTCTTATTCCTCCACAATCAAAAGCAAACAGTAAAGATCTTTATTTCTGAACTAGCAGCTGCAAACACCACAACCTCACATATTCGAATTGCTCATTTGAAAAGTCTCATAATCCTTTGAGCCAAATGAGTTATCCGAAGTATTTGAGCACAGGCTTTAAATTTTCCTCCTCGACCATTCATTTAAAAGTTGTTTTTGTGTTATAATCCAGCTTGAATCACCACCCCACCACCTTGCGTCACCTCCCCCCCCACCACACCCAAAGCAGTTATAATTTCTCATCTTAATAAGTGAAGATGGCTGTTCCAAATATATTGCTTTGAAGCTTGTTACATAATAATTCTGCAAAATTCCTGCTTTGTTTCAGAGGATTGACATTAAATTCGGTTTTGCATGTATGTTACCCAGATAATGTTGCACGATAATCTCTCAATGCTCTCATAGTTAAGATGCTTAAAAAGAAATGATTCACATAATATGGAATTAAATTATGCAAATTCCATTTCAATTCTGACCAAAATATTTAAGTCCAGCACATTCTAAACAAAGGATAAATACAAGCCACATTTACTGTACTGTATATTAAGAATCTTTATATGTTTGCAATCTCTTCAAATTCACATGTTTTACAAAGCTCTATTGGGAAACGGGAGGACCTGTTGGTGAAAATGTACAGTCATTAAACTGACATGAGATGGTTTCAAGAGCAACAATGTGACTGCAGCATTTAGTGTTTTATTTGCATCACATAAGCAGAGTCCTTCTCTTTTATATTTCTTGTATATTAAAATTCAGTATCTTTGTTGACTTAATATTTGATGCCAGCTAATATGAAATCTAGATGATTGCCACTGCAGTTTATAATATTAATTAGAAGACATTGAAATTGTTGAGTATATTCAATGTACACGCTCACCCTGGTGATTCCTGGGTAGGTCACCAGATAGAACAACCACCAGACTGTTTACTTTCATACCTTACGGTAGATTCTAAACAATGGGAGGTATGTCAAGAGTCTAACAACAAATAGTCATACCATTAAAGAAACATTTTTGGCAATCAAAATAGTTTGTTTTCAGTCAATTTGGGCGAAAGACCCAATGTGAACAAATTAAATGAGAAAAGGTTTTTTTGCCCACACACAGAGCTAGATGAGATCGCTCTCTCTCTCTCTTTCTCCCTCTCCCTGTCAGTCAGAAAGCCAAAAACTCACGGAAGGAGAATAATTGGGCAACCTGTACCAGAGGAAGATTTGACTAGTTCGTTTGAGATAAGTTAACTTGTTTCAGCTAGAAGATAGGCAGAGTTGCTTTTTATTTATTTCAATGATACAAGGGATGGTAGTAAATCAGTTCTCACTGAAAAATTGTACTCAGTAATTGATGTAAAATAAACCAATTTATTGATTGGAAATCATGCCTTAACTTACTGGCGTTTCAATCCACCCTCCTTAAAGTTTGGAGAACAAATGTTGCATCACATGTATACAATATCTGTATATACAATAAGCATGCTATGTGTCAAACAAAGCTCAGCACGTGGTATTTTCGCTTTTGTATCAGAAGGCTGTGGGTTCAAGCCCCACTACAGAGAGACTCGAACACACAATCTAGGCTGATGTGTCAACACAATACTAAGAGAGAGCTGTACTGTTCGAGGTGCCATTTTTCTGATGAAACATTAAACTGATCCCATCTGGCCTCCCAGGTAGATATAAAGGGCCCCATTGCACAAAGCTAAGAAGAGCAGAACTGTTCTCCCCAGTATCCAGGCCAATATTTATCCTTTAACCAACATCACTAAAACAAATTATTTAGTCATTATTTTATTTCTGTTTGTGGGAGCTTAATGTGTAAAAATTGGCTGTCACGTTTCCTACTTTATAGTAGTGGCTGTACAGTAATAAGGCCCAATTTTAATTCTGTTGTAAGAGAATGGGTTTTGAGTGAAATATTTCATTGAAGCATCCTGAGGTGGAAAGCACTATATAAATGTAAATTCTTTCTTTCTTTCTATGCTACAACCTTTGGATCACACTTTCAATTAAACCAGATTCTAGATCATAAAGGTGCACTTTAGATTGTCGAGAACAATTGTTGAGATTGTTTAGATTGTTATGGGAGTGACTGAGGCCATTTAGCTCAAGAAAATACGCAGATATTGCAAAATACTTGTGATATCACACATGTACTGGCCATGATTTTCTATCCATTTATGTACAGAAAATCATGCATGGCATTTTCCTTACTTCTGTGGTATGCTCAGTCAGTGGACAATCCTCCTGCTGGGAGCACACATTTGTAAAATTGACCTCCATACCTCCAGAAACAAATCAAGTTGAGTTTAAGACAGCTCACTTTAATAGCCTTCCTTAATATTCACAGAATCACACAGTGCAGAACACGCCCTTTGGCCCATCAAGTCTGCACCAACACATGAGAAATGCCTGACCTACCTACCTGATCCCATTTACCAGCACTTGGCCCATAGCCTTGAATGTTATGATGTGCCAAATGCTCATCCAGGTACTTTTTAAAGGAGGTGAGGCAACCCGCCTCCACCACCCTCCCAGGCAGCGCATTCCAGACCGTCACCACTCTCTGGGTAAAAAAGATTTTCCTCACATACCCCCTAAACCTCCTGCCCCTCACCTTGAACTTATGCCCCCTTGTGACTGACCCTTTAACTAAAGGGAACAGCTGCTCCCCATCCATCCTGTCCATGCCCCTCATAATCTTGTACACCTCGATCAGGTCAACCCTCAGTCTTCTCTATGCCAATGAAAACAACCCAAGTCTATTCAACCTCTCTTCATAACTTAAATGTTTCATCCCAGGCAACATCCTGGTGAATCTCCTCTGCATCCCTTCCAGTGCAATAACATCCTTCCTATAATGTGGCGACCAGAACTGCACACAGTACTCCAGCTGTGGCCTCACCAAGGTTCTATACAATTCCAACATGATCTTTCTACTTTTGTAATCTATGCCTTGATTGATAAAGGTAAATGTCCCATATGCCTTTTTCACCACCCCAAGGATATGCCCCTCCGCCTTCAATGATCCATGGGCACATGCGCCAAGGTCTCTTTGCTCCTCAGAACTTCTTAGTGTCATGCCGTTCATTGAATACTTCCTTGTCAAATTACTCCTTCCAAAGTGTATCACCTCACACTTTTCAGGGTTTAATTCCATCTGCCACTTATCTGCCCATTTGACCATCCCGTCTATATCTTCCTGTAGCCCAAGACACTCAACCTCACTGTTAACCACCCAGCCAATCTTTGTGTCATGCGCTGAACATCTTTGTGCAAAAACATTGCACCCGACCTCCCTTGTCACTCAAAACTTAATTTTCTATTTTTAACTACTGTCACTGGTGCTTGATCCCTTCATCACAGTGAACAACTTGATAGTCCCCTCTTACAATCTTGAAGACTTCAATGGGGTCACCTTGGAATCTCTTTTTCCAAAGATAAGAATGAAGATAGTATGACGGAAAGCTAACCTGCTGAAGTAAGAGCTGAAGTGCCTCCTGTTTCAGCTCAAAAATCAGTGAACCTTAGTGTCAAGTGAGAGAAATTATTAGAGTTTTGAGCTTCTGGCCAACTAACCCTTTCATTTCTAAGTTCCAAATGATTTGTCTTCACCCTTATTGCAGACAATGGTTATACATTTCATTCGGCATTAGTGAAACTTGATACATTAGTGTCTGAGCAGTATTTAATAAGAGACAATCAGGAGTTACATTACCCATGATGATGCACTTGGTAGGAGGTTGCAATCTCTACAAGCCTACTCCCATCACCCTGTGCCCCAGATGCCTTCATCAGGGTGATGTGAAATGTGTGGGGTACCCCTGACAGCCATCCCTTCCTTGGCCAATTCTGCTGGATGGTTCCCTAGCCAACTGCCTCAAAAATATCTGTGCCCAGAGAACCCCTTCTTGTACTTTATTTATACAGCAAACCATATGGAGACCAGTTTAACCCAACTGAGGATTTACACCTGACTTAATCCATCCAATTACAAAGTTGTCATGAACATTATTACCTGTCCAGGCCAGGTTAGTCTCTCGTGACCCCTTGTTCTTTTACACTCATGGACCATTATCAGCTGATGAATAAATTTATGCCAGCCAGCACTTGGCTTGAAAGAGACACAGCGACCTTGAGTTACTTGCTGTAGCTAGTTATCTTGTCTGAGACTCAAAACATTAAGTTTTCCTTTGCCTCTTATCTTGGCCTGTGGAATGTTACTAACTCCATTTAATGCAGATCCCACAAAACAAGCAGACTGCCTTGCATAAAGCTGGAAGTTTGCTGGTCATTGAAGGCCCGATGCCTAGGTATTCCACCATTTTACCTCCCAACTGGCTTTATTCAGGGCATTTCACAATGGTGTATAGGGATCATCATACATGGTGTAACAATTACATTGTAAAATTCTTAATCCACAATTCATAATTGCATCATTGGATTTTATTCCTGGTTAGTTATCAAGAGACTGCGAGGTGGGTATCCCAGGATTATCACAAAAAGTTTCTTGAAATATAATGCTAACAGTTATCACAAAGGCAACTTCAATAGATGTTTGACAAACTTTTGTTTATTTATTGGCAAACAGGAGGAAAGCTCTCCACTGGTTGGTCTCACCTAGCACAAAGGAAGATAGTTGTAGTTGTTGGAGCTCAATCACCTCAGTCCCTGGACATCACTGTGGGAGCATTTACCTTCAGGGTAGTGTCCTAGGCCCAACCATCTTCAGCTGCTTCATAAATAACCTTCCCTCCATCATAGATTCAGAAGTGGAGATATTCACAAAGTTCAGCACCATTCACAACTCCTCAGACACTGATGCAGTCTGTGCCTTTATGCAGCAAGACCTGGACAATATTCAGGCCTGGGGCAATAAATGGCAAGTAACATTCATGTCACACAAGTGCAAGGCAATGACCATCTCCAAAAAGACACAATCTAACCATCTCCCCTTGACATTCAATGGTATTACCATCACTGAATCCCCCACTATCAACATCCTCGAAACTCAAGAAGCTCAATGCAATTCAGACAAAACTGCCTACCTGATCGGCACCCCATCCATCACCTTAAACATTCATTCCTTCCACCACTGGGATACAGTAGCAGCAGTGTGTGTACTAGCAACAAGGTGCACTGCGGCAGCTCATCAAAGTTTCTCTGACAGTACCTTCCTACCACCTAGAAAGGCAAGAGCAACAGACACATGGGAACACCACCTCCTGCAAATTTCCCTCCAAGCCACACACCATCCTGACTAGGAACTCTATCACAATTCCTTCAATGTTGCTGGGTCAAAAACATGGAGCTCCCTCCCTTGATAACATTGTGGATGTACCTACAACACATGGGCTGCAGCAGTTTAAGAAGGCAGTTCATCAAAAATTTCGAAGGCAATTAGGGATCAGCAACAAATGCTGACTTAGCCAGCGATGATCGCATTCGACAAATAAATATTTTTAAAAAACAGAGACTTTTGCAGGAAAGTCTTCAAATGGATGCCATATAGGCATAGGAGAAATTGAGGGGGGAGTGAATAAGATATTTAAAAACTGCTTCCTATGGTAACACCTCATCACATGTCACCTGACATATGGACAGAGGTGAGTTTTATTTCTCAGATGCCTATATTACTGAAGCAAATGTATTGGAACAAGATAACAGCTTAAGGATGCAGGTTTGCCAAGATAGCTATTGTCAACATATATCTGATGAATATTTCGATCAATCCATTCCACAAACTTACACAGTACCACCAGGAAGCCCAGGTACATTTAAGATTCTATTTGAATGTTGTGGCACAGCCGATGGTAAATGCTGAGTTGCTCAAATCCCAAGGGAAACCTGAAGTGACTGCCACAACTTGTTTTGCAATTTGTATAAATTTTGAGGTGCGTGCCTTGAATTCAGCAGTAATAAGGCCATCAGCTCTTATAGATTTCTTACCAAACTAAATTAAACCTATATCAATAGAAGGAATTATTTTAAATACATATATAGATCTACAAATTACTACTATAATGACTTCTAATTAATCTGACTCCCAGTTACACCTCTGTTAAAGCAACAGTAAGATACATAGGGCTGAATCTTACCTATGTTGGGCAGGCTGAACAGGAGCGGGCGGGGGCGGGCATGGAGCTGATCGCCACCCTCAATCGGCTGTGCGCCGCCAGTTTACATGGGTGGGCCGATTAAGACCCGCCCAGTGTAACGCGCGGCCGGTAGCTCTCAGCGCTACCTGTGGGGGCAGGGGGGAGGAGGGAGAGTCAGGTCCTGCGCTCTTTCACACATGCACGCGAAAGAGCACAACAATCTCCCTGAGGCACGGAGCTGCCTCAGGGAGATTAAGTTGACATGTAATAACGTAATAATGATGCACCTTTATATGCTGTGTGAGTACAGGGAGGGTTTATGTGTTTTCTATTAGTGAGGAAACCTCACGAGAATATGTTATATGAATGACATTCAGAGTACATCATATAGGTTTCTAAAGGAGAAGGTGGTTGTGTTATGAATGTGACTTCTTTATTCAGACTAATTAGAATTAATTATCTAAGATGATTTTAGCAGAGTTACTAAAAATTTTTAATAAAAGAGGAAAAAAATTATTTAAACATGTCCCATGACAGTATCACATGAGCTGGGACATGTTTGTGAATTTTGCAAAATTTAGTTAATTATTTTAGAAAACCTTCAGGAAACATCCTGCCCATGAATGTAGCTCTGAAGAAGAATCATATGGTCTCGAAACGTTAACTCCCTTTTTCTCTCCACAGATGCTGTTAGACCTGCTGAGCTTTTCCAGCATTTTCTGTTTTTGTTTCAGATTTACAGCTTCCGCAGTATTTTGCTTTTATCTTAGCATTTGTATGAGGTTGATAGAACTCTGACCTTTCTGTAGTGTTTCAAATGTAGGGATCTGGCTTCTGGAAGATCAAAGGTTCCTTTGAAGATAGTAGATTATAAACAATTTCCCTCATCAAGATGAGGGGACAGCACCGCTGTACAATTGAAAATAACATTCATGCAGCTTCACAGTTAAAATAAACCTTCCTCTGCTCTGACTTAGCAACGTAGGGCAAAATTTTACATCGATGAGATTTTACCGTCTCGCTGAAGTCAATGGATTTTTGAACCCAAACTCTTACTGCAAACCTCAGAAAAGAACACGCTAATGCACGAGTTTCCATCTTTCTATTTCCTCACAACAGAATTTAGAGAATCATTCTCTGAACGAGGTTGCCAATGAATTAAAGGTAATTTTGTACTTTGGGCCCATGTTCACTAGGAACTGGATTAAAACTTATTTCATATTGCAGCCTTACACACAGCAAGTGGAGATCTTCAGCCTTTAACCTGGGTTAGAATAAAGACCAGCTTTCAATTCCACCAACCAGTGCCTATTAGTCAGCACCTCTGTGCCACTAATGATAGCCTTTCTGATCTTTCCTACATAGCAATACAAAATACTTCATTGGCTGTAAAATTCTTTGCAACATCCTGAGATCGTGAAAAACACGGTATAAATGTCTTTCTTCTTTCTGTTGCTTAATTATTGCCCATTTCCCATGAAAATACAGTTATATCTTATTTTGAATTATTGATAGTTGAATGTAATAATGATGCACCTTTATATGCTCTATGAGTACAGAGAGGGTTTTATGTGTTTTCTATTAGTGAGGAAACCTCATGAGAATATGAATGACATTCAGAGTACACCATATAGATTTCTAAAGGAGAAAGTGGTCACGTTATGAATGTGACTTCATTATTCAGACTAATTAGAATTAATTATCTAAGATGATTTCAGCAGAGTTACTAGTCCTCCATTCTTGTACAGCAACAGTCTGGGAGGAAGACAGCAGTAAAGGTGAACCCAGAGACTATGAAAATCTTTCTACTTCACACTTGGCAAGCAAATTGTAACCTGTTTGGTTTCATCAATCAAAAACGTTATGTGTTTCAGTCAAAAGATGCAGCGGCATGACAGCAGAATAATGCTGACTTTATTTGTCACAGGGATGTTTGTGACATTAACTTTTTATCAGGTTTCACGTCGATGTCAAACTCCTCCTATCTTTGATAATCTGGCTGGAAAATGCAATGCCAGGGATCATGTTGTACAGGAAGGTCCCCAGCTTTTGTCAATGAATTGTGCTGTGTTAGGAGGGTAAAGTATAGCCAGTTTCCTGCTGCAGCCTCACTATTCGGTGGCTCCAGCTGAAAAGTACACTTCAGTGAGCACCAAATTGGGCTTGATTGTGAACATGTTGCCAACACACAACCCCGAAACTGTCATGTAATGAATAGCCTCTAGTCTCTGACGCCATGCTCCAGGAAAGTCAGTGACTCCAGAAAATTAGGACACAAAGAAAAATAAGGCAAGGCATATTCATCCTGACACAGAAACAGTTTAACGAAATTGAATGTGAAAAAGTGATTAGAAAATACTTCACATACAACCAAAACCTTCACTCCTTCGAATACCGTACACTTCTGCGGCCCACCACTAACTCTCTGTATACCAAAGTTACCGAGTCATAGGGCAGGGTTTTTCCCATAGGCTTCTGAACTTTGCCGTCTGGTTCAAATGGGGGTCAGAAGCCTACACTGTGTGGGGAGCCATCAACTGGCTGTGATTTTGTCCAAATTGACTGATTCATGACCAGAGACCGGCCTTGCCACCCAATGAGGGAGAGGGTGTCAGGGACTCAATGCTGGAGAGACAATAGGAGGCCCTTCAGCCCGGAAGGGGCACCAAATGTTCCTCAGGGTAGTTCCTCATGGAATTTTGCCATTCTGATTTGGAAATATATCACCATTCCTTCACTGTCGCTGGGTCAAAATCCTGGAACTCCCTCCCTAACAGCACTGTGGGTGTACTACACCACACAGACTGCAGCGGTTCAAAAAGGCAGCTCACCACCACCTTCTCAAGGGCAAAAAGGGATGGGCAATAAATGCTGGCCCAGCCAACAATTCCCACATCCTGCAAATGAATAAAAAAAAATGCCATTTCTGGTAGGTGAGAGAGATGGAACCCCCAAGATGGAGTTGCAATTGACTAACTGGTGCTTGAAGGCAGGTAAACACTCCCTCCTCGCCCCCACCACCACCCCCACCCTCCCCCCACCCCTACCACCCCAACCCCTCCATCCCAGCATCCCAGCTCTGGGAAAATGGCCTGGAGATGGGATGCTGCTGGGAAACGAGGACGCTGGCCAACAGTGCAATTTTACACACCCACCTGCTTCCAGGACTGTCCTCATCCTGGCCTAAAATTTCAGCTAAAAAAAATTCAGGGGTCATGGAGGCACAGAAGGAGACCAACCAGTTCATCAAGTCCACGTCAGCTCTTTGTAGAGCAATCCAGTCAGTCTTATTCACCTGCTCTACTAATCACATGATCGAACCAGACCACAATATTCTTCCACGGTTCTGTACATAAATATAAGCTAGGCCCTTATAGTACTGTTTAGAATCATGCTTTTCTCATTTTAACAAAGACAACTAGTTGGTCATTGTATAAGCAAATTAGCACACAAGCCCTATGGTGCACAGCACATGCCCGATTTTATCACAGTTATGCAATGTTGGGTCCAAGAGTTGTTCAAGTCTGTTATCAGACCAGCACTCATGCAACATCATTTACATGCGTAAGGCAGATTAAATGAGACATCTGCAATAAATTAAGAAATTGATGGAAGTAAGATATCCAAACCACTGTTTCCATGTCTAAGGACAAGTGCTGACTTGGAATGACAATATGTTATGTAGAGGAGTGAGAAGAAGCTGTTGGAGTTTCATTGTTCTCAATGCAATCACCAGTCCTACATTCGGTTTGTGTTTGATTCATGTGAAATGTTGCTCAATAAAATAACATTTCCCTCCTAGATGACCAGAAAATTGTCCTCATATCCCTAACAATCCTCTATTATACTGCTGGCCCTTTACTTCCATCTCTAGATTAGGGGTGGATACAGAGTGAGGTGATAGTAGTGAAGATTAGGAGGTCAGAGCTGAACACTGAAATGTGGGATGTTTTACCTGATAATGTTTGGAGTTTAGGGACATAGGGACAGGAGTAAGCCACTCAGTCCTCCAATCTGTTCTGAAATTTTCAGTTGATCTCAGCATGACAACTTCTAGGAGGACAGAGTTCCAAATTTCCAATACCTTTGCATAAAGAAGTGCTTTCTGACTCATGAATGATTTAGCTTTAATTGAAGGTTATGGCCGTTGTTCAACAGTCTCCTACCTTATCACATCCTTAAACACGCCAATTAGATCACCCATTAATCTTCTCTACTCAAAGCAATACAAACTTAGTCTATGCAATAATTTAACTTTTCAGTCCAGGTAACATTCTTGAAGAAGTGCTCTTGTTAGCGCTGATCCCGTGATTGAGCAGCACTTGCTGAATAACCCTGAGTGTGCTAATAGCTACACTAACAACCAATTTAAGATAATCAGTGGGGCTCATTTATGCTTGCTTGAAGTGACTTAAATTCATGTGCAGCGACCCATTCTTAGCAAAGAAAGGATATGTTCGAGCCTAATACATTCATTGAATTACCGTAGAGCTTGGGGAGCCTACAGTTCCCTGTTACTTACTCCATGGCAACAGCTTGCCAGTCAGAGTATATCTGCCAACCATTCAGGACCCTTTTCTCCTGTCATATAAATTGTTGCAATCATTTAAAATTTGGCATTCTTGTGCTTGTCTTGATGAGTGCAAGATGAAAAGCTTTGGCAACATGCCTGCCTTTTCAGTATATTCAAGATCTGTACTACTAAGCGTCTGTTCAGTGAAACAGTTTTCACTCTGCCTAATTATATTACTATACACAAAAACAAAAAATGCTGGAAAAACTCTGCAGGTCTGACAGCATCAGTAGAGAGAAAGAGTTAACATTTCGAGTCCATATGACTCTTCTTCTGAGCTAAAGAGAAATAAAACTGTGGTAAAGTATATACTATTTAAGGGGAATGGAATAGGTAAAGCTGGATAGAAAGCCAGTGATAGGTGGAGGCAAAGGAGAGGTTACAAATGATGTCATAAACAAAAGGTCAAAGGGGTGTTAATGGTGCTGGTACTGGCTAAAGGAGGTGCTAATGGTGACATTAAGAATAGAAAGCAGAATATGATAATAGCCAGACAAGGGTAAGCACTCTGGAAAGAATAACATGAGCAAGTGAGAGATGGCCCTAGAGGGGGTGGGGTGGGGGAGAGGACGGTGGTGGGAAAAATGATTGAAAATAGGCTAAAAGGTGGGGATAAAACAACGAATAAAAATGGGAATAAATTTTTAAATAATAATAATGAAAATAAGTGGGAAAAAATAAATAAAAATTAAGAAATAAAAATGAATGTTGATAAAAGGGGATCAAAAAGGGAGGAAAGAGTTCATGATCTGAAGTTATTGAACTCAATGTTAAGTCCGGAAGGCTGTAAAGTGCCTAGTTGGAAGATGAGGGGCTGTTCCTCCAGTTTGCGTTGAGCTTCACTGGAACATTGCAGCCAAGGACGGTCATGTGGGCATGAGAGCAGGGTGGAGTGTTGAAATGGCAAGCGACAGGGAGGTCTGGGTCATGCTTGCGAACAGACTGAAGGTGTTCCGCAAAGCGGTCACCCAGTCAGCATTTGTTCTCTCCAATGTAGAAAGACCACAATGGAAGCAGTGAATGCGTAAACCAAACCGAGAGAAATGCAAGTGAAGTGCTGCTTCACTTGAAAGGAGCGTTTGAGCCCTTGGATGGTGAAGAGAGGGGAAGTAAAGAAGCAGGCATTGTACCTTCTGCGATTGCATGGGAAGGTGCCATGGGAGGGGGTTGAGGTGTTGGGGGTGATGAAGGAGTGGACCAGGGTGTCCCAGAAGGAACGGTCCCTATGGAATGCTGATGGGGGTGGAGGTGAAGGGAACATGTGCTTGGTGGTGGCATCATGCTGGAGTTGGCAGAAATGGCGGACGATGATCCGTTGAATGCGGAAGCTGGTGGGGTGAAAAGTGAGGACAAGGGGGACCCTATCATGGCTCTGAGAGAGAGAGGAAGGTGTGAGGGCAGAGGTGCTGGAGATGGGTTTGGCATGGTTGAGGGCCCTGTCAACCACCATGGGTGGGAGAACTCTGTTAAGGAAGAAGGAAGACATGTCAGAAGCACTGTTTTGGAAAGTGGCATCACCGGAACAGATGTGACGGAAGCAAAGAAACTGAGAGAATGGGATGGAGTCCTTACAGGAAACAGGGTGTGAGAATCTGTAGTCGAGGTAGCTGTGGGAGTCAGTGACCTTGCAATGAATATTGGTGGACAATCTATCATCAGAAATTGAGACAGAGAGGTCAAGGAAGGGAAGGGAAGTGTCAAAGATGGACAATATGAAAGTGATGGAGGAGTGGAAAATTGGAAGCAAAATTTATAAACTTTTCCAGGTCCAGACGAGAGCATGAAGCGGCACTGAAACAGTTATCGATGTACCAAGAAAAGAGTTGTGGGAGGGGGCCTGAGTAGGACTGGAACAAGGAATATTCCACATACCCCATAAAGAGACAGCCATAACTGGGGCCCATGCATGTACCCATAGCCACACGTTTCATTTGGAGGAAGTGAGACAGGCTTAAGGAGAAATTGTTCAGTGAGAGAACAAGTTCAGCCAGACGGAGGAGAGTAGTGGTGTTTGGGGACTGTTCGGGCCTCTGTTCGAGGAAGAAGAGGAGAGCCCCAACACAATCCTGGTGGAGGATGGAGGTGTGGAGAGATTGGAGAGAGGAGGCGGTTGGGGCCAGGGAACTGGAAATTGTCAATATGATGTAGGGCTTCAGAGGAATCGTTGATGTTGGTGGGAAGAGACTGGACAAAGGGGGAGAGAACGGAGTCAAGATAGGAAGAAATGAGTTCCATAGGGCAGGAACAGGCTAACATGATCAGTCCACCGGGACAGTCCTGTTTGTGGATTTTGGGGAGGAGGTAGAAGCGGGCTGTCCAAGTTTGGGAGACTGAGGTTGGAAGCTGTGGAGGGAAGATCTCCAGAGGAGATGAGGTCAGTGACAGTCCTGGAAATAATAGCTTGATGTTCGGTGGTGGTGTCATGGTCCAGAGGGAGGTAGGAGGAAGTGTCTGAGAGTTGACGCTCAGCCTCTGCGAGGTAGAGATCAGTGCACCAGACAACAACAGCACCGCCCTTGTCGGCAGGTTTGATGACAAAGTTAGGGCTGGACCTGAGAGAACAGAATGCAGCAAACTCAGAAGGAGACAGGTTAGAGTGGGTGAGAGGAGCGGAGAAAAGATCAAGAGCAGGTAAGAGGCCAGTGGGAGGGGTCCAGGTGGAGGGAGAATACTGGAGGCAGGTGAAAGAATCCGTTGAACCGGGGGGAGGACTCCTGCCCAAAGAAGTGAGTATGGAGATGAAAGCGGCGGAAGAAGAGCTCAACATCATGCTGAGCCCGCAACTCATTGAGGTGAGGTCTAAGGGTATGAAACGGAGTCCTTTGCTGAGTACTGAATGTTCAGCATCAGAGAGGGGAAGGTCAGGGGGTATGGTGAATACATGGCAAGGGCTGGGATTAGAAGATGGGATGGGGTCAGAGGGTTGGGCAGGGGTGGAGGGTCCTGGATGGGTGTTGGTATCAATGAGTTGTTGGAACTTGCGCACCTTAGCTCCTGAAAGAAAGAGACAAAGTTTCTTGTTAAGGCATCGGATGAGACAAAGAATAAAATGAAACTGGGGGCAAGGACAGCTTAGAGTTAGGGTGAACTGGTGCTGCTGGAGGGAGAGGTTGAGTGTGTTCATATGGTGGTACATGGCACTGAATGTGGATCTCAGGGTGCGACTAGAATAGCAGTCTGAGGAGCATTGTATGTCCCAGAGATGCCTGTAATCCTGGGTGGATTCGAAACATGAGGGATGGAACTTCAATTGGAATCCACGTAGGTTAAGTTGGAGATGGAGACAATCACTGAGGAGGGGAATATGTCTGTGAAAGTGAGTTTTAATAAACACCTTGTCAAACTCCAAAAGGAGAAAGGAAAGCAATAAATGTGAACAGGGCAAAAGAGACAAGCGGAAATCCTGTTGGAGAGAAAAGCAGTACTTCTTCAAGACAGGTATCCCTGGAAGAGAAGTGGCAGTGAGTTAAACACTAAGATAAAGGCAATCTGTGGAGAGAAAGACAGGGTTAGTGTTTCGAGTCCATTTGACTCTTTTTCAGGGCTCTTCTCTGGCGATCGTCCCTCCACAGCTTCAACCTCATGGTTTCCCAACCTTGGACAGCCTGCTTCCACCTCCTCCCCAAAATCCACAAACAGGACTTTCCCGGTAGACCGATCATGTCAGCCTGTTCCTGCCTCACGGAATTAATTTCTTCCTATTTTGACTCCGTCTCTCTTCCCTTGTCCAGTCTCTTCTCACCTACATCGTGATTTTGTTCACCTCTTTTGTACTATTTTCTATTTTTCAATCCTCAGGAACTGTACTAGAACCAATGGAATTCTAGAAGATCATAAACAATCCAATCACTACACCCACAACCAGCACTTTTAAAACCCTGGAGTTTAAGCATCAGGTTGAGGGAATTTGTCCGCTATTAGCCTCATTAATTCTTTCATTACATTTTTTTTAACTATCTTTAACTACTCCCTCCTGCCATTAGACCCTTAAGTTCCCCACAATTTCCTCTATGTTTTTTCATTTGTTCTACTGTGAAGACAGACACATAGCAGTTGGTCTTTAAGTGAGACAAGAAGGTGGAGAGGACACACTATGGGACTTTGGTCTGGTGCCCTGAACAGAAATGGAAAAACAGGTGTTTTGTCAGCAGAATAACTGAATAGTGGAACAAATACACAAATACAATCCTACCACAAAAAGAAGAAAAAAACTTATTTTCTCCTTCTAAGAGGGAGATATTAGTAAGACTCATTGCAAGAGCTCAGCATTACCATGTTTTATAGGTGGATGGCCACAGGGTGGGACTTTGCATGAACACTCACAATTGGACAGAGGTCCTTCAGGACCTATTTCACATATGCATACTTGAAACATGGGCTTCAAACTCATCCCTGAAACTGTCCTCATAGGTTCGGCAGTGGAGAATCCATAAGGCACTCCAGATCCAACTTTTTTTTATATTCATTCATGGGATGTGGGCTTTGCTACCTGGGCCAGCATTGATTGCCCATCCCTAGGTGCCCTTGAGAAGGTGGTGCTGAGCTGCCTTCTTGAAGCGCTGCAGTCCATGTGCTGCAGTTACACCCACAGTGCCGTTAGGAAGGGAGTTCCAGGATTTTGACCCAGCGACAGTGAAGGAACGGCTATATATTTCCAAATCAGAATAGTGAGTGACTTGGAAGGGAACTTCCAGGTGGTGGTGTTCCTATGTATCTGCTGCCCTTGTCCTTCTAGGTGATAGTGGTCCTAAAGCATGGATTGTGAGGGCCTGCCAAAAAAATCAGGCCATGACATAAAGTGAAGACCAACCATTACAGTTCTATATTCTCCATATAACCCATGGAGATATTTATTTAGGTTTGGGTTAATATGAGAAAATTTGCATTGATTTTAGTGTAACGATGCATAACCAAAGGACAAAACCAGGGAAAAAGTTAATTCCCTAGTGTTACTGGCAGTGCAGAGGGTTAGCATTAACATGAGGAAGTATCAGTTGTACTGAGTTTGCTACACTACCTGGATTATCTAAATTAATTAAGTCCAGGCCATAAGCCATCCCTTCTACCCTGCTGCTTTCACAGGCCTATATTCTCAAACTGAACTTACTGCACGGCATTGTGATGACAGTTATTAATAATTCATAGCCTTTTATAAATTATTAACTATTGGAATGTCAGAAGCAGGATTTTGTGTCTATTTGTTTATTCTCTGTCTGAGGTTACACTTGTTATACAACAGTGAAACTTAGAGGGCAATAGAAAATCTGGTTGACTAATGTCCTTGGCCTTTTCTTTCCCAACAGCAATAACTCCGACTTGGTTCAAGTTTAACACACTCCACTTGTATTTCACCCAAGCTGTCATTCTTTTCCAACATGAGTGAGTACTGGTAGGCCATTTGACCACATGGTGAAACACACCTTAGCATAACCCTGATCTCACCCAACATCTGCATATTTAGAAACATAGGAACAGGAGTCGGCCTTTCAGTCCATCATGCCTGCTCCACCATTCAAGTAGACCATGGCTGAACATTTTTAAAAAATTCATTCACAGGATGTGGGCTTCGCTGGCTGGGCCAGCATTTATTGCCCATCCCTAGTTGCCCTTGAGGAGATGGTGGTGAGCTACCTTCTTGAACCACTGCTGTCCATATGGTGTAGGTACACCCACAGTGCTGGGAGTTCCAGGGTTTTAACCTAGTGACAGTGAAGGGACGGTAATATTAGTTACGTGGTGGGGAACCTCTAGGTGGTGGTGTTCCCATCTATCTGCTGCCCTTGTCCTTCTAAGTGGTAGTGGCCGTGAGTTTGGAAGGTGTAAAATTAAAACCTCAATAACACTTTCCCACGCTATCTCCATATTTCTTGATGTCATTAGTCTCCAGAAATCTGTTTTGAACATGCTCGATGATTGAGTTTCCATAGCCATCTGGGATAGAGAATTCCAAAGATTCACCACGCTCTGAGTGAAGAAATTACACCTCATTTCAGTCTTAAATGTCCTACCCTTTTTCCTAAGATTATGTCCCCTGGTTTTAGACTCATCAACCAGGGGAAACATCTTATCTACATTCGCTGCCTTGTAAGAATTTTGTAAGTTTCAATAACGTCACCCCTCATTCTTCGAAACTGGGGAATACAGACCCAATCTCCCCAATCTCCCCTCATAAACCAATCCTACCATCCCAGGGATTAACCTGGTGAGCCTCTGTTGCACTCCCTCTATGGCAAGTATAACCCTCCTTAGATAAGGTGACAATACTCCAGGTGAGGTCTCACCAAGGCTCCATACAACTGCAGCAAGACATCTTTACTGCTGTACTCAAATCCCCATGCGATGAAGTCCAACACGCCATTTCCCTTCCTAACTGCTTGCTGCACCTGCATGTTATCTTTCTGTGACTCATGATTAAAAACGCCCAGGTCCCTTTAGACACTCACACTTCCCATCCTCTCACCATTTAAGAAATATTCTGCTTTTCTGTTTTTTCTACCAAAGTTTATAACTTCACACCCATTCACGTTATATTCCATCTGCCATGTTCTTGCCCATTCACTTAGCCTGTCCAAGTCCTCTTGAAGCCTCCTTGTATCCTCCTCACAATTTATATTCCCACCCAGTTTGGTGTCTTCAGCAAATTTGGAAATATTATATTTGGTCTCCAGATCCAAATCATATCCTTGCGATACCCCACTAGTAATAGCCTGCCATCTGAGAATGACTCATTTATTCCTACTCTCTTTTTTCTGTGTGTTAACCAATTCTCAATCCATACTCGTATATTTCCCCCATGTGCTCTAATTTCATTTACTAACCTCCTGTGTGGGACCTTGTCAAAGCCTTCTGAAAATCCAAATACACCACATCCACTGGTTCTCCTTTACCAATGCTCAGAAAACTCCAATGAGTTTGTCAAACATGATTTCCCTTTCATAAATCCATGTTGACTCTGCCCAATTTTACCATTCTTTTCTAAATGTCCAGTTATCACATCCTTTATAATAGATTCTAACATTTTCTCCACTACTTACACCAACCTTTCTGCAGTTTTCCATTCTCCCTCTTCCTCCCTTCTTAAATAGTGGAGTTCCATTTGCTACTTTCCAGTCCACAGGAACCTTTCCAGAGTATATAGAAATTTGAAAGATAACCACTAATGCATCCACTATCTCTCTAGCCGCCTCCTTCAACACTCTAGGATGAAACTCATTTGGTCCAGAGGTTTTATCAACCTTCAACCCAGTTAACTTTACAAGTACTACCTCTTTACTATTACTAATTACTTTTCATTCCTCAGTTTCACACGTCCCTTGGTCACCTCGTATTTCTGGGAGATTTTCTGTATCTTTTTCCTTAAAGACTGATGCAAAGCAGCTGTTTAGTTTCTCCACTATTTCCCTGTTTTCCACCACAAATTCTCCTGACCCCACCTGTAATGGGCCCATGTTTGTTCTAGCCAATCTTTTCCTTTTCATATACCTAAAGAGACTTTTACACTCAGCCTTTATGTTCTTTGTTAGTTTGCAATCATATTCTATTTTCCCTTTCGGAATCAGTTTCTTGGTCCTTCTTCACTGGGTTCTAAATTGTTCCCAATCCACAGACTTATCAACTTTTCTGGCATTCTTACAAGCCCTTTCCTTTGATCGAATGCAATCTTTAACTTCTTTTGTTAACACGGTTGACTTACTTTTCCCTTTGGCTGTTTGTGCCTTAGAGGAATGTATATCTGTTGTAGACCGTATTGTATTTCTTTAAATACTAGCCACTGCCTGTCTTTACTGCATTTTCCCAATCCACCATTGCCAACTTGCCCCTCATACCTTCATAATCTTCTTTCTTCAAATTTAAGACCCTAGTTTCAGAATGAACTATATAGCGTTCAAACTTAATGCAAAATTCTACCATATTATGGTCACTATTTCCCAAATGCTCCTTTATAGCAAGGTTATTAATTAGCCCTTTCTCATTACGCAACACTAAATCCAAAATAGCCCGATCCCTAGTTGGCTTCTCAATGTACTGCTCCATAAACCCACCTCGTACACACTCCAGGAATTCCTCCTCCAGAGCATTAGTGCTGATTTGGTTAACCTAGTCTATGTGTAAATTGAAGTTGCCCATTATTACTGTATTGCCCACATTTCATGCATATGTAATTTCCTGATTTATACCGTGCCCAACATTATCACTACAGTTTGGTGGCCTATAAACAACTGCCATCAATATTTGCTGCCCCTTGCTGTTTCTTAGCTCCACCCAAACTGATTCTACATCTTGATCCTTCGATCTAAGATCCTCTGTAACTAATGTACTGATCTCGTCCTCATTAAGAGTGCTACCCCACCTCCTTTTCCTTTTGCCTATCCCTCCTAAATGCCAAATATCCTTGGATATTCAGTTCCCAATCTTGTTCACCCTATAGCCAGATCTCTACAATGGGCAATTAAATTAGGCCGATTTACCTCAATTTGTGCATTCAAATCATCAGTCAACCTTTTTTGCGAATGCCACCTGCAT
Source organism: Carcharodon carcharias (assembly GCF_017639515.1). Classification (NCBI taxonomy): domain Eukaryota; kingdom Metazoa; phylum Chordata; class Chondrichthyes; order Lamniformes; family Lamnidae; genus Carcharodon; species Carcharodon carcharias. The sequence goes on along the minus strand of NC_054482.1, from coordinate 12,217,809 downwards.
TCAGGTAGAGTGCCTTTAATTCTACTTTTTTAACATTATTCTCTATTCTGATCCTATCTGATGCTTCCCTATGTTTCGTCTGTCTTCTAGTTTTGCTTTCTACTTTTCAACTTCCTTTTTTCTTCCCTCGAATCTGAGGTCCCTCTCAGGCCCCCATCCCCCTCCCAATCTAGTTTAAACCCTCCCCAACAGCACTTTACTCTCCCTAAATGATTCACACATTCGCAATTAGAAGAGGGAACACTGTTAATTTCCCCCCTCACTGCTCCAAGGGGCCTATGACCTTTTATAGTGATCCTACCACCACTCTCTGGCTCAGATCAGACTGGCGATTAAACTAAGATCCCCTGAGTCAATGTTGCTCAGTAATGATACATGCAACAACCGACTCAGCAGGATATAATTTGCTGCATTTTGCTATTTGCCACGTTTACCACATCAGGGGAGGCAGATGCCTACAAAACCAGTATTTGAATCAGTTTGAGAATCTAGTCTGCCACTTGTCTCATTCCTTACAGTTGCTCCTTTTCCTACAGATTGTATTGAAGCACTGACAAATCGGCAGCTGTAGATCTCCCAGAAATTAATTTTTTGGAGATTGTCTCTATGGGGTGGGGCCCGCTCGCCGACAGTGAGAAAATGATACGTGATGGCGTTGGGCGGAACTCCCGATATCACCCCGCCCCATTTAAATTCTCAGGAAGGCGGGGGCTCAGCAAAAGCAGCTGTGCACCCGCCGACCTGTCAATGGCCAGTTGAGGTCATTGAAGTGATTAATGGATTACTTCATTAATTAATCCAACCTTAAGGTTAGCGAGCAGGCCAGGAGCCCTGGCGGGCATTAGAAAAAGCATGAAACCCCATCCACGGGCAGGATGAGGTTTCATGTAGGTGTTTAAAAATTTAATTAAAGTTTTTAAAAAAGTTATGGACATGTCCCAACTTATGTCACAAGAGGGGCCATATCAGGGATTTTCTTTCCACTATTTTTAATAATTTGTACATTAGAGCCGATCTCCCTGAGGCAGCACTTAGCCTTAATTGGCCCTCCCACATAAAATGGCAGTGTGCCCCCCCCGATTGGGGGCGCCGATCAGAGGTGTGTCTTCGCCTGCCCACACCTCAACTTCTCTCCTGACGGGGTGGGGGGGAAGATCCTGTCCTATGATTCCCAAATTATTTTCTATATTTTTCCATACAACTAAAAACTCATCAAGTAAATGGGGAAGTTGCCTTGCTAATTACTGAAGGAATATAACAGTGTCACCTGAGATAGAAGAGAAGCATTGCAGATGTTGGAAAGTCTATCAGCAGCTCAAAAGATAAAAGGTGGAAAGTAATGGGCGGAGTTTTCCTGGCCGCGGGATGGGTGGGCTAGGAGGCAGAGGTGGGAAAATAGTGGGAAGTGCATTGACATGGCACCCCAACCAATTCCTGCCAATGGAAAAGTTTCCTGGAGGTGGGCTGTCAGGTGGATTGGTTGCACGGTCAACAGAGCTCGATAGCCAACTGAAGTAGTTCAGGTTTCAATCGCAGGTGAGACTTTGTGCATGCCAAAGGGGGGTGGGGGGTGGTCTGCTGGCAACCTTCAACAATCAGAGGAGAAATCCTTCTGGCAGCAGTGTTTGGGCCATAGGCCTGGCCTTTGCTGTCGGATGCCCCCTCCTTGTGGATCTAATAGCACCCCCCACCTCCCACCACTCCCACCGCCGATCTCCCAAAGGGAGGCCGTCTCCATATAGCTGGCCCAGGGGCCCAAGAACATTCCAGCATAAATTTGGTAGTGGGCCTGTCATCGAAACAGGGATTACGCTTGAAGCATCTACCTCTTTTTCGATGCAAATTAGCCGGTTGCGCATTTCTGCCATTTTTGTTTTTGAGCCAAATTTAGGTTTGCATTTCATTAACTCATAAATTACCTTAAACATTCACTCCCTCCACCACTGCTGCACCTCGGCAGCAGTGTGTACTAACTATAAAATGCACTGCCGAAATTCACCAAAGCTTTTCCAATGGCACCTTTCAAACCCTCAACAGCCATCACCTGGAAAGACAAGGGCAGCAGATACATTGGAACTCCACCACCTGCAAGACCTCCTCCAAGCCACACACCATCCTTTCTTGGGACTATATTGCCGTTCATTCGCTGTCGCTGGGTCCCACACTTGGAACTTCCTTTCTAATAGTGCTGTGGGTGTGCTTAGACCACATGGACTGCAACACTTCAAGAATACAGCTCACCATGACCTTCTCAAGGGCAGTTAGGGGTGGACAATAAATGCGAGTAATGCCCACATCCCATGAATAAATACAAAAGTTGTAAATTATGACATCATGCGCCAGGTTTTCAAAGCGGGTTCAGGGGCCCAACACCCAGGTGAATTCTGGCTTCGGGCCCCACACCTCAACTGCGTTGCTCATGCAATGCTATTTTTAAATGTAAATGCCCTAATTGGGTAAGAGGTCAGCTTGGTGCCCAATTAGTAGCATCAAGAATCTCCAGTAGGCGAGAGCTACCTGCCTGGCACCAATAGTAAAGGTGGGTAGCAGCCATACTGGGGCCTGCTGCTGCCTTGCCAAAGAAAGCAGGCAGTTCCTCAAAGGGCCAGCAACATAAAGTGGTGAAACTGATGGCAACCAGACAAAACGGAGGCACTGTGCACAATCTGGCACAGGATGCCAAAGGGCCTGATGAGTTTAAACATTTTTCTTAAAGCATTTTCCATCACCGCACAGCAAACCCAAAAGCCGTGCACTAACACTTACCATACTGTTTGCGTTCGCTGAATGCTCTTTTGACCAATACGGTCCTAAACTGATCGGCCTGTAACAGGCAACTTCAATGAGCCATTAAATGGAGACCAGCAGGTTCCCCATTCTCTATCCCCACCTGCACATTGAAAGTGGAAGACTTTCCTGGGGGCATCGGCATGCAGAGACACCCCCAGGGACCACAAATTTTAAATTGCGCCCGCACTTGGACCTGCCCTCGCTAGCATTTGAAAGTCCATCCCATATGGCACCCAGAGGTGTGCCATTTGGCCTGTGATGTTTGTGCCAGCTCTTTGAAAGAGCTATCTCTCCATTTAGCCTCACTCTCCTGCTCTTTTCACATATCCCTGCAATTTTCTTTTCAAATATATTTCCAATTCTCTTTTGAAAGTTATCATTCAATTTTTGTCACCAGCCTCTGAGGTAGTGCAGTTCAGATCTTAAAAGCACCGACAGTGGCTATTTGTTTGTGCGTTGTCTTATCTCAATGTGTCCTCCCTGTCCTACTACCTTTTTGGATGTAAATCAGTAAAATCTTGTTAGGGTCAACTCTTTGTAACTTTGTTCCTGTGGCCGTAACCCTTTCCCTAGATTTCTCAGTGAAGTCTATTGGATCAAAAAGTTCTACCATTAGTTGAAATTCAATCTCAACGCCCACCCCCTGCCAACTCCACTTCTCTGTGCCAGCCCTGCAATTGTGTGTTTTGAATACAGAGAAGAAAAAATAGGAGCTGCGAGGTGGAGCTTCAATCAATTCCCTCCTCCCTTTCCCCAGATGCAGCCTCGCTGCTTTGATGGACATTGGGAGTTAATCGCAGTCTGCTGTAGAAGATGTAACAGAAGCACACATGAGATTGTCCAATCCTGTGCTGGATGTCCTCCAATGATTTACACATTGCTCTAGATGCAGTGATAGCTGGACACCAAGTTTGCAGACCCTCCCCCACCACAGTCAATATAAAAGCTCACCCAGCTCCATGTTGCATGGCAATTCTGCTGAAAGGTGATCTAAAAGAATGAAATCTGTTCTTACTGGGAAGTTGTGTTTGACCTCTCTTAAACCCTGTAATCTCACCAAGTGCACAAAAGAGTAAGTGTGTGTATATCTGTTGTGTTTTATGTATCCATCTTAGTATCTTGTGAGCTGTGTACTGTGGTAAGAATGTAAGACTAGTACCTAGTGGTGTGGAGTTATGTGAATGGGGGTTGGGATTCTACTGTCCTGTTTTCCTGAATTTGTCCTTCCACAAATTCTTGCTACAAATTAGAAGATTAAGTTAAAATATTTTTCAATTTTCAATTAGAAGCCACTAATTTTGTTTTATTGCATTGAAAGGATTCTGGTGGAAGGCTCCTTTAGATTGTTGATGTCATATATTTTATTCCTACTTCTTTCAGGGAGATTTTGGAATACTTTGAGAACACTTATGATTTGGACGAAACAATTTTCAGTGCACTCAAAGGTAAGGCTGAGGCTCTCAGCAGTGAGCTTTCCTGCAGCTCAATCCTCTACTAAACACTTAACGGATTATCTCAGATTGTAAAGAAATTTAGACCCGAGAGAATGTTTGCGATCATTTCTTCTCATTTTTCCTCCCATTTTTCTTGTTTGTGCCAGGGGACTCTCACATGGGCTGCCCACTGGTACCCCTCCCTCGTGATCACTTTTTATATGTTAGCCTAGACGGTGAGCATGAGCAAGACATTCATCTGTGGACGGTAGCTGAATATTCCGGTGATCCTGGTCTCTCTAGATATCCCCATGGGAGGCACAAAGTCTCACCGATCCACGTGCACAGTGATCATTTTAACTCCAAGGTGCAGAAGTGTCCTAGAGAGTATAAAATAATTAGATGGGGCAGAATTTTTCACTTGGCATGCGGGTGCGCACCCGACATGCTCGAGCGTAAAATAACAATGTGCCTCGACGTTACCGTGTACTCGCGCGATATTTCGGTTGGTGGGTGCACGCTGTAAACTTGAAAGCGCGCCCACCGACGATTAAAAGGGCTATTAAGCCCATTAATGGTGCAGTTAACTGGGATTTTTTGCTGCCCGTCTAACGTTACAGTCGGCGAGCAGGCGAATCTGCCAGGGGGGCCTTTGCCTCATCTAAGGGTGGGACGAGGTTTCCGTCATGAAATATAAAAAAAATAAAAATGTTTGCCCAGAATTTTCATGTTGTATATGTTCAGGTGACTGTTTCTGATGTGTGGGCATCTTTTCCATATTTTAAAACCTGTTTCTATTTGGTTTGAGTTCTTCAGCTCCTTGAGACAGCTCTCTGCCTTCAGGGGGCTTTCTGTCAGCGCTGACTTCAGCGCTCACCTTCCTCCCGCTCCCACCTCAGCAGCGCTGAGTGTTTCAGCAGGCCTTTCACACTGGCTGCCTGTTAATTGGCCAGCCAGCATGAAATTGCAGTCAGGGGGGCCGATCGCGGGCAGCCGGCTGCTTCCCAGCCGCTCCCAGGCCTGCTGACCATGCCCGCCCGCTGACCTCAAAATTCTGGCCATTGTCACTAAAAAAATCCATAACTATAAAATAATAACTCTTACATTGATAATTATAAATCCATAACTTTAAGATAGTCAACAATAAATCTATGAATGTAAGATAATGACTGACAAATTCAATAGGAAATTCAGGAGAATCGTCTTTACCCAGAGTGTTTAGGAGTGGCACTCGCTATCAAAAGGAATGGTTGAGAAAAATAGAGATCCATTCAAGGGGCAGCTGAAGGACAAAGATGTAGAAGGTTATGCTGATAGGTCTGGATAAAGAAGTGTGGCAGGAAGGTCTGGTGGAGCATAAACAACAGCATGGATCAGTCGGGCCGAATGGCCTGTTTCTCTGCTGTAGCCTATGTAACTCAAGATGAAATTCCTGGCGAATTAAGATGGGTCTGCAGAAAGTGATGAAAAGTCCGGCAGCCTCGATACCTACCACTGGGCCCAAGATAATTGCAGGGATGAGGGAGGATGGATTTTTTTCAACAGTTTGGGAATGGGGACGGTGGTGGGAAAAATCCAAGCCCAAAGGGACACGCCTGCTCCTGCTGGCCCCACATGGCCTCTTTGGTGCTCTGATTAGTATCTCCTATCGAGGCAGCTACTGTCGACAACTCACCGACTTCCAGGTTAAGATGGTGTTGGGTCCTATTGATTTAATAGGAGCCTGTTTGCCTATGCATGATTGATTTGGGCAGTCATTTCTGGTATTTTTAAATCAAATAGATCAGGACAGAGTGGGAAACTCACCCACTCCATTTTTACTGTCCTCTCTACCTGGTTTCGGCTGGGTACATATTGTGAGGGAGTGGAAGATGTTAAAGTTCCTCCCCCAACATTTTACTGTGCCTACAATAAGGAAGCTATTACATTTTTCTATTTATCGCAATAGTACCAATCATAAAACAAGGATTGGTAAAACAAAAATGTGGGTTCTTTATTTAAAGATAAAACTAGATACCTAAAATTTTAATTGGGGGGCTATGCAGGCACCTTTTGCCTTGAAAAGCTGCTGCTGTATTCTGAGTGCAAATTCTTGAGGATACACATCACATCCTGTCTAGGGGTGAGTAATGATTGACAGCAAATTAAGATATGCTCCCTTAAACGCACATATATGTTATATCACAATATCCCCCTTTTCCCTAAACTAAAGGTTTACCTTTAAAGAGCAAAACTATTTACATAATGGCAAAAGAATACTGTGTCTGAACAAACCATTAGACAAAGCAATAAATTTACAAGTCTCTGAAATGTATTGGTGGTTTGCTTATCCATCCATACTTTGTCATGATGATCTTGGCTGCGGCTGCTGTATATTTTCCAAAGGCTGGTTATGGATGCTTTAATTTGTGCTGCGCCTTAGACCGTGTTCTTTTCACAATGGGATTACTCGGTGTTTCTGATTGTGGTGTTCTGATTTGGCATCTGCTTCCTCACACTGTCATGCCATTTGGCATTCGTATTTGATACGATCTTGGCTCTGGGCATATGCTGATGATTTCTGCTGGATTTCATGTGCCATCAGTTGGGTGTTGTTCTCAAACATTTTGTCCACTGTTCAAGTCAGGTCATTTGTTAGCTGCAGGCCAGTTAGGGTACCTTTCACATTCCCCTGTTTTTTAATAATGCATTTGGCACTACTGGGAGTATCAATGAGTGATGACCAGGGAAGGTTGTTTGCTCTTGCCTGCTAAATAGTAGTTTTGCATTGGTTCTGCAGTACAATGAATTGTGCATGTTCGGAATGGACATAAATATTGGGTTCCAATTGTGCTGCGTAGCCTGTCAGTTGATGATCAGCATTGCAAAGTGCAGTGATCTTCTTCCAGTGTAAGCACAAGGTTTCCAATGGTGCTTCATGTGGTCTGTGGGCCTCGTTATTGTTGTAATATGCCTTTAAGGGGTGGCAGCATGACATCACTAGAAGGGAAGTGAGTCATGAGGTCCAGTCTTGGTTTCACTTTTGCTTCTGAGCAGAGCACACACACCCACAGCTCTGCTGCTGATGTCTTCAAGCTTTCTACCTATGGAAAAATGTTCCCATGTGACTAGTCTAAATAAATGAGCTCACAACATGTTTACACAATCCCTTATGAGCATTTGCTTTCCAGTGTAAATACATCAGTGAATTGATATTCATCTCTTTGTTTTTTTTTCACCCATTAGATGAGTCCAGCTTCTATTTGTGCCCAGACCAACTACGGTTACCTCTTATATTCTACTACTGCCACCCTCCAGTGGTCTACATCAACAAACTGCTGCTTGCTGGCCTCATAAAGGTAAAACAGCAAGATGGTGCTTATGTTAAAGGAACAAATATATTAACTCTAAGTAAACACTTGGGTTATACAATATTTACTTTGAACAAAGAAATATTGAAGCAGAATCTTTAAAATCTTTAATATTTTATATAACCTTGCATTTTTAATGTAAATGATTAATAGATTGATGTGAATATTAGAAAACCTGAAGTATTTAATTACGATATATTGCGATGTCAGTGTAAGCACATGGTATTATTCTTTTCTATTTGCCTCCCCTGTTTTCCTGAAGGTGGTGACTCTTGCTGAGATATGACTGCACAGGCACTGTCTCTCCCCCAACAATCTAGTCCAAGTGACCATGCTTCCTGTATGATCCTGGACAGTGAGAGTTCATATGGTGTTCAGTCATGGAGGAGGGACGTCAGAGTCAAGTCAGGTCCTGTCCTTAGCTATGTCCATTTTCCAGTTGAAGTCATTGAACTTACAGTACAGAATCTAGTTGATCTAAGTTTGCTGTATCTAACTTGGGAGTGTTTGATTGGGCAGTTTTGAGGGAGCTTTAATTTGCTTTTAACATGGGCTACACCTGAATTGAGTTTATTGAAACCAGCAACGAGTCAAAAAATATAATTTGAAAGACTCGCATTTATGTAGCACCTTTCACAATCTCAGGATGTTCCAAAATGTTTACAGCCAGTGAAGTACTTTTTGGAGTGTAGTCACTGTTGTAATATAGGAAACACAGCAGTCAAGTCGCACACAGCAAGCTCCCACAAACAGAAATGTGATAATGACTGGATAACCTGTTTTAATCGATATAACGGCTGAGCACACTGGGGAGATCTCACAAGTTCTGCTTCGAAATAGTACATGAGATTTTTCATGTCCAGCTGAGAGGGCAGATAGGTTTAAGGCCTCACCTCAGACAGTAATAACCGCACTAGGTGTCAATCTAGATTATGTGCTCTAGAGTGGGCTTGAACCCACAATCTTCTGACTCAGAGGCCAGGGACTACCACTGAGTTTTGCTGACAGCAAAATGTTCTATTGCTGCATCTGGTGTATCAATAATAACAAGGGATTAGATTGTTACTTAGCAGTATGAAGTTGAAATCCACTTCTACCTGATCGTCGCTCCTCTAGTATTTAAGCAAAGAAATGTAGTGATGGTTTGATAGTTCCATTGGTTATGCTCCTGATTACAATCCTGCCCTTGCAGAAGTCATCGCCTGTGCAGGAATACTGCTGAGAGCAAATGTTAATCATTGTGTTTGATCGTCATGCAAAGTGGGGGTGGGAGGTTGGGTTAGAGAGGATGTGGGGGAAGGAACCAAGGGGGGATACCATCTTAGGTAGGGCTGCCCCCAATGGAGGTATCCCCTCTTTCTGCCCATGAGCAGCTGCTGAGCTGTCCGCCTTATTTCCACCTTCCCCCACAGACAGAAAAATTGTGGCAGAGGGGGAATGAGGCCCTTAAGTAGCAGTTAAATGTCTGCTTAAAGGTCCTCAATGAGCCTTAGGGCAGGTGGGCTGCCTGACACCTTACCTGCCCCCTCCACCCCACCCCCCGTGTTATATGGGCATGGTTGCCAACTGTGATTAAATATATTCCTGGAGCTTTCATCACATGACTTACCCCTACACTCCAACCATTGGTCGGTCAAGACACCCAGCCTGGTGATGTACTGCCTTCCTCCACCAATCGGAAAGCAAAAAGACTCATTACCCAATCAGGTGAAGCTTGACTGTCAGCCAAACAGCCTCCCTTTTCCCGTTTTCAATCTTCTTGTACCCGGCAAAGAGAAATGTTCGAAGAAAAATTTTTGAAAAGCAATATTTTTTAACGTCCTCAAGGCCAGGACTTTCAGCACGGCGAGCGGGAGTGCACCCAACATGCCCGGGCATGGAATAGCACAGGGTGAGGTCGGGTTAGCGCCCCGCCTCTTTGCGCACTCACGAGATATTTCACGGGCACACGTGAGAGCCGGCAGTGCGCCTGCTGGCATCTAAGTGGCCCATTACGGCCTTAAGCAGGGAATTAGGTTGAATTTCCGCTGCCAGTCCAACCTTTCCACTGGCGGGAGGGGGCAAGTAGGTCAGGCGGCTTTTGCATTTTTTGCGAAACCTCATCCACTGGCAGGATGAGGTTTCCAACATTGAATAAAGAAAAATGTTTTAAAGCTCATTTTTAACATGTCCCTCTTCTGAGTCAAGTGTGGGGATGTGTTTCTATTCTTTGTTGGTTCTTCCTTTTACATTTAAAAACTATTCAGCTCCCTGTGGTAGCTCTGTGCCTTCGGGGAGCTTACATTGTGTGCTACCCTGCGCCTGCGCAGACTTCAGTGCTGACGCTCCTCCCGACCCCCACCCCGGCGGCGTTGAGGCTCTCAGTGCGTGTTTCATGCTGGCTGGCCGTTAATTGGTCAGCCGGTGTGAAATCACAGTCGGGGCCCGGGCATAGGCGGCGGACTGTTTCCCTGCCACAACTGGACCCACCCAGGCCCACCCCACAAAGGGAAAATCCTGCCCCATGATTCTTCTCCGGAGTCGCACAGAGCTGTGCCCTGGAATTTGATCTTCAATTCCTGGAGACTCCCTGCTGATCCTGAAAGGTTGGCAACCCTAAATATGGGGGGCAGCTCGGGGTGGGGGTGGGGGGTGCAGGAAGGTAGCGGGCTGGCAACAAACTTTATTTTACGTGCCTCCCCACTTTCAAATGCACCCTTTGTCGCCACAGATTCTGGCTGAAGCAGGCAGGAGAGACTTCATTCCATCAGGGTGGGCTTGAATCTAACTGTGAAAAAATGGTGGCCAATGTCAGGGGGTGAAGAGAGATTTTCCTGATCTAATGGTCTGTTGGATATGATGATTATCAGAACCTGGGAAGAGGAGGAGCTTGGACCGTTCGTCTGTAAAGGGATTGGATAATGTTGAATACCTGCTGAGCCTAAGTTATCAGGACCACAGACCCAAGCAAATCTTTTCTCTAGAGTTACTCAGGTTGTTTAAGTAGGCTATAATATTCCTTTAAATTGATCAAATCAACTAGTTCTACTGAATTGTTAATGTTTAATAATGTGCAGGTTTCCTTTAAATTTTGTCTTTAGTTTTACAGCTGACCTGAATTAGAGGCTGTGCTTGATTTGTCCTCATTTTGTTGATTTGGTTTAATTGGTTTAACCTGAAAGATATTTAATAATGTGCAGAAGCCAAGCAGCACCAAAGATGTGGGGGTAATGGGGCCTGGGCTGCAAACTGCCCAGGTTGGTGTGATCCCTGATCTTATCATCTTCATCGTGTGGTGGTCAGTGGATCTTAATCTAATTTATAAACATAACACAAGATCTGTGTGTTGCTAAATGGGAACAAATGCGGTTTCAATCTGGAATGGGAGTGCTCTGGATGGCCATGTGGGGGAAACTGTTTACGTTACTCTGTCACAGGATGTGGGCGTCGCTGACTAGGCCAACATTTATTGCCCGCCCCTAATTGCCCTTGAGAAGGTGGTGGTGAGCTGATTTCTTGAACTGCTGCAGTCCATGTGGGGTGGAATTTTCTCAGATTTGCACTAAATGCAGTAGCAGACGGGTAAGACGATGTTTTACCCATTGGCCACGATGGTGGGTTTTCAAGCTGTACTGCCCCAAGCCTGCCTCATTATTTATGCATTCCCATGAAACACAACATTTCCACGGTGAGCGGGCTCTCATTCACCCAATCGCCATCACCCCACTGTTGTATCACACCGGCCGCCATGTTTAAAAGGCAGCTGCCAGCACAGTGCTCATCACCACCAGCTGCCTGGGAGACAAGGCCAGCAAAGGAAAAAAGACTGCAGCCCCCCCAGTTTAATGACGCGTCCCTCGAGTGGCTGCTGGATGCTGTGGAGGCCCACCGGGATGTCCTGTAGCCTTGTTCTGGCCAATCCAGCTTGGCAGGTGATGGCAGCGGTGGTCAGTGCCAATGCGGTTCAGAAGAGGACAGCCACCAAGTGTTGCAAGGGGATGAATGATCTCCTCTGTTCTGCCAGGGTGAGTCACTCTTCTCATCACTCTCTACTCACACACTCACAAACCCGTCACACACCCACAGGGCCCTCACTCACTGCTGGTTCAAGGGACATCACCATTCACTCTCTCACACACACCGTCATTGTCCTCACCCTGTCCATGGGACCACTCACCACCCACACAGGCCAGGCATACTTATTATCTGACCCAGCAGGCGTCTTGCTTACACTTCCTCCATCTCTATCCATGCAGGACAAGCTGGCACACAACAACAGGGAGAGGTCACAGACCGGTGGTGGAATGCCTGAAATCAATGTCCTCACGGACTTTGAAAACAAAGCTATCCAGCTAGCCAGCAAGGATCTGGACCGGTCCTGTGCTGACAGTGAGGTTGGTGCTGCTCTACCAAGTGAGGATCTAGCGGCGCAACATCCATCAGACAACCATGCTGTGAGTGATGTGTCCTGTTTTACAGGCCATTACAGTGCACTAACTATCTCCCCTTGCTTCCGCAGGCACATCTGGAGAACAGCCGACAGAGTCCATGACCCACGGCCTCCAATCAAGCCCTGAAGGAACCTCTGAAGAGGAATCTGAAGGCACCCTCCCTGAAGTCCCATCACAGTGCTCACACACAACCTCCACCAGCGCAGAGACACACACCTCAGTGGGACCTAGTTCTAGGATAGGCACAGATCACAATCTAGTGAGCACATCGCACAGTCTGATCCACTGCAGGTGGCAGCAGGGACTTCCCAGGTCCCCAGCATTCCAAGGGCTGCTGAAGACCAGAAACATGTTGAGCCGAGTCAGATGACGAGCCTCTTTGACTCAGTCATGTCATTGTTGCTGGAACTGCAAAAGCAAGCTAGGGAACAGCAGGAAGGGATGTCCACTGCACTCCTCAGCTTGCAAGGCATGATGGAGGAGTCTGTCCATCTTCAGGCTGTGGAGATAGCATCGGCATTGCAACACACCGAGGTCAACACTGGTAGGAAGTGGCCTTAACTCCCATCACTGATGCCATAGTTGGCCTCCAACAGTGTGTACGCGAGAGGGGTGCTGGGCATCTCAATCTCACTCCAGCTACCCCTTCCACTCACAGAGTCAGCCAGGGGCCCTCGGGCACCCAGAGGGAGGAGGATCAGCAGGTGCACACTCCAGGGCCATCCACTCAGTGTCCAGCCCATTTAACTCCCCTGTTCCTGTTCCGCAGCTCCAGCTTCACAGGCCGAGGAGGGTGACACTATCACACAGCAAGACTCCGAAAGCAGGCTGGGGCCCTCCAAGTCCAGCCCTCCAGATGATGCCCACCAAAGTCATCCCAGACAGACCATCACAGTCAGCAGGCTGCCTCCACCTCCACTGTGGATGTCCAGGGAGCACCAAGATGTAGCGGCAGGGTTAGGGAAGTTAGGTAAAAGCAGTTGCACAGCCTGGGCACGGGTGTTAATCACTTGTACATACCGTTGTCTATTGTCAATAAACTCCTAAGAATAAAAGTAAAAAACTGCGGATGCTGGAAATCCAAAACAAAAATAAAAATACCTGGAAAAACTCAGCAGGTCTGACAGCATCTGCGGAGAGGAACACAGTTAACGTTTCGAGGCCCTATGACGCTTCAACAGAACTAAGGAAAAATAGAAACGAGGTAAAATATAAGCTGGTTTAAGGGTTGGGGGCGGGGTAGAGCTGGATAGAGGGCCAGTGATAGGTGGAGATAACCAAAAGATGTCACAGACAAAAGGACAAAGAGGTGTTGAAGGTGGCGATATTATCTAAGGAATGTGCTAATTAAGGGTAGAAAGCAGGACAAGCAAGGTACAGATAGTGAGGGTGGGGTGGGGGTGAAGGGATCGAAATAGGCTAAAAGGTAGAGATAAAACAATGGCTGGAAATACATTTAAAAATAATAGGTGGGGAAAGAAAAATCTATATAAATTATTGGAAAAAAAAGGGGGGAGATCGGAAAGGGGGTGGGGATGAAGGAGAGAGTTCATGATCTAAAATTGTTGAACTCAATATTCAGTCTGGAAGACTGTAAAGTGCCTGTAAAGTGTAAACTCCTAAGAATGTCTCCCTGCCTCTGGCTCCTTGTTCTGATGAGCAGTTTTCTTGTCACTCAGATGTGAAACCTTTCTGCACAAGGTAAAGGCAGGTGTCTCAGTCCAGGCTCTGTGCAGCCTTCAGACCACAGTGATGGTCCAGCCTCGCACTCCCTGGAAACATTTCTGATGCCTCCACCTCAGCAGTACTGGTCATTGCTGCCAGAATGTAGTGGGCAGGCCCACAGAGTTCTCTCATTCTCTCTGTGAGCTCTCAGCACCTTTTGAGGTGGGGTTGGTCCCCATCACACCAGCATCTGCGACCAGTGATGCTGTGCACCAGCTGCTGAAGGGCTGAGGTGCTGAAGGCCGACACAGCATCAGATGCATCTTAAGTTTCATGGCTGCCTCTGAGATGGCCCTGATTATGGAATGTAAGCGAGCTGCCCTCGGCCAGATAGGAGTCAGACATTCTCAGACGCTATGTGAAGAGCTATGGAGTGTCCTCACTGCATGTTGTCATCATCCTCCTGCAATCAAGCAAATATTAAGGCTTCCACTGTATCTCCATGACAGAAGCATTCTCACAGAGGGTATTGGTGCTGCCATAAGCCAGACTGGAGTCAAGTGTTCACAACTGCGATGAAAGGAGCTATGGGAGCACCTCACTGCATGTTGTCATCATCCTCCACAAATCTGACAGCAATGGATGCCTCCCGAGCATACCTGCCTCGTCTAGCCAGTGCGTGCCTCATCCCCATCATTGACATCACCGAGGACCCTTCACCCTCATCCCTGCTGCCGTCCCCCTCATCCATAGAGACCTCCAGCCCCTCCAACTCCTCCTCAGCCAGTTCCTTTCCCTGTTGCAGTGCCAGGTTGTAAAGGGCGTAGCAGACGATGATTTTGTGTGACATCCTCTGTGGACTGTATTGCAGTGCACCACCAGACCGGTCCAGGCACTGGAATCGCATCTTCAGCATCCCAATGATCTGCTCCACCAAGTTGTGAGCTGCTACATGAGCCTCATAGTGTCGCTCTGCTGCAGTCTGAAGCTGCCACACAGGTGTCATCAGCCACGGCCTCTGCGGGTAGCTCTTGTTCCTAAGAAGCCAACCCTGCAGCTTCTGTGGACCCTGGAAGACTGCAGGGATGTGTGAGTGACTCAGGATGTAGGCGTCGTGCACACTCCATGGAAACCATGTGCACACCTGCAGGATGTGTTTCTGGTGGTCACACACCAGCTGCACATTCAGTGAGAGAAAGCCCTTGTGGTTGATGAAGTGCACTGAGTGTAGCGATGGAGACCTGAGCACCACATGAGTGCAGTCAATCGCACCCTGCACCTGTGGGAATCCCGAGATCAGGGAAAATCCAATGGCCTTTGCATCCTGGCTGCCCTGGTTCCAGGCAAAATACACAAAGTTGTTGCCATGGAGAAGATAACATCTGTGACCCCATGGATGCATTTGTGGGTGGCAGATTGTGAAATCCCACAGGGGTCACCTGTGGAGCCCTGAAAGGAGCCCCTGGCATAGAAACTGAGTGCTGCAGTCACTTTCACAGCCACTGGCAGTGGGTGCCCTCCATGTCCCCTCGGGGCCAAGTCCTGCAGTAAGTGGCAGATGTGAGTGACCAGGTCCCTAGACATGTGCAGTCATCGGCGACACTGGTTCTCAGTCATCTGCAGGAATGGCAGGCAGCATCTATAGACCCTGGGCATCGCTAGGCGCAGACCAGCCACAGCTCACTGTCACTCCTGGGCAGCATGTGTGGGAGCCCCTACTGCCCCTTCTTCATGAGGTTGCTGCTCCTGCCTTTGCACAGCCAGGAGCCTCAGTCGCTCCCTCCTGAGTCTTCTACAGACTCTGTAGGTCATCAGGCACACAGCTAGGTCACCAGGATCCATGATCCTGACGTGGTCCTCCTGCAACATGAAAGAGAGAGACGTGGTTGTCATGGATGTACTTAGCACCTTTCCTGGCCCCGTGTGACTGCCCCTTAATGCTTCCCAGACAGCTGGTCACCCCTCAGATGGCCAGAGACGGGTGCGCTGCATGGCTGCCCTGTTAACCTGCGACATGGGGGACACTGGCCCAAACCAGGATGCTGAGATTGCAAAGAGCTGTGAGCGCCTCCAGCAGTGACTGCTACATGGCCAGTGTTAGCGAGGAGATTGTACAATGTGTGCAGTCCAACTGCTCCGCGATCCAAGAAAGTGGTCACAAACTCTCAGTCAGTGACAGGTTGGTGTGGGGGTAAGGTATGGAGCGCTTGGGTGCCCCTTTGGTGCCTCTGTGTTGCTTGCATGGGCGGGCAGATTAGGAGCCTGACCCCAGTCATACCACTGTGGCTGTGCCTGATCTGTCTCAGTTGCAGAGGCCTGGTCAGTTTATACAGGTGCCCCTAATGCGTGGCCACTCCCCTCTCTTCCCCGACCCCCACCTCGATTGCCTGTGCGTGGGATGCAGCGCCAGGACAGCGCCTCACTCTGGCGCCCCTGAAGCCTGCAAAGCAACAGGCGACCCTGTGAATGATACTGCTCACTCACCTCAGTTCACCCAAAGTGAAGGCTGCCAAGAGCACATCGCCTGTGTGCTGTTGTGAAACACGTCAACGTGCTTTCCAGCCAACGCGGATGGACAATCCAGCCGGGGTTCAGACTCTGGCGAGAGGGCCTTTTAATGAGAAGCTGATGTGTTCCAATGAGAGCCCCACCAACAGATGGCAGGAAACATGTCCCACCATCGGCAGGCTGAGCGGAAAATCGCGACCTGCCTTTCCCACTGTCATTAACCAGATCGCACCATATTGTCCGTGCCTGCCACCTATCATGCCCCCTGCCAACGGGCACGGAAAATTCCGCCCATGGTGTAGGTACACCCACAGTGCTCCTAGGGAGGGAGTGCCAGGATTTTGAAATAGAGGATTTTGATTTTGAAATGCAGCACCCAAAGTAATAGGTAGACTTACAAACAAGGAATATGCCAGTTCAATCTGTCTGGTGCTGATTTAACTGCCCATTACTGTGCAGCAGTTCGAACATCGTGACTGTCCTCAGTATCCTGGAGGGGGTGGAAAAATCCAGTCAGAGCGTCTGCACCTGACCACTATCTGAATGACTCTTACAGCAATGACTGCGTGTGGGGATACAAGGTGGGGATGGGCCAAATCCAATGTGATGCCTCCCTTAGTTGACTGAACTTGATGGGCTGATGGTCTCCTTTGTGCCGTAATAACTCTATGATATTCCAGGCTTGATAAAAAGAATTTTTTTTTGAGAGAACTACATCCCAGGAAGAGTCAGCACCTTCAGGGTGGGAAGTGGAACTAAATCTGGCAAATTTAAAGTGATTTGTTTTACAAACTGCTGTTGCTTTGCTTCCCACAGGAACAAGTCAACCCTAGTTTTGAAGCTCTCTTTGAGACGGGTGTGGATGAGATGTCCTGGGATGATACGGTGTGTACATTTTCATGTACAGTGAGATGCAGAAGGTTAAGTTTTCCTACTGATTTGATTTAAAGTACATAGAGTGGGTAACCAATGTTGGTTGATCCTTCATTGAGTTACCAACTTTAAGCATCGAACTTTGGGGCATCTTTGTTTTCTTGTGCTGCATTATTTTTTTTTCAGTGTCCTTTGTTTTAGCTTCTTGTTTTGTTCTGAAAGCACTATCTTTTCTTAAGAGTATGGTTCCATAGTCATTGCAGCCGTACAATAACTGGTCCAAGTGCCTATTCTTCACATCTTAGTCTGAATAGTTAGCATAGCAGGTTACTCAATGATACAGTGCATTGTGAAAGATCCACTTCCTGGTCTTCTCCTGTGTCTACACTTATGTAGGATTGGGTTTTGAGTAAAATACAGAAACCAACAGTTTCTTTTGCTAAATCATTGTCTCCTACGCTTGTCAGCAAGGAGCTCATCTAGTAAGTAACCTGATTCAGTCTCTCTGTTGGAGACATTAGTGGTTATGAAATATATAATTATTAATACAGACTCATATTCCTTCCTTTCAAAGCTAGATTTTCAAATATGACAAAATTTAATTGCCAAATATTCTAACTTGTCTAATAAAAATTGACATTGAGATTATTAACAAAATTGATGGCAGGTTGACTGAGTTATTTTTTTACATACGTTGAAAGGTTCATACACTGTGCCAACATTGCAAGGAATGTCATAGTCAGCAAGGAACTGTGAAGGCAGAGTTGTTGCTACATCAAACATTGTAGTTTACCAGCACTGGAAAGAAAGCTGAGGAATTTGTGAAGACCTGCATCGATTGGCAGACAACACATGCCAAAACCGAGCAAGACGCCTGAGTTTCCAGAATGCGAGAATTAGTTAGTGGGCTAAATTTAAGATCAAATTAGTATCAGTCTTAAGAAATCCAGTTCTAGTTTTGGTTAGCATCAAGTAGCAATAATGCCTGATTTGCCTTGCTCCCCCCTCACTCAATGCAGGAGTGCCTGGGCTATGTTTCCTGAAGTGAGATCTCTCAGGCAGCCTGTGAGGGAAAGCAGGTTGTAGGTGTGAGCTCTTGTCCCAGCCTCCTGGAGAACCTTGAGTCAAGTCTCCAATGCACTGTTGCACTGTAACATATCTTTACCATTTTTTTCAAAAATCTAATCTTTTATTTTTGCAATTATTATACAATTTTCAGGAGGTTTAGTGTGCAGTGGGTAGTATCCCTGTCTCTGAGCCAGAAGCTGCAGGTTCAAGTCCCACCCCAGGACTTGATGGCCAAGGAAGGTCAAACACATTGAGTAGCAGCTCGTAAATCCTTCCAACATACACCAATGGTGGGTGGTAGGAGTGCGATGGAAAGAAATTGGATCTTCTACCATCACTATCCATAGCTCCAGGCTACAACCTGCATGCAAAAGTGTCTGTTGCCACAGCAACTCAGACTCCTTTGTTGGGGGGGGGAGCAGTTGGCTGGACAGGAGGTGTGGATCAGATCGGTACCACCAGCAGGTGCTTGACCACTGTTCTGGCTGGGTGGATTCTGGAGCTGCCTCCTTGCCCTGCCCGTGGTGGATTGTGGGTTGGGACCTGCCTTTGGGCAGAGAAAAGAAGAAGAAATGATTTTCCCTATCACCTCGTCCCCTGAATGAAAGTACAGACTCACAGCACATATGGTTCAAGAGATGTAGTTCATCAGTTGTGTCTCACCGAGGTGGGCCTTCATCAGCTTTGTTTCCAGGTAATCATGGCTACCGATTTCATGATAGGTGGGTCATCACAGCCAAGCCTGTTCTTGTTCTTCCTTGGCAACCACTTTTTCAGCAAGAATTAACAGTTAGCAATCAGAAGGAGCAACCATGGCAGATGTTTTGACCTCATTTGCTTAAGGTCAGCGAAACCAGTTTTAGCAGCTCCCCCACTACCTCTGTGGCTCCCAACTAACTCAACACATTGTTGGGTTTGATTATGTAATCTTTATAGGCTCAGTTACAGAGCAGGGAATGCATTTATCAAATGAGCCACGAGTGCATTTCAGACTCTGCTCCAGAAGCATCTGGACAGTTATGTTTGCAGCTGTGGTACAGAAGCTACAAATGTAAGAATTTTCTTTCTTAACCCTTCATGAGCTCACAGCTTGTCACAGGCTGTGTCCATTTCACTAGGAGAATTATCGAATGGGAGGAAGTTTTAACTGGCCCAGTTTGGTGGACTGTGTTGAGTACCGAAGGAAAGTACGGGCCAAAGTTCGCAAAGTCATCCAGGACACTCCATTAGAACCTCCGGTAACAGTGGACAGTCCCTGGGTAAGTAACTGAATGTTCTTCTGTGTCACAGGTTAAAGCTAAGATTCGAAGGGCACTTCCTTAACAAACAATAGGTGCATGCTGGCTAACATGGGAAATGGAAATATCAGGAGGATCCTCAGAGCTTGGAGTCACGGAAAACATATGGAAAGAAAATCCTTAAACCAAGTTGGGATAAAATCTGGGAAATTCCTCTCTGACTTCTTAAGACAGAAAAGCAAGTTCCAGGTGACCCAATTATTGTGACACAGTAACTTCATGCTGCATGTGGTTGTGTTACACTAGAGATGAGGGTGCTTCATGGGACAGTCTAGGGTCAGCTTTACCATTGCTTCTAACCTGTACAGTTCTTAGCCTGGGAGTGCCTGATGGGTGAGTGTAAAAGATGCCTTTTCCTCTATCTTATTTATGCAGAATATGCCTTGGGTCCTTGATGGTTTGGGGAAGAGGCAGCTTTGCTCTGCATTTGGCTGCACTGTTCGTGGCCTGGCAATGTTTGATAGTTTTGGTAGTTTGAAATAGAAACCCATTCCATCCCCCAGCACTAGTACCCTCACATTAATGCTAACAGCAATGCCAGTAGAGACAGTTAGATGCAAATTTTAGCAATAAACGATCTGTTTTTTCTGAAAAACACATTGAGCGGAATTTTGCCCTTGCTGGGCGGGCGGACAGCCGACTCCCGCCGCCGAAACGGGGCCCGCCGCCATTTTGAGTGGGTGGGCCAATTAAGGCCCACCCAGCGGCCTGCTCGACAGGAAGCACCATGCACTTCCTGTGCGAGGGGGGGATGGATTCCCCAGCTGTCAAAGTGCGCTGTTTCACACATGTACGCGAAAGAGCGCTCTGTTCCCTCAGGCAAAGTCCTGTCTCAGGGAGATTAGTGACAGGTGAAAAAACTGCAAAAATAGAAAACTATTAAATTTATTAACATGTCCCCCTCATGTGACAATGTCACACGAGATGGGACATGTTAACAAGAAATACATAAACTTTATGAAACTTTTTAAAAGCGGACATGAAACCTCATCCCGCCAGTGGATGGGGTTTCATGCTTTATCAGAAGCCCGCTGGGGCTCCTGGCCTGCCCACCAGCCTTAGGATTGGACAGGTTGGTCTTTAATTATCTTAATTAGCCTGTCAATGGCCTTAATTGTCCGCTGTCCGCCCACCTTCCTAAAAATTTAAAGGGACTGGGATGATGTCGGGGGTTCCTCCTGATGTCATCCCGCATCATCTTCCCGTCGGCGAGCGGGCCCCGCCCCCAAATCGCCAACAGGAAAATCCTGGCCAATGTTTAAAGTCTGGGGGAAATTAATTGGGGCCATAGCAGGCATTTGCTATTACCCACACACCTATTAACAGGATCTTACTGTGCTATCTTTTGTCCTGTGCCACTGTTTTTCCCTGTAGTACAGTATTCCCCCATTCGGGGCGCTTTCCAATAACACGTTTTCATTTTAGAGCTATTTCCATACAAGGGAACTTTTTTTTTGAATAGCACCACCAGCCACAGCCTGAATTTTCAGTTTAGTGCGGTTGGAAAGCCTTAAGGGACTGAAAGGATTGCTCCAGTTATTAGGTATCTATGTCCCAGTCTGTCTTGGTGGGACAATGCACTATCTCAAGTTGTCCTGTTTGGAACTAGCTTCTACTGATGGGGCTGAGACGGACTCCCAGTCTCCGCTGGTGGACAGGAATAATTCCCAACCTCTTCTGATTGGACAGGAACCGATTGCCGCCCTCTCCTGGTGGGACAGGATCCTATTCCCTGCCTCTCCCAGTGGGGTGGGATCTTTCTGTTCCTGTCCCATTGCCCAGGCCGCTTCAGGTTCTCCCAACAATAACTCCAGCCAGAGCCAGCTTGTGACTTTCCCAGAACTCCGTCCACCCTCGATCTCCAACACCAACCCCCCCCACCCCACCCCCTTCACCTCCCACCCCGGCTGACAACCGGTAAAAATGCCGAGACTCCAGGCCCAGTAGGGGTCTCGGACCCCGACCCGGCACTCACTGCTCACCTCTCTGCATCCATGCTGCCACCAGAAAGCAGCATGTTACTGGGGCTGAGGTAGATGCCAAGACCCAGGGACTTCTCCACCATTCCCTGCTCTCTAACACCAAGTGAACAGACAACAGATCCCCAGTCGGAGTCAGCTCACAATCGGAGTCAGTCATCTCACGGCTTGGTTTAAAAATTACCGGTCAAGAACCTAACGCACCCTCATTACATGGTTTCTTATGGGAGAATTACTCCCATTTGCACATTTTCATTTGGCACGCTGTTGTTCTGGAACATATTTAGCATGCTAAATGAGGGATAGCTGTAATTTATAGCAGTGCACTTATTTTTAATCCTTCCTTCTTCGACTGTACAGACACTGAATCCTGCAGGGGGGAGAAATTCAATATGAGACGTTGTAACCAAATATTACCCAAACCCTTCATGGGAGTACTTACCAACAAAAAGGTGGAAGAACTCGCTGCCGAGATTTTCCCCCTTTCTAATTGGTAGCTCCGAGGCTGACAACAATGCCTTAACAACCACCCCAGCTGCGATTGGCAAACTCATTCAAGATCAGGGATCAAAACTGAGGCTTTCCCGGTTTCTATGACTCAGTCAGACCCGAGTTATTAGGAGAATGTGGAGCTTCTTTCCTGAGGAGTCTATTAAATCTTATTGACTTGTTCCTTTCCCCAAGGCTATGGTTCATTGCAGCAGGGCCATTTTCTTGTAAAGGTGGCAACATTGAAATAAAAATCTATCCTAATTGATATCTTTTCTTCCAGTGGGCTATTTTTATGGGATTGGAACATGAACGAATCCATTTGGAAACCTCGTCTGTGTTAATTCGTCAGATGCCAATTCACCTGGTTGAAAGGCCACCAAGTTGGAAATATGCCTCATCAAATAGTGGTCAGTGCATCTGTCGTGCTCACTTTTCAACATTTCTAAGTGGTACATATATATTTCTATTGGGTTGGTATCATATTCTTGCAGTGATTGAAAATGGGTCATGGTGCCCCATAGGGTTCTATTCTGACACCATGTACATCAATGAGTTGGATCTAAGACTACAAGGAGCGGAGTGTTCAGATGTCCAGACAATAGCAAAATAGGAGGGAGACTGAATAATTATGAGGGTTAAAGGAAGCTGGAAAGATTTACTGATAAGCTGGTGGAATTTGTACAATTCAGTGCCAGTAAATCCTGAGGCTGCAATGTTTTAGGAAAAGGATTCGAAATATTATAGTATAAAAAAAGAAATATAAATAATATAATATACAAAAGTAAAAAGAAAATAAAGGAAAAGAAATCCAGGGTAATGCCTCTATTAATCGGAGTCCACTTACCAACCAATCAGCACTCCTTCTCGTGAAGTATGAATACCAAGTACCATTTGGTATTCTTGTGAATTGTCCTGAGTGCAAAATGAAAAGCTTCACAACGTATCTTTTTTCAGCAATATTAAAGAAATAAAAGTAATAATTATATTTTGAATGGCGATAAAGCAGAGGAATTTGGGGTACAGATTCACAAGATGCTAAAAGTAGCACCACAGATGGATAAGACCTTTTAATAGTTAATGCGATACTAGGTTTCAGGTTTTATTGCAAGAGGGATAGAATATAAAAGTCAGGTTTTAATGCTGATTCTATATGCAACCGTAGTAAGGCTACTGTTAAGAGTACCTATGTATTGTTTTGGGCTCTGCATTGTAGGAAGGCTGGTGAGGCAGATTCACTGGATCCTGTCCTGACTGAAGAAAATATAATTTAAAGATCTGAAAGGCTGTGTGACTATTTCTGTTAGGTTGAAGGCTGTATAAAATGATGAAGTGTTGGGACAGAGTAGATTGAAACATTGGGCAGGGTTTTCCAGCCCCCCCACCCCCCACACCGCATTGGGTTTAATGTCGGGCCGTGGGGGGACAATGAAGTGGGAGCTGAAAAATCGGTTTCTCACCGGTGTAAAATGACAGCGAGATCTTGTGCTCCTGCCTGTCATGGTGGGTCGCCATTCCCACCAGAGGCTGGTGTGAAACCCATTAGTGAGGTCACCAAGGGGAAAATCCTGCCCTTGAGCTTTTCTAAGTGCCCAGCTATAATCTCCGCAATGATCGATTCTAATAACTTCCCCACGACAGACGTCAAGCTAAATGGCCTAGAGTTTCCTGTTTCCTGTCTCCCTCCCTTCTTGAATAGAGGGGTTATATTTGCCAATTTCCAATCTGATGGAACTTTTCCAGAATCTAGCGAATTTTGGAAAATTAACACCAGCACATCAACTACCTCATTAGCCACCACTTTTAAGACCCTAGGATGTAGTCCATCTGGACCCAGAAACTTGCCAGCCCACAGCTCCATCAATTTGCTCAGTACCATTTCCCCAGTGATTTCAATTTCACCAAGTTCCTTTCTCCTGTTTACCTCCTGATTTGTAGCTATTACTGGAATGTTTTTTGTATTCTCTGTAGTGAACAGAGAAGCAAAATATTTGTTCATTTCTTCCACCATTTCCTTATTATCTACTATTAATTCCCCACTGTCACTCTCTAGAGGACCAACACTCACTTTGCTTCCTAGTTTCCTTTTTAAATACCTGTAGAAACTCTTGCTATCCGTTATTACATTTCTAGCTAGCTTCCTCTCATACTCTAATTTCTTTCTCCTGATTAACCTTTCAGTCATTCTCCGCCGTTCTTTATATTCTGTCCAAACATCTGTCCTGCCACGAATTTTTGTGGAATTGTATGCTTTTTCTTTAAGTTTGATGCATTCCTTAATGTCTTTAGTTAACCATGGATAGTGGGTCCTCCCCTTAGAATTTTTCTTTATAGTAGGAATGTACTTTTTCTGAATACTCTGAAATATCCCTTAAATGTTTGCCACTGCTTCTCTATTGATCTATCCTCTAGCCTGGTTTCCCAGCTCACTTTAGCTAGCTCAGCTTTCAGCCCCACATAGTTGCCCTTATTTAAGTTTAAGCTACCAGTCTTAGACTAGTATCTTAAACTGTTGGTATCATTATCCAGGAGGAGCACAGTGTATGCTCTGCAAAGTAAAACTGACATAATTATCAAAGTCTAGAACAAAAACAAAAATACCTGGAAAAACTCAGCAGGTCTGACAGCATCTGCGGAGAGGGATACAGTTGACGTTTCGAGTCCATATGACCCTTCATCAGAACTAAGACATATAGAAATGAGATGAAATATAACCTGGTAGAAGGGGGTGGGACAGGAGAACTCGATAGGGGGCCAGTGATAGGTGGAGGCCAAGAAGAGACTGCCAAAGATGTCATAGACAAAAGGACAAAGGGGTGTTGACAGTGGTGATATAATCTAAAGGATGTGCTAATGAGGACATTAAGGATAGAAAGCAGGACAAGCTAGTGGCAGATGGCCCTAGTGGGGGTGGGGTGGGGGGAAGGGATCAAAATGGGCTAAAAGGTGGAGATGAAACAATAGATTGAAATAAATTTAAAAATAGGAGGGAAAAGAAAAAAATATAGTTGTAAAAAAAATTATAAATTATTGGGAAGAGGGGGATTGGAAAGTGGGTGGGGATGGAGGAGAGAGTTCATGATCTAAAGTTGTTGAATTCAATATTCAGTCCAGAAGACTGTAAAGTGCCTAGTCGGAAGATGAGGTGCTGTTCCTCCAGTTTACGTTGAGCTTCACTGGAACATTGCAGCAGGCCAAGGATGGACATGTGGGCATGAGAGCAGGGTGGTGTGTTGAGATGGCAAGCGACAGAGAGGTCTGGGTCATGCTTGCGGACAGACCGAAGGTGTTCCACAAAGCGGTTACCCAGTCTGCGTTTGGTCTCTCCAATGTAGAGGAGACCACATTGGGAGCAGTGATGCTGTCAGACCTGCTGAGTTTTTCCAGGTATTTTTGTTTTTGTTCTAGATTTCCAGCATCCGCAGTATTTTGCTTTTATAATTATCAAAATGTTTGATTTGCTCATTTTTACCTTTAGGGCTAAAAGCATTTGATAACCCTCTGATCAAAGTCCCAGCTTCTCAAGTTACGTATGGAAAACCAAGGAATTTCCCATCTTATGGCTGGGACAATGAATATGGACACATGACAACAGTGTACGTACAGAAATTCCCCTTAAAGAGGATAGAATGTCTTTACACATTTAAATTTCAGCAAATCCTCATGCTTAGCTAAGAATTGGACATTGCAGAAGGAAGGAAGTTAGGAAATAGTTTGAGGGATGTGGTAGAAAGTCAACTATTTACCTTGGAGCGTAAGACTTAAGAACACAGGTTCAAAATTAATCAGACACTGGAGATTAAAAAATCTTTTCACATGGAGAAGTAGGTACATGGAACAAACTCCAGCAACAAAAGGTGGAGAATAAAGCCTTGAAAGAATAACTGTGCAATTTTATTGCTCTATTTATTCTTCAATGTGGGCATCACTGGCTGCATTTATTGCTCGTTCCTAGTTGCCCAGAGAAGGCAGTGGTGGTCGGCCTTCTTTTTGAATCGCTCGGCGGTTTCATATGACTGAATGATTTGCTAAGCCAATTCAATGGACCGTTAAGAGCCAAGCACAGTGAGGTGGGACTGGAATTACATACAGGTCAGATAAAGAAATGGACAGATTTCATTCCCTAAAGGACATGAGTGAACTAACTGGGCTTTTGCAACAATCCAACAGATTCACAGTCACGTTTACTGGTACCAGCTTTCTGGTTTCAGTCCAGGTCTCTGGATTACCAGTACAGTAACATAACTACTACAATGCCAGACCCGGTTATCCCCTTAAGAATAGGATTCAAGGTTGTAGGGAGAATTATGGATAAAGATGATCAAAAACTCCATGGAACATGATGATTCCTGTATTCCTAGGAACAAACAGGTTTGAATGTGGAGATGTAGGGATAGATTGTGTTCTGGTGGTTTGCTTAATTATTTTGGAATCATTCCCTCACATTCTAACATTCCCTCACAAGCTTAAATGAGTGAAGTTGAGTCTATTGTAGTGTACATTTTACATGAATTATGGATGCTATGCATATAATCCAAATAACCATTTGCTTCTCTCATGGATTTTACCCTTTTCTGATTCTATGTTTTCTTAAGATCTACCCTTATTTATAACTGGTGTCACCATTGCTCAGTAGTAACATTATTGCTCCCAAGTCCCATTCCAGAGATTTAAGAACATAATCTAGTCTGACACTTCATTGCAGCACTGAGAGACTGCTGCATTGTCAGAGGTGCCATCTTTCAGATGAGGCATTAAACTAAGGTCCCACCTTCTCTCTCTGATTGGTGTGAATGATTCCATGTTAGTATTAGGAAAAGAACAGAAGATTTCTCCCGATGCTGTAGCCGATAGTTATCCCTCAATCAACTTGGCCAAAATAGATTATTTGGTCCTTTGTGTCACTGCTATTTATGAGATTTTGTCGTGCACAGTTTGATGCTGCATTGTACAATTATTGCACTTCAAAACTACTCCATTGGCTTTGAAGCTTGTTGGAAAAAACCTGAGGTTGTTAAAGGTACTAACTAAATGCGAGCTCTTTCTTTAGGGCCATTAAGGTGCTATATAAATGTAAGTTGTTGTTGGAACTGATCTATAATGCAATCCCGTAGTGTGCCAGAGTTTGAAGCCAGCAAATACCTAATAGTAAATGGGGAATACCTGAAGTTTGTGCAGGCTGGAGGATACAGAAGGAGAACCTACTGGACCAAGGAAGGCTGGGAGTGGAGGACATTCCGCCAGGCTCAGCATCCTACATTCTGGGTCTGCACCAAAGGTATAAGCTACTTGCTTTTCTCAGCAGCCACTTCACATAAACAAGAAAATACATTCTCTCGTATTCCAAGAGATCATTTGAAGACCATCAAGAGGTAGGTCACAAGACCAGAAATTGTACTGTTGCTATCATTACCCAAGACCCAAACTTTGTGGTGTAAAAGGCAGAAGCAAGCCCCTAACAAAAATAAAAATGCTAGAAATGGCAGAATGGTCAACCAACATCTGAAGAGGAAAAAATTAATATTTAGGGGGAAGCCTACATCATACCAGAAATCAATGTATAACCTTGTTCAAATAAATGCATCCAAACATTGTATATATTATTTTAAAATGTTGTGTAAGGTGCAAATTTTCTCTCCATAAACCTTTCTTTCTTTTGTCACAATATTCAGCCACATTTTTATGTCAGTATTTATCATATTAAATTGTCAACATGTCCCACTGAATTTTGCTATTTCAACTGTCACGATGTCCGTGCAGGGCCTGGCCACTGAATCAATGGTTCATTGGAACAGGTTTCTGAAATCTCTCCCAAATCTATTTTCATTTTCTTCATTTAGAAACAAATTTTATTCAGTATTAAATTAATTCATTTAAAAAACTGAAATGATCAAATCTGGCTAGTTCTATGCTTTACAGTGCATCTACCAGTGACACCATATTTGAATAATAGATGGAACTTACTTGTAACTAGGTCACTAGTATGTTATGAGAACAGGTTGATTTATCAGGGTTAATTCCGTGATTCCACGCTCACTATGGGGAATGCACACTTAAAGGGAGCATGGATTGGAGATGGAAATTGCAGCCTCAAGTGATGCACAACCCCTGAACATGTCCCTTCTTGTTGGGATTGTGAAGTTTCAGAATTAGGCCAATTGTTTAAATCAGGTATCAAATCAGCATTCTCATGCTTTTACCTCCTAGGAGGTAGGAGGCTTATTCAAAATACCCTTGGGGTGCTAAAAATGAGACTGCTTTAAATCTGTATCATGCTATTCCCCTTCATATGTAAAGCAGATTAAACCAGGTATGTAAAAAGCTTTGGCAGGGGAATAACATCAGTGTGTGACCTGCACCCATGTTCCAAGGATACAGGACAGCTGTACTTCACTTCAGAAACATTTAAAAGTACTTGTCAACCAGAAGCACTGACAGTGTCATAGTTAAATATTTCTTTAAGGTCTAGAATTTCTATGGAATCAGTAAGTCACCGTCCTCATCAAGTGTATTCAACACTGGTGTCTATTTCAAGCACTCAAGGGGAAGCAGTTCAAGGTTGCTCACCTTGGTTCATAAAGCTGCGATACAATCAGCTTCCCAGTGGCCGAGGCAGAGAATGCATCAAGCCACTTGTTTCCTAGTCACACAGGTCAGAGGGTTCCAGCTTTAATCTTTGGGTTTTGCTGAATGAGCTGAGCTCAGGAAGGATGGCGCGTGGAGAATGATGATTGGTTTCTGCCTCCTGGCACTCGAAAGAGGAGAATCAGCCAGGATTCACATCGATTACTGTCCTTCATTCACTGTTGGAATGTACCATGTGTGAATATTGGAGGAAGCCAGAATTGGCCTCAGCTCTGATGACACTCATATTGGAATAGCCTGGCAACTCTCACTGTCTAAACCCACACAAAACTTGTCTAAGGTAACAGAGAATTGCCTGTGTCAGTCACCCAATAAATTAGCAACCTCAAGAGAGGAAGGCAGGGAAAAGAGAGGCTTGAAAAATTGTTTTGATGCCATAAACCTAAGGATCATGGAACTAAGAGTTTTTAATGTTCAACTTTCAATAGGATGCAAGTCTGGCTGTGGAGCTACCCTTGTGAGTTATTCCCATTGTCAACCAGATAAAGTCCCTGAAACCAGCGGAGAAGCAGTCTGTACAGAAGAACTTCCCAATGGCAATCAGAATGGATATTTGAACGGTGCTGAAGAGGTCATCCCTGTTGAGGAAGAATTTCCAGTGTACAGGTAACTGCAAGTGTGCAGGTTTCTGGCTGAATCTATGTCGTGTGACCAGAGGTGAATAAAAATCAGTATCTGGGCTTTTTAGTGGAATACGTTTCATTCATTACAGTGAACTGATTATTGTTGTAGTAATGAATCCTGCCCAGCGCGATCACTGAAAAACTGGTTTCCAAGCAGTTTCCAGACCACCTGTGGACATGCTCCCAGTCGGAGGCATTACTGATGCCTACAGTAATTACAACATTTGCATGAGGTCATTACTTTCAACGTTGTGCCACACTTTAGGAAGGATGTGAATGCATTGGAGACAGTGCAGAAAAGGTTCACAAAAATGGTTCCAGGGATGAAAAAAATCAGTAATGAAAACAGATTGGAGAAGTTGGGACTGTTCTCCTTGGAGAGGAGAAGGCTAAAAGGAGATTTGATAGAGGTGTTCAAAATCATGAGGGGGCTGGAGAGACTTGATAGGGAGAAACTGTTCCGGGTCATAAAAGGATCGAGAATGAGATGGCACAGATTTAAAGTGATTTGTAAAATAAGCAAATGCAATGTGAGGAAAAGCTCATTCACACAACGAGTGGTTCGGGTCTGGACTGCACTGCCTGGACATGTGGTGGGGGGAGGCAGGTTCAATCGAGGAATTCAGGAGGACATCAGATGATTATTTGAATAGAACCAATGTGCAGGGTTGTGGGGAAAAGGCAGGCAAATGGCATTAAGTCATAATGCTCATTTGGAGGGCTAGTGCAGACACAATGGGCTGAATGGCCTTCTTCTGCATTGTATGATTCTGTGAATTTACGCCTGATTAGAAAAGTTACACTAGTGAGTTAGGAGAGTAGAGGGGTAGAAAGAGCAAAAAAATTGACTAAATGGTTAAGTAATTTGCCCTGACTCTCATCCAGGCCCAGTTACTGTGGTGGGAATTGATCTTATTGCTGTCCTTCCCAAACTTTCTCCCACTGTGTCCCCACTTTAAAGGTTGAAAATTGCTGTGACCCTCAGAGTGAGAGCTGGTGGTAGGGCTGGTGGGGGCAGTTAAAGTTGTGCCAGTGGGCTAGTTGGAGAACAGGCAGTGATTTTTTTTTTTCACCTATCAAGGAGATAGATTAATGTCCATAATGTTATTGGAAATTATTTTAAAATAGAGTTCTAGTGGTGTCTGTGTGTATGTGTGTGTGTCTTAACTGGATTAAAGCCAGCTGGTCTAGAGGCTCTGATGTATAGAAGAGAGTAGGTTTGAAATGGTAATTAGGTAAACAGGGAAGTTACAAGCTGAAGTGTAAAAGGGGCAATTTGCATTTTTAAATAAAACATTCAAAAGAATGGGTGAAATATTACACCTAGCCAGAAGAAGTTAAACATACAGTGCGTTTATTTTTTCCAAAGCCTGCTAATGAAATTGGTGCCATGAAAGGGTTTTATTGTTAGAAGAGGTAAAGTTCAAACAACCTAGTGATACAATGAGAATTTGCATTCAAAGAGGAAAATATGTATAAAGCAAAAGAAGGCTGTTGGTAAAAGAGGCGGGATCTAAGATCTAAAGCCTCCAGCCTGTAAGCCTCAAGCCGCTGTCTGTAAGGACCCAGAGCTGAACGCAACTCAGTTTAAATTCAGCTGTCCGGAGTATGTTTTGCCAAGGGTCTGTTTAAATCTATGAGCAGAATTTTCTGGCTGACATGCAGGTGGTGTAACCCACACATCAGCGTGTAAAATCTCGTGCGCTGGTGTCGAGCGAGCGTGCCGACGTCAGTGCGCGGCATCGGGATATTTCGGTGGGCGGGCGTGCTCAGTTCGCCCGCCATTTATTAAAGGGCTCATTAAGGTCCTTGACCTGCCAATTGCCCTGGATTTTGAGGGACCCGTGCGACTTCGGGTCAGTGCACGGGCCCAACGAGCAGGCGGGTAGGAGATTATTTAGGAAAACTCATGCACTGGCAGGATATGTGGACTCAGAGGGGTTGTTCATGTTTTACATGAAGTTATAATTGATGAAAGTGTTTAAAAGTTGCCTCTGTGATTGTTAGTAGTTCTCATCGATGTCCAAGAGGTTTTTGTGTAAAGTGAAAGCATTCTGCAGACAGCATTCTTTTTCAGATAGTTGCGGTGCTGAGGAAACATCTCAAACAGTCGTGACATTTTCCACCGAACTCAGGAGATTGAGAAGTCACATTATTGCCCTTCATTCCGTAAGGAGGGGCATAGACCGGGTGGGCAGAAGGCAACATTTCCCCTTGGCGCAGGGATGAGTAACGTGGTGGCATTCATCTACGTTGAGCGCCATGAGGTTCACAGCTGAAGTGCTGAGGACCTTTTGGACAGAGTAATGTGGGGCGCACTGGCTGAAAGGGTGCTGGAGGTCCCAAACCCCCTGGAATGGAATAAGTCTTTGGCTGTGCAGCAGCGATCCAATAGCATGTTAGACCATGGGGATAGTGTTCACAAATGGGATAAGGTGACTTTGGAAGGTGGTGGAGTCGCGATTCCTCAAGGGGACGAGGGTCCCTTCTGTAAGACCCACACGTCAGAGTGTCTCAGTCTGTGAATGAGCAGTGTTTCAGCATTAACAATTGCAGCAACCATCAGTGCTTTGGATGGTGGGCAGACAGAGTGGATGGGACTGTGGATCTCGAATACCTGCCCACTGGACCCCAGCCTCGCCGCCCTGTCCTCCTGCCTCCTCCCCAGCTCCATGGCCTGCTCCTCAAATGTTGTGAGGCGCTGCAGGAGGGCGCGCCCACCTCCAGTCCTCTGGCGCTCCTCGGCATTGTGGTTACTTTTTGCCTGCAAAACAGAGAAGAGGATTTATTGGGGCTGATTGCTCATGTACTCTCCACGCGCACGCCGCACCCCAACCACAGTGGCCCATCTGAGGCCTCCAGCGGCTCCTGTCCACACTACTGGTGATCAGTCCCCAGGAGATAGTACGGCTGCTCCCAACCCCCTCTCCCAACGGCCACACCGGACACACTTGGTGTCCATCACTTTGAATAGCACACAGGTCCTAGCGCCCATGGCAAGGAGGAGCAAATAGGTGCGGCGCTGATGCCAGCGGATGGGACTTGGCCAAAAGACCTTGAGGCTCCCCTTGGACCATCTCATTACCATCAATATAACATGTGTTGGAGTTCTGAGTATGTGTCTACCAGCCTCCCCTGCATCTTGCCCCCAAACTACTCAAATGCCACAGAAACCAACATATGCTGCGGGGAAAGCCCTTCTTCCCCTCAACCACAAAGGCTGATGTAAGCATTGTCAGTACCCATTTGCCCACCCAGCATGCGACAGACGCCCTATGCAGTAACGACAGCAATGCATGGTGCCGGGTTGGAGGGGGTGGTGTCAAAGGCTAAGGCTGCAACATAGGGGGCCCTGCTCCTCCCATCCTGAGGATACAGAATCTGACGCCGGTTCCCCACCTCTTGCAAGAGGACAGCAAGGCATACATCCGAAAATTTGGGGGCACAGTGGCTTCTCCTGCTGCCTGCCCCCCTCCTCCTGCTCATGCTGCTGTCCACTCGGACCTCCCTCCCTCTCTCCCCGAGCGGCCATGGTGCACTGCCTCAAGCAGGCTGTCTGGCCACTCTTTACTCAGGCTGCCAGCTCCCCATTGGAACCGGCAGTCGGAGGCAACCCAACCCCGTGACTATTTTCCCGTTCTCCACGGGAGTCACTTACCCACGGTGTGGGCCTTAATTGGCCCACCCGCAGAAAATCGCAGCGCGGCCCGTTTCGCCAGCGGCAATCAGCTGCCTACCTGCCGCCGAGTCGATCGGGTGGGTCCAACCGACAAACGTCAAATTCTGGCCTCTGTGTTTTACTGTTGCCTTAACAGCGGCGTAACTGAGAGTCAAATTAATTTGGGGACTTTTTAGAAGTTATCATAGTAATTTGTAGACATATGTGTGTGCTTACAATCTTTCAATTAATAAATGTTTAATTTAGTGTTATAAAAACCTCTTGAGACTCGGTGATCTTATTACTACTGAATTCAGAGCTTGCATCTCAAAACATACAAATTGCAAAATGGGTTATGACAGTTGTTTCAAGTTTCCCTCTGGGATTTGAATAGCTCAGCATTTACCATTGGCTGTGAGATAACATACCTACCATTTTGTAGGCTTTGTTGGAGGCAGCGATCAGGCCTCTAAACTGATTTCATTGGGTTAGACCCACTGAACCAAGGCAAGAAAAGATGTTGCACAAATGTCAAAGTGCCTTGGAGCCAGTCCCAGGGCTGTCACATTTGAGGCTCTGCTCCTTGGTAGCCTTTGTTGCCAAGGAGGAGAGGGAACTCGCAACCCCACCTGTTTGTCCGACTCACAACTTGGGACCCCCTGCATTAAGAGAATCAGCCAGTGCTCCCAATACTCATTGTTATCACAAAAGTAGGCACTCAAATGAGGTACCAGAGAGTGAGCAAGCCCAGAGAACTCCCTAATGAGCAAATGCTTTCAGGAGGGAAAGGGTGACACTGTGGAATGAAAATGCTAAGCCAGGAAATTCCATCTGCATTCATTTCTGCAGGTATAGAGCGATGTTTGATATTCTCCCAATGCCCTGGGATTGGCCAGTGGAAGTCAACTATCATGAAGCAAAAGCATTTTGTGTATGGAAAGACAATGGATGCCGCCTCCTGACAGAAGCTGAACATCATCTAATGCGTTCTGGCAGTCAGGTATTCAATTGAGTCCATTTCAGATATTGAGTAGAGTCTGTTTTAGAGATGCGTTTACATTCATGAACTTATATCACTGGAATTTCAAGGGGTGATGCTGCATAAAATTGGACCTACAGAGACCTTCATTTCAAACCATCTGCATTCTGCAGCATTCGGCCCATTTGGACCTTTCAAGTCTCCACAATCTTTTTGTAATTAAGGAAAATGACAAAAGGGGATGAAGTTCATGCTAGTTTTTGATGTCATGTTTGGATTGGCAGAAGAGGCAAAAGAACTTCACTAGTTTCATTGTAACTATGTCATATGTAGGCTATACAATGATGTGTTTCATTCTGATTTATATCTTTGTATCATACTTTTGCAAGCAAAAAGATGTTTTCTAGTCTTTAAGGTGTCCTTGCACAATTGCCCTAATGACACAATAGGTGCTGTTTTGGGGGCTGAGATAGATCAGGAAGATCCCAACTTCAAACTCCATTTGTGTTGAGTTAATTGATCTCAGCCAGAGTGGCAAGGGGCACCACAACTGGCCAGTGCCCCCTATGATGGGGGCAGCGGGTGGTGGGGGAATAATTTTCCAGGGCTCCTGCTTCTGATGGCTGCTTCCAAAGATTTAATGACTGGATCATGGCACAAGAAAAGTTTCTTTTTGAGAATCCTCCATCAGAGTCTTGGGACAGACCAGGGATTGGCACCTTTACACAATGAGTGATTGGCACATCAGGACAGACCAGGGATTGATGCTTTGTCCAGTACATGATCGTGGTATCAGGAAAACCAGGGATTGCTTCCTTTGCCCATCAACCCTGTAGAATTACTCATTAAAAATGACAACTTGTGCTGAATTTGTGAGTCTTACTTTGTGGAATGCTTTAGTGCTCAGTGAGGTTTTGCAGCTGTAAGCTGACAGCTGGTTAATCAGATATGGTAACATTACATTGTGGTATTCGGGTACCGAGTGTACTAAGTGTAACAGTTTGTGATCTATATGATACAAAATCTTCTGTTTACAACCAGCACATGACTCTTCTAATCTCAGACATGAATGTGTAACCAGAGTTCCTTCTGTATCCATTTGTGTGCACATTTTGTTTGCTGCTCCTGATCTGAGCTCATTATTTCTGTCTCGCTTTCTTCAGAGCCCCTCAGGTCTTTCCCTCTTGCCTCTCCCATTATTGCCATTCAGTCATGCCACCTTTTAACTCTCTGTTGGGTACTTTATAAACCCTATTCCCCACCCCAACCATCATTACTCTTCTGCCTTCCTACTCTGCTGCCTCTATCCCAGACATGAATGCCGCTTAGTTAATCCAGCAGCTACACTCTGGCCCTCTCTTGAAATTTTCTATAAGGTCCATTGAGTCACCAATCACTGCTTCCTACAGACACCAAGAGCTCCATAATTATTTCTTGCCAATCTAACCACCCAATGCACCTGTTGTGGATAACCTGACCAACCTCCATCCCAGCCAACTTACCCACCCACTACTATCTCTTGAACTCTGCCAGTGGATCAATCACTATTGTTCCCTGCATTTCTCTCCAGCGTGTCAGTTCATTCATGAACATGGCTTTTAAAATCCATGACCTATTGTGGATGATTACATTGACATGGCTTTGATTGAAATGTAGCTCCTGATGATGGTCATTCTCCTGCAATAGCCCAAGACTTTCCACCCTCAAGTTCAAAGTGGTCACAGTAGAGTATATCTGGCAGGCAAGTTGGGTTTCCATCCATTACCAGACCTGCATGGACCACATCAAGCTCTATAATGCTTAACTCTCCTCCCCTCTGCCAAAACCATCCACTACTCCAGTATCAATGTGCAGAACAAAGATACCTCCTTACTCCTTTCCTCCACAACTAACCATTTCCATCAGTCTTCCTATCCTGCCCCTGACCCCTCACCTTCCCCGGGTATCAGGAGCTGATCGGTTTCTTTGTCACAATTCTTGAGATCATCAATTCAGCTACCTCTGCAGAGTCTCCCCCTTCCCCTTTCTCAATAATCCAAACCTCACCCACACATACCCCTGTCCTTGCCTTGAAGCCCCCTCTCTCTCATTCCTCCCAATCTTGCATCATTTCTCACCAAACATTATTAATTTGTTCATGGGATGTGGGCATCGCTGGCTAAGCCAGCATTTATTACCCATCCCTAGTCACCCCTTGATCTCATCCATCAGACTCATCTCCTACTCTCTTGACCCTATTCCCACTAAACTACAGGCCACCTAAATTCTTCCTGGTTCCTGTTCTAGCTGACATTATGAATGGTTTCTTCTCTTCAGGTACTGACCCCATCCCATTCAGAACTGTTAGGATCATCCCCTCCCCAGAATACCTACTGTTGATTCGTCTGTCCTTGCAACCTACCATCTCACCTCTAATCTCACTTTCCTTTCAAGACCTTGAATGGGTTTTTTTACCTCACTTACCCATTCCCATCTATCTTGCAACTTCTTGCTTGAATTTCTACAGGTTTTGTCCTCTTCCAGCACATCATATTGATCTTAGTCAAAGCCACAAATGAGACATGGGGGAAAAAAGAACCAGCACAGGTCCAATGAGACAATTGGCCTCCTTCTGTGCTATAAGATTCTGTAATGCCCTGTCTGATTGTGGCCATAGTGCATTATCCCCCTTGCTTTCCTTAGCCTCTCTGCAGCCTTTGACATGGTCAACCACCATCCTCTCCTCTGTTATCTAGTTTAGTGGAACTGCCTTGTTTGTTTCCATTTGTACTATCCGGTCATGGCCACAGAATCTTCACCAATGCCTTCTCTTCCCATCACTACTCCATTAACTCCAAAGATCTACCCTTGGCCTCCTCCTCTACCTCATCTACATGGAGACACTATCGAAGACAAGGGATCACCTTCCACATGTATGCTGAGAGGCTCTATCTTTCCAACACCTCTCTCAACCCTTCTCCTTTCTCTATTACCAGGTTGCTTGTCCGACCTCGGCTTTGAATGAGGTGCAATTTCTTTCACTAAATATCAGTAAGACCGAAGCCCGTATCACCCCATCACATATCTCTCTTACCACCAATCCCATTCCCCTCTCAAAGCATTGTCTCAGCCTATGCTCTGAAATTATTTCCCTAAGCCCCAATGCCTTTCCATATCCCTCCCCTCGGAACCCACCTTGTCCATTAAATGTTTGGTCACTCCTTCTATTATCTCCTTTTTTGCCTCAGTGTCTATTTTTCCCTTCACACATATGAAGCAGCCTTAGATGTTTTTTTGCTGTGATATAGGTGTTACGGGTCTCGTTGTTGTTATTATAGGTGCTATATAAATGCACATTATTATTATTCAGTGATTTGTTTTTGCAAATACACACATGAAGACACTACATCATGACAGGGCAAAGCTCAGCTATGATGCTCTCTGTAATCAAACAGGCTGCCAAAATTCATTATTTAGCCTTACACAGGAGGCAACTGCTTAGCTGAGGTTTGCAAGAGCAGCTTGTGCCTTTAGAATCACAATGCATCTTCAGGAGAAAACTCAAGGTGGGAGGAAGAAGTAAGTATTGTAAACTCTAATAGTTGATTCTACTGAGCTGTGCCATTTACCATTTCTCGTTACAGCAATAGCTAGTCTATTACATATATCAGTTTAAGGTAGGGTTATGGGATCAGTCAGCCAGAATGGGAATCCTCAGCTGTATCTCCTCAATATGGATGAATACTAAGGTAGCCTGGAATTAAAAAGTCTTATCAAATTGTTTGCAGCGAACTGTGGGTTGAATGTGGCTGAACATTTTGTTTCTATTTGGCAGATGAAAAGAAAACCTAGGGCAGAAAATTCGCCCCCTAGTAAAATATGTGAAGCTGATGACCAACCAACCCTGATCATTGATTTAAATCTCCTTAGGCCAAGAAATGTTGACATATTCTCCAAAATATCTCCCGCTCAACTAGAACAACAGGGATCTTGTACCCCCTTCTCCCCCTGCTTCATACCAGCAAGAATAATATTTAAATTTCATCTATAACTTTAGTTTTGGTTCAGTCATGAACAGTAGCCATAGAACAGCCTCATAGACAAGGCCAACCATATTGTCTCTCAATGACCAAATAAACCTTTTCCAACAGGAGTCACTCAATTCCTCAGGAGTGGGAACTGATCGGATTTCTTTCCCCACCCTTGTGCATTTGTGCCCCTATTTGTGACCTAGCTAAGATCAGCTAACAATCCAGGGATTGAACATGGGTCTTTCCCATTGTATATGCTCAGCCTCATATTGAACAGCATCTTAGTAATTCATTCTTTATAGTTAGTCTAATGTGGCCCATGTATTTCCTTGACTGTCAGGCTTTGCCTTTGCCTATTAACTAACATCACTTTCTGGGCAGTACCTGTGAGTGTCTGAATCACATTGAATTGTGCTCACTGGGGTGATTGTGATTTTGCATCATGGTGATAAGGAGGCTGATCTGCTGTCAGTCATTTCACATTATCACCCAAGGTTAAGATAATCCCAGTGACCCTTTCTTCTATGCATTTTATTTGCACAATAGCCTGAACAGTGACTCAATACAGGTTGTTGTCATCCTGACCCTCTTCCTATATATTCTTCATAGCAGCCTTTGGGAGATAACATTACTTCTGATCCAATATTTTGTGACGATTTAAAGAAGAAATCTAATATCAACCTGGCTTTCGGATCTCCAACGGTAAGTGACATTTTATTCCATCAAGACTTGTGCTACATTTCTTAGGGATGCTGGGTTGTAGGTTATTTCTGTTCATAATTTTCTAGCTAAATGTTAACTGGCCACAGGATAAAGTTTAAAACACTTGTCCAAAATGGCATAATGCTAGAGGTCTTAAGTTATACTGGTGGATGCACTTCAGTCTCTGCCTAAGGAAAATGGAGCTCACTGACATGCTGATTAAGTATTAGAGTTCATGGGATATTTGGTTTTCTGCAAATCCCCAGAAGCTTCAAGTTGTAACACCCAAAGTTGAAGTAGGAGATTAACAAATTGGTTTAAAAAGTTGGCTGGCCTTGTATAGGATTGAGACAATGCAGCTGAGGACCTGGGTAACTTTCCTTCCACCTGCCACACACTGTGCTGCTGGTTTCAGGTATTGGTGTCCATCAATACCTCAGGCTCTTCTCCTGTGTTGTGACCTGAACCCTGGATCAGTTTAGCTTGTCATCCGTTTATTTTCCTTTCCTAGTTTCCTAGTTTCATTATGTGGCATTTTTCTATGTTAGCTGTTACTTGTCACTCATCAGCTAATACTTTACTCACAACAGATACTTGACAGTAATGCCCTGGTTTATTCCTATGCCCCTTTTTAAAGAATAATGTAATGTTAGCTTCTTTTTCTATTTATTCCAAAAGTTAGTGACATGGGTGTAACTAATTTCATTAGCTTTTTTTTGAAGTATACATTTTACCCAGTCCTAGTACTCTGCTTTTTTTTATTTTCTCAATCTATCCAGGGTCCATCATGTCTGCAATTTCTGTTTTGTTTTAGTATGTCCTCTGTTTGCCGCTCTCCTTCCCTGCTATACTGAGGAGACAGTGCAACTGTGAACACAAATAAAAATTAATTTAATTTAATTTTTGATATCATGTCACCTTTGTGACCTTTCAATGGCCTCAACCATTTCATTTTCATAATGTTTACTGTGTATGTATTTATAGAGATTAGCATTTCTTTCAGTATGTATGCCCTTTTTGATAATCAGGTCATTTTCCATTTCACCTCTCCTGAACAGTTTCTTACCTTCCTTTGCTTTGTTCTTTTATTCATCTCAATTTGCTATGATACCCAAACCTTTGTACTATAGGAATTTATTTTTTGCAGTTTTCCCTGAATTATATCTGTTGTCCGCATTGTCCTTTTCCCTCCATTGCCTCACTTCCATAGTTCTGCATGTATTCTGTAGTTCTAAACCCAAGCTACTTTACTGCTGCACATTTTCCCACTAACAGTCTTGTCCAGTCCAGTTTCCTCAGCTTACTCCTCAATATCAGCCCTTCAAAACTTGATTGTTTCTATTGTGTTAATTCTCTGTTCCATTATTAGATAAACATTTTATTCTGCTACATTGTCGTCACTATTGCCCTAGTCTGGCCACTACAGTCATAACATTAGTAAGAATGTATGAATTTCTTTTGAATGCCAATAGGTACAACAGGCCTCCTTGATTGAAAAGAACCCCACTCATCTGCTCCTCAATATAGCTTCGCTTTCTGTATATATTTCAACCCCTTCCGTCTTCAGAAATTCACCTTCAGTCCATTTAAACTGTTTTTCGATTTCTGTCCTTCACCATTGGGACCTTTCACCACAGTCAACATTGTGCCTGGATCAAGATTGAAAAGTTCCTTCACAGTCTTGGAAACTTCAACTTTGTCACCACAGCATTCACCTTTCCCAGAGAGGACAAACCTAATTTATTGATGTTTTCTACATTATTTATATTCCTGGCAGCACATTGGCTGCTCACCCCTGTACTTTCTCAAGAGTAATAGTCGTGCTTAATGATTAGGTGAATGTGCTGCATACAGTACTCTGGGGTGAATAGGTGGAATTAAGATAATCAAAAAGGGAAGGGTTTGTTGGGTCAAGTAACCTTTTCTGGTTCCTTATTTTGTTTAGGTTTTTATTTCGTAAAAAAGTAACAAAATAATATCTTGGAATATCTTGGAGATGAATTGATTGCAAAGTCCTTATGCCCATGTTACTTATGGTTGCTGTTTACCTTCCCTCTGAAGTGGGTGTAACAAGCCCCCAATTGTATCAAACCATGATGACTCACCACAACCTTCTCATGGCAACCAGGGGTTGGTAATAAATGGCGACATTTCCAGAAACTCCCATATCCTGAGGATGAATTATAAAATATACTCAGGTGCCCATAAAATGGCAAAATGCTAGCAAGATTATTCAAATATTATATTTGAAGCATATGATCACTGGAAGCATAGAAAGTACAGGACTGGAAGGAAAATGTAGTCCAGCCAGACAACCCAAACACTAATGCCCCTTCATCTGGCCAATGCTCCATTAAATTGTTCCACACCATTTGCCTCCCTTGGGCAGGTCTGTAGCACATGTTCAATACTCTCTGTGCAAAGTCATAAAATTTAATCCCTCTATGCACCTTCCCTCTTGAGCCAAAGCTACAACCCCTGGTTGTACAGTTTTGGGCAATTATGCGTACATTATCTGAGGTCAATTATCTAACCCTTTAAAAATCTTGGCTATTTGAATAATATTTTCCACTGAACCTTTTCTTCTCCAGAGTAAATAATTCTAAGCATTTCATCTCCACTCAAATGTTCAGATGCTTGAAGTAAGTGTCAGTGTGGTGGTCCTTTTCTGCACCATTTCCAAAGCCATGATATCCCTACTGTAGTAGTGATTAGGATTGTATACAGTAGTTCAGCATATGATGTACATTGTTCTCCTTCTTTATGTCCTCTGCAGCCTGTGACTATGTATCCACCCACTGAAGCAGGCTTTCATGATGTGTCTGGCAATGTCTGGGTATGGACGGAAGATCAGTTTAATGGGCTTCCAGGGTTTGAAACCACATACCTGTATGATGACTTCTCCAGCCCATGTTTTGATGGCAGACATACAATAATCCTGGTACGTCATATGCAGTACTTTTCCTGGAACTGCGGGGTTCAT
This sequence comes from Carcharodon carcharias, assembly GCF_017639515.1. Taxonomy (NCBI): domain Eukaryota; kingdom Metazoa; phylum Chordata; class Chondrichthyes; order Lamniformes; family Lamnidae; genus Carcharodon; species Carcharodon carcharias. Next base: position 12,176,326 of record NC_054482.1, on the reverse strand, counting down.
TTTCATTCAATTCATTCTGCAGTTAAAAACAGTCAGGTTACTGAGCTGCTCAGATCCGATATTAACTTGCAGGATTATGCAGGTAGATGGGACTCAGTCCTAAGGCAGACAAATTCACATAAATTTATACAAATTGCATTCTTATTGTGTCAATAGAAAGCCAATGCAGTTTAACCAGAGTCTGAGTGACAGAAACCACTCCGGCTTTCCTGAGAAGACAGAGTTAGGTCTGCGCCTGCTTTGCCAATAGAAGAGGCTCTTCTCATAAGTGTGGAACTCTTTTTTGTGGGGTGAGGAACAGCAGTGTGCTCCTCCAGGCTCCACAAGGAAAGGCACAGCCACCCTGCCCTAGCTTCTTCTCCAACAAACCCCGCCCCATTCTTCCTTCCTTCTTTCTCTCAAGATTACCTTGAAATCCCTTCCTCTTCATGAAGCTTCTGCCAGTGCTGTTATCGAGGAGGTGTTTAAAGGGGTGATGGGAGTTTCCATTTCAGCTGCCATAATTTCAGGTGAGGAGCTGTGGAAACTCTGGAAAACAAATGTGTAAATGCTATTTTTCCTGGGATTTCTTTGGCTTTTCCACGAAAGTTATGGCAAATCAGTGAACAAAGCCATCAGTTGACTTGCCTTCTCTCTTGTTTCAAGAGCACCTCGTTGGTGACGACTGATTTCAAACATAATCTCAGTTTAAGAAATGTGAAATATTTCAGTAAGAGGAAACATTGAAATGGTTGCTGTCTTCTTTGTAAGAAAGCATCTGAAGCTGAGTTAATCCAACTCCTTCATCAGATTTAGAGATTTTAGGGATAGGTGTAGACTGAAGTGATCAAATACTCCTCTCATTATGTTGGTCATATGGGGTGGGAGAAAGATTTTCTCTCCATAAGGAACCTCTCTCTCTTAACCCTCTTGACAATAACCCCACATCACTGGTTCTACAATCGGAGGCGCTCAACAATTAGGAGGGTTAAATAGTGGCAATGCGAAGATGGATAAATCTGTTGCTTGATGATTTTGGGAGATTGTGAAGGATTTACGTATACTTTCTCTGAGGTGGCAAAGTGCAAGCGTTGGTGACATTCAACTGCTACTTGAAAGTAAAGACTCTTCCAACCTTGGTGTGAAAGCCTAATGAGTAAATAATAATAGTGTTACCGTTGACTCAGAAGAAGCACTCTTACTTCTTAGTTGGAATGTTCAAGCCCCATTTCAGAGACTTGAGCACGTAATTCAGGCTGATACTTCAGTGCAGTACTGAGGGAGAGCTGCACTGCTGATGTGCCATCTTTTGGATGAGCTGTTATGCCTTCTAGTTATGTGGATGTAAAGAATCCCCTGGCATTAATCAAAGAACAGCATGAGAGTTCCCCTGATGGCTTGGCCAGTATGGGTCCTTCAACCGACATCTCTAAAATAGATTATCCAGTTATTAGCTCATTGCTGTTTTTGGAATCTTGCTGTGCACAATTTGGTTGGAGTATTTGCTCACATTACAATAGTGGCTACACTTCAAAAATATTTCATTGACTGTGAGGTGCTCTGGGACAGATTGAGGTAGCTTTGAGTAAAATAGCATTCATGGTGGGTTTGTTGACTTTGACTTTATTTCTATGTTCACAGGGTGGTTCCTGGATCTCAACAGGAGATGAGGCATCTAGGTTTGCAAGATTTGCCTTCAGGAGGCATTTTTTCCAACATTTGGGCTTCCGCTTTGCCAGAACATGCAACCGGTTGAAAACGCCAGTCAGAGTGCTGAATATTGAAACATTTATTGCAGGTATGGGAGTAAGCAGTACAAAATCATCACACTGTTCAAACTTGGAACAATTGGAATACTCAGGATGAAAATGTCATACAAACCGAAAAGTTCCCAAGTCCAATTATTGTCTTCCACTGGGAACCAAGAAAAGCAAGAAAATGGGCCCAGAAATCCATTTGGAGTAAAGGTTAAGGGCATTGACCTGATTTTCTTTGGAAAAGAGGAAAGATTAAGTTTAACTGAAGTTTTAAGGCTTATGAAGATTATTTGTTTATTTGAAACAAAAGCAAAAATGTTCAAAACACTCAGCATGTCAATCAGCATCAATAGAGAGAGCAAATGAGTTAATGGCTGAATTTTCTGGCCCTGTTGGCATTGGCCATCATGGCGGACTTTGGGGGGGTGGTGGGGGTGGTCAACATAGCGAGAGGGACAAAAATTGGCCCATCAATGGCCGGTCACGTATCCTGCCCCTGCACGTTAGAAATCTAATTTCAATACTTTAGCATTTCATTATAAGCCCTGCTTAACGGAGTCATCCCCCTCACGTCAAATTTACTGCCCACACTGGTGCAACTTCAGAAGGGTGTACCTCACAACTGCTTTTAAAAGGGGTGCACCTGGCAACCTGAACTTCAGGGGGAACTCAGAGGTGAGCGCACACAACCGTGTGCAGCATTCACAATCTTCGCCCATAGGACAGCATCCGCAGGTTGGCACAGGCAAGTCACTTTTTCCCGGCTGGCTTTCAGTGCAGTGCTGGGGCAAAGGCTCCTGTGCAGGTCAGGCCGTTGGGGGGTGGTGGGGGGATGGTGGGGGGGGGGGGGGCGGTGTGTGATGGTGCGTTGGGGGCAAGGCAGCACAGACGGAACAAAGCAATCAAGCACATGCCGGGTGGTGGGGGTGGAGGGGGATGAGGGAAGCGGCCACAAAGCTTGTCAAAAGTGAGCATTCTTCCGCAGCTGAGACCGTTCAGCAACAGCTCCATTGACATGCTCGGAGTCGGGCCGCAGAAGTTTTTCTGCCCACTCAAGCAACGCAAAAACATGAATGTGCCACCAAATGCTCCAGAACGTTTCACCCCTCAGGCACAGACTGCAAATTAATGGGCTTTTTAGTGGGCAGCAGAGCAATTGGCCGACTGGGCAAGTTGTAGAATCCCTTTGCGAAAGGCGGCCATGACACAGTCACTGGTGGAGACGCTCACACCCCCTTGCAATGTCTTTATTAAGGTTTGGACCAGTATCCATTGTGGTTCAAGCTAACAATGCAGCCTTGCAGTGTGGGTTAGGTGAATGTCTGTGCCTGAGCTGTGAGCACAGCATCCAGTCCAGTGGCCAAAAAGGTCAAGTGGAGTGAGGTGGAGGTGGGTGGGGTTTCAGACAGCCAATGAGTGCACTTCACAATGGACATCCAAAAGTGGCCAACACTCTCCTTCATGTGGGAAGGTGCCTTCAGACTTAACCAAGAGAAATTCTTAGGACACCTATGCTAAGCCCCATGTCTCGCTCCTTGATCGTGCAGGAGGAGAACATCAGGATCATAGAGGCTGGTGATTTAGCGGTGTGTCTCATGGCTTACAGGGAGCAGAGAGGAAGAAGAACAGAGCGCTGGAGATGCCTAACTTGGTAAAGAGAGGAGAACCTCTCTTAAGATGGAGGGGGGGTAGCAGGGCCTGCTGTGTACGCAGCTTAAGATGCACAGAGAGCTGTCGCTCGTAGACACCTCGATGGACCCGGGGTCTATGGACGGCTCCTGTCATTCCTGCAGATGACTGAGAACCAGTGTTCGCCGATGACTGCGCATGTCTAGGGAACTGGTCAGTCACATATGCTGCGGAATTTGGCGCCACGCGGACGTGGAGTGTGTCCACTGCCAGTGGCTGTGAAAGTGACCGTGGGGCTCAATTTTTACACTACTGGCTCCTTCCAGGGCTCCACAGGTGACCTGTGCAGGATCTCACAAGCCTCCACACACAAGTGTATCCAGGAGGTCATGGGCACCATCTTCAGGAAGGCAGAGGACTTTATGCATTCCGCCCAGGATCAGGAAAGCCAGGAAGCAAAGTGCTGGGATTTATGCAGATCTCAGGTTTTCCATAGGTACAAGTCTGCCATCAACTGCACTCACGTGGTGCTTAGATCTCCATGGCGACAAGCAGTCAACTATGACAACCGCAAAGGCTTCCACTCGCTAAATGTTCACCTGGTGTGCGACCACCACAAACACACCCTGCAGGTCTGCGCACGATTCCCAGGGACTCCTACACCCCTAGAAGGTCTCAGATCCCTGACATCTTCCAGGATCCAGAGAGGCTGCAGGGTTAGCTCCTCAGAGACAAGAGCTACCCACGTAGCTGATGATATCCGTGTGGCAGTCTCAGGCTGCAGCAGAGCGACTGCCACCTGGGCTTTGGTGGAGCAAACTATAGGCATTTTGAAAATGAGTTTCCGGTACCTCGACAAGTCCAGTGGAGCTATACAGCCCACTGAGGGTGTCGTGCTTGCTGCATGCTCCACAACCTGGAGCTGCAATGGGGGGACCTTCATGAGATGAAAGAGATGCTCATCTCCGACGAGAGGACATTGAAGAGGATGACGGTGATGAGGCCATAGCACTGGCCAGATGAAGCAGGCACGCTCAGGAGGCCCTTCCAGCCTCAAGATTCATAGGGAATGATGAGATGCAGTGAGGACAGTCCTGACTCCTCACCTTGCACCTGTAAACATTTGACTCCTGTCTGGCTGATGGCAGCGCACATACCCTCAGTGCTCAGGCTCATGCACAGTGGAAGCTCTAATAGCCACTAGGTTCCAGGAGGATGATGACAACATACAGTGAGGGCACACCAAAGATCTTCATTCACGTAGCCTCTGTGAATGTCAGACTCCAGTCTGGCTGAGGGCAGCTCGCTTGCGCTCAATGATCAGGGTCATATCAAGGAGATGCAGCCATGAAACTTTAAATTGCCCTGATCCTTTGTCAGTCTTCAGTACCTGAGCCCTTCAGGAGCACAGAGTCACCGGTCACAGATGCAGAAGAGATGGGGGCCAGCCCCACCTTAAAGGTGCTGAGAGCACACCGAGAGAATGACAGAGCTCTGTGACCCCGGCCCACCACCTTCTGGCAGCAATAACAAGCTCCTTCGAGGTGCAGGCATCAGAAAGTGTCCAGTGAGTGTGAAGCTGGATCATCACTTTGGTCTGGTGGTTACACATTGCACAGGGAAGAGGCCCTGGACTGAGACACCTGCCTTTATCTTGTGCAGAAACCAAGGTTTCACATCTGAGTGACATGAACACTGCTCATCGGAACAAGGAGCCGTAGACAAGGAGACATTCTTCGGAATTTACTTACAATAGTGAACATTATGTACAAGTGATTAACACCCGTGCCCAGGCTGTGCAACTAAATCTTCTTAACCTTCCTAACCCTGCCGCTATGTCTTGGCCATCCACAGCAGAGGTGGAGGAAGCCTGCTGACCACTACACCCGGTCTCTGATGACCTTGACGGACATCCTCTGTAGGGCCGAGACCTGGAGGATCCTGACCTGCTTTCGGGGTCCTGCTGTGTGGCAATGTCACCTTCCTCAGCCTGTGGAGCTGGAGCAGTAGGGTCACACGAAGAGGGAACTTGGATCGGCCGGACATTCCTGGAGTCACCTAGGTGGATGGCCCTGGGTGTCGAGCTGCTGGTCCTCCTCCCTATGGCTGCCTGAGGACCCCTGCCTGACTCCTTGAGGAGAAGGGGAAGCTGGAGTGAAGTTGAGCTGCCCTCCACCCCTCTCACGCTGACAACTATGGCATCAGTGATGGCGTTCAGCCCGTGCAGCAGTACTGAACCGATGTCATGGACCAAGGTCTCCATGGCAACCGACATCCTACCGGTGTTGACCTCGGTGCGTTGGTATGCCGGTGCTTTCACCTCAGCCTGAAGGTGGACGGACTCCTCCCTCATGCCTTGTAATCTGAGGAGTGCAGCGGACCTCACTTCCTGATGTTCCCGAGCTTGTCTTTGCAGCTCCAGCAACTGGGGTACGACCAAGTCCAGAGGCTCCCCATCTGACTCAGACTCAGCAGATTTCTGGCCTCAAGAAGTTCTTCAAGTGCCAGAAACCTGGGAAGTCCCTGCCTCCGCTTGCTGTGGATCAGACAGTCCTGATGTGCTCACCAGATTGTGACCCCAAGGCTACTCTGGAACTAAGAGCCACCAAGATGTGTGTCCCTGCGCTGGTGGAGGGTGTGGGTGAGCACTGTGATGGGTCTTCAATTAGGGTGTCATCAGATTCTTCTTCCGAGGTGCCTTCAGGACTTGAGTTGAGGTGTGCCTGCGAAAGTAGGGAGAGATAATTGGTGCATGGCAGGGGACTGCAGAACAGGGCAAGTGACTCACAGTATGGTTGTCTGATGGATGTTGCACTGCTGGATCCTCACTTGGTTGAGCACCGCCAACCTCACTGTCAGCACAGGACTGGTCCAGCTCGTCACTGGCCAGCTGGATGACTCCATTTTCAACACCTGTGAGGACCTTGATGTCGGACATTCCTCCACCAGTCTGTGACCTCTCTCTGTTGTGTGTCAGGTTGAAATGCATGAACACAGGTGGACAAATTGTAAGCAGGACGCCTGCCAGGCCAGATGAGAATGCCTGGCATGTGTGGTTCCACCAATAGAGGAAATCTCTCCCAATTCACTATCAAAACTCATCATCATTTGACAAAACTATGTTACTCTCCATATTTAGTCAGATGTTAATTGTTGCAGAATCTCAAGTCTCTCATCATAATCAAAGCTTCACATCCCTCATATTAGCCTAATGAATCATATTTGTATACAACAATTTCAGGAAGCCCATTGTAGTGAGAACATTAAATTATATGTCCTACTTATAAACCCAAAGATTGTTTGCCTTTTCCTCTCACTATCTATCTACACTTGCACATTCACGGAATTACATATTTGAACCCCTAGGCTGCTGTATGAATAACCTTCAGTGTCATTCCATTGTGCACATACTCTGATCACTTCTTAAAAACACATTACCTGTTAACCTATGTCTTTCCTGAAATCTTTTGAGGTTCACCTCACTATATTCTGTCATCAGCAGAGTTATTTATCTTGTTCCCTACAGCTCAAAGTCAAGTCATCTTTATATATTCAGAACAGAAGTGGCGCCAGCATTAACCCCTGGGATGCATCACTGGCAGCTTGTGATCAACTCTGCTATATCCATATATCCTAACCCTTTGTTTCTGATATTATTGCAATTTTTGATGCTTTAGATTAATCAGAATGCTGAATAATATTGACTATTATTTAGATATTAGTATAAATACTAGAAAATATTGCGGTCAGCTTCAACACTTATTTCCTAGATTTTAAAAGGGGTCCAATCTCACCTCATGCTTTTGTATAATCTCACCCTATTTGTTACTAGGGAAAGGACATGTTCCTCTTCTTCAGTCTCTTATGTGACACAATCTCTCTGATGTAATGTTCCAATTTTGCCATTATAAACAGGTTGAAATCCTGTCATTGCATCATGTCACATTCACGTCCACATTGTAAAACTGGTGACATGCCAGTGGAAATGAATGAATACTTCTTTAACAGAATAAACAACCCTGAAGAGGGCATAGAGTCTTTATGTTTCCGATTACTTTTGTTTTAAAATTGAACTTCTTTTGTTGAAATGCACATGCCACAGCAATGTAACTCATGATGTGGCACAGCTTGCCTCCAACAGTGAAGTAAATTTCATAGCTTGAGGTTTTAAAGCAGTGTCACTGTTGTCTTAAAAGTATTTTACAGGAGATTTAAGAACTTGCATTTGACAACTGGGAATGTAAACACACTATTGCAATATGGTCATAGTAATCTGTGGTCCCGTGGCACCTAAGGTAATCGGCAATACATTGAGGTTGTTGCATCATGCCTTGCACTCCCTTGTCTGTAGAATCCAATTAAATGTTGTTAGTATGGTTGAAATGTCCCTTTAACTGCAACAGAACTGGGTGGCTTGAGTAGCATTCACTATTGGATGACGTTCAATGGTTTGTGAGACAAGTAGAGGACAAAAAAGAAAAGCATCTTTAAGCTTTGCATTTGCAATTCTTTTGGCATTTTCCACAGTACAGAGATTTCCACTAAAGAGACATGTGTTTTCACCAGATAATCCAATCACTGTCCCCAAGGAGACTGTACGACTGATCTCAGTTTCCAGCACCAACACTCAGCTGCACTATGAGACGGATGTTGCTGTGCAGGTAGGTAGGTGCTACATGCCTCTCAGGCCAGTACAGTGTCAGCAAAGGTTCCTTAACAGTTTGCTTCCAGTGGCTGAATTCTCTGAAAGATAAATTTTTCACAAGCTTTCTGTGTGAGATGAATTAAGTGCCTCGATTCAAATATATTCTGCACAGTATTGGTTGAATGGAGTAACATCAAAAATTAAAGTCTTAGAGTAGCATGCAGTACCCATCATGAATAATTGTAACGTTAAATCCCAAGTGTAAAACATGAGGATTTTCATATTTGATCCACATGCCTGGAATTGCTGCTTTCTTTTGCCTCCATTAATGAGCACTCCAGGCAAAGCTCACATTAATCATGTTATAGAACCAGTAAATAATGTCATGCTAATATTCTACTTTTCCCTATTTCAGTATTTTTCTCTGTTGTTTCTTTTTCTCTCTTCACATTTGTGAGTCAGACCAGCGTAAAATCCCATATAACCAGACTCCCCCACTCTAGTGACTGTTCTTCACAGCTGAATTCAGTAACTGTTTGCAGGCTATATAACCATGGGGAAAGGGAGTGGAGGGACATACCAGAGACAAGCTGGACCCTCGCTCAGTAAACATACTTTCGAGCAACTTTAGCAGGAGTAGGAACCATTTGCTGATTTTTGCGCCATAGTTACAGAATAAGGGGACACTCATTTAAAACTGAGATGCGAAGGAATTTCTTCTCTCAGAGGGTAGTGAATGTCTGGAATTCTTTACCCCAGAGAGTTGTGGAGGCTAGATCACTGAAATTATTTAAAGAGGAGGTAGATAGATTTTGGAAATATCAGGGAGTTGAGGGTTATGAAGCGCTGGCAGGAAAGAGGAGTTGAGGCCTGGGGCAGATCAGCCATTATTGAATGGCAGGGCAGGCTCGAGGGGCTGAATAGTCTACTCCTGCTCCTATTTCTTATGTTCTTATGTTTTGTTCTCTCTAGCCCAAGAACCTGAGATCAGTTATAGTATCTCTATTACTGATCCAGCCAAGATCAACTAATTAGTACACACCAGAGAACAAAGTGCAGAGGTGCAACCTTCCTGGTCATCATGCCTCAGGACCTGTTTATTTTTCCACTGAGCCCATATGTAGAGCAAGACTTTTCTTTTTAAAGGGGCTGCTATAAGCGAAAGACAACATTTGTTGCTACAAGCTCTGGGCATCAGATAGTTCATATTTCAATGCTTTTGGTTATGGTTCAGAGTTGCATTACATAATTAATGCCGAGCCCAAGCTACATGTCCATTTCTTTTGTCCATTTTGAATGGGTGGTGAAATAGCGTAAGTTCTACCTGTGTCACTTTGTGTAGAAAGATAGATTGATTGCTCCTTCCTGGTAGGGGAGCATTTTGCTCCACTTGGTGCTTCACCACTGCCAACTTGGCTGAGACCTGATTTCCTTCACACAAAATCCAAGCACACATTTCAGCTACTGTCTTTTATTGATTACAAGTCAGTCAGTTGTGTGGTACCATACTAGACCCGTCAGTGGATTAACATCAGAGGTGGATAATCTGGGGCGTCCCTATGTGGCTCAAATCAATTAACATACTTTGTTTTGATGAACAAGAAGCAAAAATGTTTTGTGTGATTTTTCTGACTCCCAACTTGCTCATTTTTAACTTAGATCCCAAGTATTTGAATTCTTCCCCAAAGTCAATCATTTCCTTGAATCAATATTGTCAATTCCCACCATAATCTTGAACATGCCATGTAGATCGACTAAAAGTTCCTTAGTTTTAAAGATAAACGAACCCAACTTTTTAAACTTTTTTTTTTAACAACTTCAGCTTCTTGTATTGGAATCATCCAGGCAATGCTTGATCTCATGGAAACTAACCTGACAATAACAAAGAATGACATGTATTCCCATCATCCCATCAGGTGAACAAATCAGTACGTCAACTACTGGGAAAATGCAGAACGTATCCACACACTCTGTAATAGTTAATCAGTGAATAATAGCAAAGACCAGCTTACTATCTGTTTCCACTATCAACAGTCAACTCTTTGTTTCTATCGAATCATGGTTTCACAGCACAAAACCACTCACCTAATTTGGCGCAATTTGCAGTTAATTTGCAGTTTCAGTCATGACAAATTAGGATTAAGAATTTAGATCAAGTAGAAAGTTTCCATTCAAAGGCAGATATAAGCAAACGTGAAATTCTCATGAAAGGCCTTTGAAGTGGACAAAGATCATTCGGTGTGTTTCTGAGAGATAATTCAGATGTAAGAAGGAGATGGCAGCTGTGCATTATCTAAACAAAATCATAAATGCAAAATTTATAAATCTCCTTCACTCCAGCTGACAAGTGGTAAGTAACATTCACACAACACAAATGCCAGGCAATGACCATCTCCAACAAGAGAGAATCTAACCTCGCCCTTTGACATTCAATGCAATTACCATCACTGAATCCCCCACTATCAACATCTTGGGAGGTTACCATTGACCAGGAACTGAACTGGACTAGCCATATAAATACTGTGGCTGCAAGAGCAGGTCAGAGGCTAGGAATCCTGTGATGAGTAACTCACCTCCTGAGTCCTCAAAGCCTGTCCACCATCTACAAGGCACAAGTCAGGATTGTGATGGAATGCTCCCCACTTGCCTGGATGAGTGCAGCTCCCACAACACTCAAGAAACTTGACACTGTCCAGGACAAAGCAGCCGCTTGATTGGCACCCCATCCACAAACATTCACTCCCTCCACCACCAACACACAGTAGCAGCAGTGTGTACCATCTACAAGATGCACTGCAGGAATTCACAAAGGCCCCTTGGACAGCAGCTTCCAAACCCACAAGCACTACCAGCTAGAAGAGCAAGGGCAGCAGATAAATGGAAACACCACCACCTGGAAGTTCCCCTCCAAGTCACTCATCACCCTGACTTGGAAATATATTGCCGTTCCTTCACTGTCACTGGGTCAAAATCCTGAAACTCCCTTCCTAACAGCGCTGTAGGAGTACCTGCAACACAGGAACTGCAGTGGAGGGCAGCTCACCCCTCCTTCTAAAGGGCATTAAATGCTATAATGAATAAAAAAGATTTATAAAGGAGAGCAGGCTTGTTACAATCTTCATCTGCATCTAAACATCCTTGTATTTTTTTTATTATGTGCGATTGAAATATTCTTGCTCTACTGCATGATTTACTCAGGAACAGCTGCAGTTGGAGTATGGAGACCTGAGCGAAACTGGTTACTGCAACCAATTGTTTGGAGTATGTAAGCAGGCGATCGAGGAGGAGCAGCTATCCAGGAGCACAGGCCTTGTTCTGGGCAGTGGAACTGGTCTCATATCCTTCATGTTAACCCAGTTGTTTCGCAAGGTAACATTTTAACTGATCTTACATATTAACATTCCAAATTAATGTTTCCTTTTATCCTTTCCGGCACCTCCTGAAGTTACAGAATCCTGTTATAGTTCCATGGGTGCCAGCTGTGAACCTGAACCTCACCCATGTGACCATTCTATGGAGATTTACAGCTGAGTCAGGCCCTAAACTCACCTGATGCCCAAACTGTTTACAGCTGTTTACAGCAGGAGGGGGAGCCTTTACTGGCTTTTCTCACTCTTTCTCAGCGCTGTCTCTTTACGAGCAGCCATTGTTTGTGTCCCACCCATCCCATTCTCTCACTGACCTTCTGGCCCACTGTCTACGCCAGCAGCTAATCTTGCCTATCTCCTTCCCATCCAATTCAACCCTCTCAGTCCTGACCTGGTGATGTCAGCCAATGGATCAGCTCTCACCTTCCCACTCTTCATCTCCCTCCATAATGTCCATTCGCTTGTGAACATGGCCCTAGCTATCCATGATCTTATTGAGGATGATTGTATCAATATCATAGTCTTTATGGAAACATGGCTGAGGGGTGATGGCCCTCCCAGCTGCCTATATCTATCTCCACTTGCACGGTCAGGACTGCACCATACTGGTAAGGCTCTGTTCATTAGGTCACATCTTGGCCTGACACCCTACTCCTCTGATACTTTCTCCTACTTTGAGCATGTTACCCTGTCCCATCCTTTCACCTCCCATTTAAAACCCTCATTCTCTACCGCCCACAAGAAAAATTTTGGCACAAATATATCTTCACTGTTTTCCTCCTCCATCAGCCTCTGCATCAAATTACTTCTCAGTGATTTCAACCTCCGTTTCACCTCATCATGTTTTCTCTCCTCTGAGTTCACTGACCTCTTCTCCTCACTTAATCTCTCCCTCCATGTAAACTTCCCAATTCATATTCATGACCACCCCTTGACTTCGCCATCCCACATGGCCTCACTACTCCCACGGTGTCAATCACAGGTAAGGCCATCTCTAATCACTTCCTTGTATCGTTCTCCACCTATATCCCCTTTCCTCTTTCCAACATCCTTTTGCATTCATCCCTGGAAAAAAACTATTCCCAATTCACTTTCAACTGCACTTTCAAAATTTCAGCTGTCTAGCCTTTGATCCTCAGTTTGCCGTGGCATTTTCTGCAGCTACTGATTTCTCAACCACAGCCTTACCTCTAGTTTTGAAGCCCTAGGCCCCAGTAAAACTATACTTCTCTCTCTCAGTCTGGCCAATCCCACTCGTCCAGCCATCTCTCTGCTTCCTTATGTCAAAGGGACCCAGATTTGAAAGGAAATGGCAGCCAACTAGTTTAACCAGATCTGCCTGGGCCACATAAAAGTATGGTCAGGTCCTGCTCTAATCTGCTAAAATTGTTCACTACTCCGGATCATCCTGGAATGCAAAGATAACCCGCGGCATCTTTTTTCTACTGTAAACCATCTTCTTAAATCCCTTTATCCTATTTCCTCCAACCTCACCAACAATAAGTGCCAGGAGGTCATGGACTTCTTTGTCACTAATATTGAGACTATCCAATCAGCTGTTTCTACTAATTCCCTTCCTCTTCTAGCCCATCCGGGTCAAACTTGCTCAAAAGTTCCTCCATGTGCCAGTCCAGAGTTCGTTTCTTTCTCTAGTTTCTCTACTATAACCCCTCATGTCCTCCTCGAGCTCATCCTGTATTGAGACCCACCTCCTGCTTCCTCAACCCTAGTCCCACTGAACTGCTACCCACCTAACCTCCTTTCCTAGTCCCCAACACTAACTGACATTGTTAACGTTCCTCCCTCATCAGATCCTGACTCTCTCCTTTAAACTTGTTGTCATCGCGCCACTCCTCAAAAAACCAACCCTTGACCCCACTATCCTTGCAAACTATCCATCTCCTACCTCTCTTTCCTCTCAAACATCCATAAACGTGTTGTCACCTCCCAAATCCATGCCCAACCTTCAAGGAATCCCATGCTTGAACCCCACTGATCAGATTTCTGCCCCTGCCAGATGTCCCCAAGGATCTATCCTTGGCCCCCTCCTATTTCTTATCTACATGCTGCTCCTTGGTGACATCATCTGAAAACACAGAGTTAGTTTTAACATGTTCGCTAATGACACTCAGATCTCACCACCACCTCTCTCGATTCCTCCACTATTGCTAAACTGTCAGATTACTGGATGAGCAGAAACTTCCTCCAACAACTTCCAACCACATATCTGTGCCATCATCAAGGCCGCCTACTTTTATCTCCATAACATCACATCAGCTCATGTGCTTTCACGTGAAAGGTTCATCCATACCTTTGTTATCTGTAAATTTGGCTATTTGAGTGATTCCTGGCCAGCCTCCCACATTCTAATTTTGAGGTCATCCAAAACTCCACTGACTGTGACCTTATTCACACCAAATCTCATTCCTCTGTCACCTTATGCTCGTTGGCCAACATTCAATCTTGATCACACAGCACCTGGACTTCAAGATTCTCCTCCTTGCTTTCAAATCCCTCCATGGTCTTGCTCCTCCCTACCTCAGTAATTGCCTTCACCCCACAACCCTTTGAGATATCTAAAATCATCTAATGCTGGCTTCTTGAGTAGCTCAGATTTTAATCATTGCATCATTGGTGGCCAAGCTTTCAGCCACCCAGGCCCTAAGGTCTGGAATTCTCTCTCTAAACCTCTCCATCTTTCTGCCTCTCTTTCACCCATTACGAGGCTCCATAAAATCTACCTCTGACCAAGCTTTTGATCATCTGCCCTAATGTCACTTTATGTGCTCGGTGTCAAATTCTGCTTTATAACAATCCTGTGAAGCACATTTGGACATTTTATTCTGGAGAATGCACTATATATATATATATATATATATATATATATACAACCAAGGCCAATTATACTGACCATACACATAACCCCACTGGGAGCAGCTAACTGATCACAGGCCAGGGACTGAACCTCGTGCTCCCTGCTCAGTATGTAAGGCTGAATGCTGCATGAGGATGGGCAATTCCCTTTGAGGCTTCTCACAAGCTCTACTGTTGTGATTATTAAATCATAACAGGAAAGATTTCTTCTTTTTAGTGGAATTGGAAATATGTTTATAAAGAACATGTTTACAATTCTGTTGAACACAAAG